>NW_017731499.1:482664-490415 GCF_001890085.2 Hipposideros armiger
AGGTACAAATCTCTAGTTATAAAATAAATAAGCCATGGATACAAGGTACAGCATGGTGACTGTAGTTTATAATACTGTATTGCATATTTGAAAGTTGCTAAGAGAGTAAATCTTAAAAGTTCTCATCACAAGAAAAAATTATAACTTGTATGGTGAGGGATGTTCACTAGCCTTATTATGGAGAGCATGTCCTGATATGTACAAATATCAAATCATTACATTGTACACCTGAAACTAATGTAATTTCCTCAATAGAAAAAATACTCATCTCATAGGGCTGCTGTGAATATTAAAAGAGAAATGTACACAAAGCATTCTGTGCAAAGCTTGGAACAGAGTACCTGACAAATAAACGTTAGTTATCATGACATTAACGGGCACAATGGAAGGTGGAGTCATCTGGACCAAGGAACAAACGCTACAGAATTCCATATCTCGAGGGCAATGCTAGTTGTGCTGTTCAGCAAAAGGGGATGGGAAGATTCTAAGGCAGAGAAAGCAATGGACCCAAATGGTCTCCATAGAAGGTTTTATTGTTATCTAAAACCAACAGAACTACCTCAATCCACACTTGATCCCACCACCCATTACAAAACCCCTTACAGCTGCCCATCTGATGGGAAGTTTCCAGTATCTGAATGATATCTCCCCACTTCCTAGGAGGGTCCCTGTCACTGGCTGCTCAAAGTGTTTAGCAAAGACTTCCTTCCAGTGAGTCAGAATTATTTCCTTGAAACATCGACCCACTGGCTCTAGTTCTCCATTGTAAGCAAAGGAGGCTAATTCTACTCCTACTTCCAGACGGCAAACCTTTAAGACTCTTGAAGATGTCTCTCATGTCACCCCGAGAAGGCTCCTTTGAGGGATCCTTCAACCATTCCTCCTACAGACATACATTAGACACAGGTGCTCCTTTCCATTGAAAAACACACCTGTAGATTCTTCTTTCTTTTCCCCAGACAGAATATGGCATTGTCAGAACATTTTTAGACTGAGATCCTATCCCAGGGACCTTTTCTTTATGGGCATTCATTACAGTGAATTGTATAATCTTGTATGTCGGGTCAAAGAAGTAATAGAAACAGGTTTCTTTATGTTTCCCCTCTATACAGGAATGATGGATAATATTAAATTGGGGTCCAGCATGTGTTAAACACAGTGATGGGTGTTTAACATAAGTGATCCCATTTCATACCTCAACAGCTCTGCAACTAAGCAGCTAATACAATCAATTTAGAGAGTGTTCATATGTTTTGGAAATTGGGTCTTGTATCCTGGAAAGAAGCTTTTTCTACGCTTCATTTGCACTTTACTCATAAAAACACCCTTGGAAAGAGCTATTTGATGTACACGGTTCCTTTTTTAGCTTTTGCCTTTAACTAGGAGGTCATGTTTTGCATTCTCCAACTCAATCCTCAAAGGCTCTCAGACTGCTGAAAATGAGAAGGCAGGTGGCACGGTGTGGGCTTGAAGTCCAGGAAAACATGTTTTTCCCATCTCTTCTTTGGGGGGGTGGGAAACACTGTATTTCATTCACATTAAAAGAAAGGGTTCTTTCTACATGCTGATTTTCAAAAGAAAAAAGAAAGGAATGAAAAAAAATTACAAAAATCCTTTATGTGAGGGCATTGGAATCGAGTGTAAGAAAACAGCTTGGAACAGAGGCTCCTGAGAATTTATAGTTTAAAGAGAAGTAGAAAATCATCCTTAGTCAAAAAAGACAATACACTGATAATATTAACAGAAAATCAGAGACTAATTTCTTCTAGCTGAAGTGGAGGCAGTATCAAAAGTGCCAAGTTATCATAAAAAAAAATGGCAGTCTTAGTGTTTCTCTGCTTGACAGAAACACCTAGAAAGACAATAAAACTTTACACAACGGCCAGTTTCCAACATGCTGGCAGCCAAACCCAACAGATGCACCAACAAGAATGGCAGAGCAAAACCAGCCTAGCAGGGGCACCATTTGGCAAATGGACGGCCTGCCACCACACTGATTTCTGTTTCAGACAACAAAATTGTCCAACGCCGTCTAATAGAGTTAACTCAACCAGCTGCGTGGCTGACAGGTCTGCACCTGCTTACAATATCAGCTCTGGCTTTGCACAGCACAGCCTATCCGGGTTCTTCTCACCGTGTTCAAGCGCAGTAGAAAAGGTCCCGATGTACAAGGTCTGGAACTAGTTCCAGTGCTTACGATCTGCGGTGGCACAGAAGTTACACTGGCTGAAGGTGTACAAATGGCTCCAGGGTAAAAAGGAGCTGGAGCCCAAAGGGCTTTCAGAGCCAAAGCTGAGGGAGAAGTCAATGACGCCAACTTGCCCTTAATGCCTCGTTACCTGGATATGACAGCAGCAGTCGGACCAGCCCCCCAAGATGAAGGGCCTCAATTGGGAGCTGAAACATCACGCTGTAAAGGCAGCTAAGGGGCAGAACAGCCAACAACAACATTTCCCACCTGCAGGGAGGTGCATATGTTTCCATTTATTTGCATCCTATTGACTATGCAGAATTCTTAATAAGGCAAGCGGAAAAAGCTAAAGCTGACAGCAAAATACAAGGCAGGAAAACAGGAATCAAATGGTTAAGAAACATCAAAATTGGGAGGGCTGGAACTGAGTCTAGCGTTCCCAGTAACGGCAACCCCCTTCCTTAGGAAGAATGGCAACTATTCAAACATTCTGGTTAAAGTAGAAAATACATAGGAACAATTTTTTCTATGACGGAAGCTTTAGAGTCTGATTATTTATCGAGGCAATTGCTGTAATTTCTTCTTTCTATTTGCCTGTTTGGAAAGAGATAGCATAATAGCAGCCTTTTCCTAAAACTTCCACTTTTTTCTTTTTCTTTTTTCTTTTTTACCAGTAGTAAGACAGTTACAACTAGGAATATGCTCAGTGCAATAAATTGCTGTGATTCCCATTAATATCAGAAGTATGTCATCGACAGAGGCAATTTAAATTGTGGTGACAAGTACTAGCTTTGGAGTTAAACTGTTGGGGTTTGTGAACTCTTCCGCAATTTGCTAGTTATGTAAATTTGGATAAGCTGTTACTTCGCCTCTTTTAGCCTCATCTTCCTCATCTGCTAAATGGAGATAATAATATTGGGCTGTCAGAAAAGTCATGACGCATTTTTGCAACGCAAAACAGAAAAAATACGTCATGACTTTTCCGACAACCCAATAGCACCTGCTTTAAAGAGTTGTTGTGAGGATTAAACTGGTTATTAAATGAAAAGAACTTAGTACAGTATGCCAGGCACACTCGATAAATGCTAACTGTTGTAGAAATCGTAATGCCATTAGTTGTCATTAACATGTTTACCTCCTCCCTGAGATTGTCAAGAGAGTGGAACAACATTGCACTTCCAACCCTTTGCAACTGTTATCTCCTGGATTCGGAAGCATAACAGTTGGGTCAATGTGTGTGTGTGATCTTGGTTCTATCACATCCCCCCCGCCCATGAACTTTGTTATCTTTATCTGTTCAATGGAAATAGTCTCATGTGGCTCAGAATTATTACGAGGATTAAAAGACATTTAGTACTTGAATCTAAAACACCCTATATAATATCATAATAATTATTATTTCTATGTAGAAGGAAAACAAGCACAATGATGGTCCCGTTATCCACAGGTCCCCCCCCCCCCATGCAGCCCGAAGCATCTTCATGACATGAGTCCTCGGGACAAGTAAAAAGAGAAAGTTCCATTAAACTGCCACCCAGCTTCTCAAGGGGACCAAGAGGTTGAGAACGGGAGCTTTTCATCCACCCTGCATCTGCAGACCTTTACAAAGCGAGACCCTCTCATTCCTCCCTTATGTTCAGTGCTGGCTGCTGGGAAGAAAGGTGCTAAGATGAAACCATTCGGACTGAACAGCACAACGTGAAGAGCCACCGTGATACTGGGACAAGGGCAACGTGCTTTTGTCACGTTGACTGACAGACACTTTGTGTTCCAGAGGGGAGCTGCCCCGGGACGCAGCTTTGACTGGGGGTTGGCTCAAGTTCAACAGGCATCATCCACCCTCAGCTCTTCCCCCACCATCTGCCCTGTTCATTGCCTTCATGGTGACTCTCCCTGAACCACCAGATCTCACATGGGAGTTCTCCTCCAGCTTGAATAGGACAGGAGTGGAGTTGGTCACATGGTGTCCAAAAGGATTAAGTCATTGACGCGTGGAGGCGACAAGCATCCCTTGACAGACACTGCTCCACGGTTTTTCTTGCCCTTCAAACACTCAACCACCCCTTCTGCAGGGGCAGTGTTGTCTAATGGTCAGAGAGACCTCAGGGTGAGTCTAACCACGATTACATTGTTTTTATTTCCTCATAAACACCCAAGTCTTTCCCAACTCAAGGACTTTGCACAGTCCGTTCCCTTTGCCTGGAATGACTCTAGCTCTTTTCATACCTGGTTCTTCAGCTTTCAGTTGAAATGTGACCTCCACAAAGATGCATTCTCTCTTCATCCTATATAGAGACGCATGCCTCTCATTCTCAACGTTTTCCATCTCCACCCCGTATCGCTCCTTCACAGCAGCCATTATAGAGAGTAATTGTCTTGTGTATTTGATTCCTTTCTCATTTTTGTCTAAATTCCCTATGAGACTGTAACCTCGTGAAAACAGGACCCATACTCTTTGATTCCCTCGGTGTATCCCCCCCTGCAGGGCCTGACACTGAACACTAAATACATTCTTCAAATGAACGGACGAATGCATCCGTGACTCCTGCCCACTAATGATATGACCTTGAAACAGTCACTTAACTTTCCAGAGCCACAATTTTCTCATATATATAATGAGGATATCACCGACCTGACAGGTAGTTAGAGCACTGAATATGGCTGGCCCTCTTACTGTATTGCATCACTTTTAAGATGCCCATCTTTTGCATTTTAACCTTAATGAAATAAAGATCGTTATATAATTGTTGGAGTCTGGTAACATCTCACTCTTCTGCAGGGCCTGGGTTCTTCTCACATTAGAAAAACAAATGCCCACTGGAACGGCACGGTTACATGGCTCCACAGTGTCTAGTCACTGTTTAAGGAGCAGATTAACATCGATATTAATGCATTTTCCTCCCCAATGTCACCATTGCCTCCCTGTCATTTCCTAAGGACGGCCTCTTCCCTACTCTCTTAGTTAATGAGACTACCTTTCTAAATTTTTAAAAATTTATTTTTCCTTCGAAAGCCCCAGGGAGTTAGAATAATGAAACACAATTAAGCTACGCAGAGCAATCCTGCCATCTAGGCGACATTTTTTGTGTCCCACTTTCCTCAGTCGTTCTGAAAATTATATTATTATACAAGCACTGACATTCACAGGTTGCTTTGCATGTGCCAAGCATTCAGCTAACTGCTTTTCAGGGCTGTTTCATTCTCACAAATGCCCCCCTATGAGTGGGGACCAGTCTTATCTCCATTTTACAGATGGCAAAAATGAGGCCTAAATGTATTTCATTACCTGCTCAAAGTCACACAGCTAATAACTGGCAGAAAAAGCTAGAATCTAATTCCAAAACCTGTGGATTTATAGTTTAGAACTTTCCAATGGCTACAAACATATACCGAACACAAATTATGTGTATCAAGGAGTTTTCTGTCGAGAATTAAAGGGCCATACTTGTCTTGTGCAAAACAAGCTTTCTAAAATTTATATTTATAATATCCCCTGGATGGTCAAATTTGGTTCTATTAAAGGCCGCCATGTCAATTTAAAGGGTATTATACGTTAACTAATTAGGATACTGCTACAGATTGGCTGCCAAATATTCATATCCATCAAAGTTGTTTTGGTTGCAATTAGCAGAAACCAACCTGAACCAACTTACATCACGAAGGGAGTCTGGTGATTAACATCTGAAAAGATCAGGGGTAGGGTGGGCATCAGGTGCAGTTTGATCATGGCTCTGGCTGGTTCTCGATGCCATAATTCTTTACATTCTGTCCCATGTGTGAGACACCTTTATCCTCAGCCTGACTTCCTCCATGGTAGAAACAGGGCAGCAGAAATGCCAGGCACCACATCTGCACACTTGCCACACATCAAAGAGTCCCGAACGTCTCTCTATCAGAGAAACTTCAACAGGAAAAGAAATGACACAGGGGAAAGGAATAGCAAATGACACTCCAGATACAACCTGTGCGAGCCCAGAGCCAGCACAGTGCGCCACCTCACTCCCCTGCCGAAACTCTCCGGAGGTTCCCACAGCGCTTCAAACGGAACCCAAAACCTTCACCGTGGCCTCTAAGACTCTCCAGAGCATGGTCTACCTCTCCAAATGCATGTCCCACTCGCCCATTCCACTTCTGCCATTTCGGCCATCTCACAGTTCCTCAAACAGTCCAAGCAGTTTCCCAAGTCCAGCCCTTTGCACTTGCTGGTCCCCTTTCCAGAACATTCTTTCCCCAGATTGTCACATCACTTTCTTATTCACGTCATTCAGACATCTTCCAAAACTTCGCCTTCTCAACCATTCCATCAAAAATAATCCCCTTTTAGGGCTAGCCAAGTGGCTCAGTTGGTTAAGAGCTCACTAAAGAGTGTGAGCTCTGAGCAACAGGGTCGCTGGTTCGATTCCTGGCCTGTGCTGAGCTGCCGTTGAGCTGCCAACAGGTGGCAGGATGGCTCAGCTAAAAAAAAGATAATAATAATAACCCCCTTTCAGTCTCTCTCCCTTCACTCTGCCCTATTTTTCTGCCCATCCCCCATCAATACCAACTTGACAGTATGTGTTGATTCACTGACTTTTGGTCTCCCCACTAGAACAGGAGCTTTAAGGGTCTGTGTGTGTCTCATACCTACCACAGTAAGGGCCGCATACATGAAAGGGTAAATGAATGAAAACAAATGCATGTGTGAATGAATGAATGAATGAATAAATGAATGAATTCCAGCAATCAGGAGGTGAACTTGGGTAACAGATGCCAGGGGACTGTTTTTAGCCTTTTTCTTTTGCTTTGTTTTTTACCTAGTCGGCTTGAAGACAAACGCTTTCTCCCAGTCCTGTGTTCAGAGCTCAGAGTCTATTTAAGAAACACTGTTTTGAAAGCAGAAGGTTTATTAAACTCAGGATCTGTAAATGGTTCAGCGGTATGATGGCTTCCTCCCCCATCTCCTACACTGAGTGGAAAATGTTTGCCAAAGGTTTGGCCTCCCTGCACATATGTGACTAGAACGCTTTAAAAATCAGGGCAGACAACCCCATTATGACCTGGCTCGCACTCAGTATCAAAATTAAATATTGGCTCCTGTCTTCCTTTCTCCTTTCGATTTCCTTCCTTCTGCCTCGTCAGAATTACTGAAACACCCTTGCTGACATTGTGACTCAATTTTTTTACTCCATTTAATATTTATTAGCATGCCTCAGGGATGCACAGAATCTGAGGGGACTCATTCTAGAACAATTTGAAGAGGGTTGATGACTATGCAATTGAGCTTTTGACTATTCCCATGAAAACTCCCAGGAAAGAGCAGATTCTCTCCCTGTGTTCTCCACTTCTTTATTCTTGGCGATGCCAAACATCCATCCCTGTGGTCCTGACAAAAATAATAATTGACATTGATGCTGAGAAGAGTAACATTTTCAGAAAGGTTCTGTGGTTTAGAAAATAATTTCCCATCCATCACATTTGGGTGATAAATTAACTCAAAAGACAAGCGAATGGGTCCTGCCCACAATGGGAGGGTCTGTGCCTGGGCTTTGTCGCCATGCGAGACTTTCAGGGCCTCTGAAAA
>NW_017731499.1:496000-503256 GCF_001890085.2 Hipposideros armiger
TTCCCTCCCCCAATTCCCCAATAAAATCTTAAAAAACAAAAACAAACAAAAAGAAAAATTTCCTGTCATCACTCATTCTAATATCTATCCTTCAAGATCTTGTTTTGGTAACGATTTTAAATAATGATGATTATGACAAAACTAATAAAGGGAATACAAGACATATGATGAAATAAAATGGTAGAGATACATGAGCTACACATGGACACGTCCTCTGAAAGAAATGCCGACGCCAGCTGAGCAACTCCTGCACATTGGTGAATGGGAAATCCACATCAGAAGGGATAGGAAGGGCTGGGACGCTCTCTCCATAAACCTCACTCCCAGCACAGCGACATACAATCGGGAGGGAGTCACAGGTCCCAGCACCTCCCTAAGGGTTGAAAGATTTGCAGCCAAATGCAGTGCCCCAACTTTTAAGACTTCCAGGCAGGGATGTGGGATTATCACTGGTTCTTCATATTTTCCAAGATTAGCTAAAAACATAATTTTTTCATGAGATCTTACAATTTTGAAAACAGTAAAACCCTCTGTGGGTCAACAACAACAGCAGCAACTTCAGGTCAGTTTGCAAAGTAAGTATTATAATAAGGTTTAGAAAGTAGTATAATAGCGTTTAGATCCAGACAAAACGGGATTTGAATTCTGGCTTCACTTTTATATTAGCTGTGTGGCTTTTGTCAAGTTATGTAACTTCTCTGGTCCTCAGCTTCCTCATCTATAATATGAGTTCTTATGATTTATAATTGACCTGCTGATCATCTACGCAGCATCCCTTTCCCTCTTCCTTATTCTTAACAGAACTTACATTTGCTGAAACTTCATCCCTCTCGTAAGAATCCACGGGCCTTGGGGGGAGCTTACCCCACCCCCAGTTCTAAGAGTAGGTTTGCTTTGGCTTAACCTACTCCTATTTTCTTTCTCAGTACTTGGGTCTGGAGTCCAGAATTAAGCCAGCCAGTACATGGCATTTTCAAAATGGCTATCATTGACCCAAAGATGGGTGCATGACCTAACCTGGCCACAAACAAAGAAGTCACTCAGGTAGTGCCGACAGCAAACTTACAGTCCTGAAGGAAGCAGTTTGAGAAGAAAAACCGCATTTCCCAAAGAACAGAGTCAAGAGAGCATAGGGAAAAGAACCAGCACCTTGATCATACTGTGCCTGACATCCACCCTACCTCTGGAATTCCGATCAAATAATTCAATCAGATAACTGAGTTATTTGAACATTACCTGAAGCAAAAACATCCTAACTCACACCAAAGGACTAAAGATAATGTATTTAAAGTGACTGGCACAAAGGAGGTACTTAATACAGAGTAGGTTTTGTCACTGGAGTGCTTTAACGTTTCCACTATATCATGCTTTAAAATACATATGCTTCCAAAATGTAGCTGATGAAACTTGACGTTCCCCTCCCTCACGCACATAATGATGTATTAATTAAATCTGAAACTTCTTTTTATTAATAGTGATGGAAATGAAAAGGAAATGAGCACAGGTCTCAGGAGAGCTGTTCTCCATCAAGCAAGAAACTGAGCAGTACAAGTTGATTCCTTGCGTTTGGACAGGACGTAACCAAATGAAGCAAATCCCCAGGAAACTGGCTAGGGGGATTTGGGCAGGCGTGACCAAACATGGGCACATGACAGATCAGCCAATTCATTCACCAAGCTTTAGGGATTGTGTCAAAATGTGGCTGGCCTCCCATGCCCACGCGGAACCCAGCTAAACATCACCAAGATGAAGCGACGCCTCCATTCCCGGGATCCATGCCAGCCTGTGAGGCACCAGGAGCGTGCACGGGGCTCAGTCACACCTGCAAGCCACCAGCACTCGCGTGGAGGCAGGCGATGGGGGAAGCGGAGAAACGAGAGGACCAAGACAAAGAACAGGTGGACAGGCCCACTCTGGCTCTCAGGCTCCCACCTAGAAGAGATGACAGGCAGGGCTTCCGTCCTCCATCCTCCATACGAGGAGGTGCGTGCCCAGACACTCTTCCAGGAGAGGAAACAAAAGGCAGCTTCTCCATGAACCAGCCCTGAGCCCTCGCCCTTCACACTGTGCCACATGGCCCTCCCTTGTGATGGAAATAATGTTTAACTTTGTTGTTTTGTGTGAAATCAGATGTTTCCCAGATTGTAGATAAAGGAATAAAAAGCAGAGGTTCCCTCCCCGCCCCCCTCCGCCCCCCCAATTCCTGAAGTAGCACCTCCTCATCGCTCCAGATCCAAAACTTGGTTCAGCATCTATGTCACGGCTCCAGCCCGGTATGGTACTGATTTCCTTTGACTCAACTGATTTCCTTTGCCAGGAAGTTCATCATGTGATCAAGTTTACTTTCCTACTAGGTTGCACTAAACCCAGAAAGATTAGCAACGGCCATAGATGATAGATCTTTGGAAGGTCCACAGTACCTATAACGATGTCTAACACATAGCAGACACTCTACAGACACCCACCTGGTTCCACCAAAAATAAATAAATAAATAAAGACTGGGAACCGGAAATCTCCACGGGGGGGAAAGGCGGCTGAAATTCACAGCCCAACTCTTCCTCCCCAGCATTCTCCTTCCCCCACGATGGTTACCAATTAATGGGAAGTTCCTCATGGTTGGAACCCGGTCCGTCCTCTGATTCTTCATTCTTCCTGTGTCATCTCACCCAGTCCTGGGGCTTTCGCTGTCACCGATAAGCTCAAAGCCTACTCGTATGTATTGTAGTTTCAGTCTGAACTCAGACTTTTCTCTCCAGTTGAGAGTCTCAAGATTCTCAAGATTCTCTTGAGATTTCCACATTGGGGGGGGGGGTCTCAAAAGTGTGTTCAAATCGAACATGTTTGAAACTAGATGTTGTTCCTGACTCACTCTCCCCAAATTTGTTTTCTTCCCCAGTTTTGTAAAAGGCACCACCATCTATTTAGCTGTACAAGTGAAAAATTATTGATTATTATATCTCCTTTATCACCTCATAGTCATCTATCAAGTCTTGTTGACTTTACCTCCAAAACATGCATTACGCAGCCTTACTCTGATTCTCCTAGACTATGTCATGGTCTGCTAACTGATCCCTGTATTTATATATTAAGACCCCCTGTCCCCAATATACTCACTGTCACCAGGCCCCAGAGTAATAAAGATGGTGCTTTTCTTTGCTTTATCTTCTCCTAAAGTATTAGTAGATGTCACCAAATTAACAAGTTTCAAAATGATAACTTTCCTAGTACTCAACCCTGAAGGAAACAGGTCAGTATGTCTTCTGTTAGGCATGCTGGTCCCAAATCCAAAGACTTGCATTTGGATGAAGGCAAATTGGAACTGTATTTATGTTTTATGTATGACCCCAAACAACCCAAACCACGTTTCCCTCAAGGTAAAGGCACAGCCAATTTCTGGTCCTTCCAAGTTGCCCGAATTGGGTCTCTACCATTTGTCAAGCTATTCATTGGATGCCATTTGGAAATGATTGACTTGCATTGCAGGGTTGGCATACGGTGCTTTTGACTTCCAGCCAAAAGAGAGAGGGCTGTGCTCCAGGAGAGAAGCCACAAATAGAGATGATGCTGAACAGACGCTGCGGACTGAGCTCTGAGGCCGGACACCCAGCGGGCACAGCCCACCTCTCCTGGTTCAGCAGGACACACGAGGAGTCCAGGTCAAGCTGTGGGTCTGGTCCACAGAAGAGGAGAATTAACATCTGCAGGGTGCCGACTATATCCTAGGTGCTTGGCCAAGTACACTGCATGTATTTAAGTGTCATCATAATCCTTTACGGTTAGGGTTATCTCTGTTTCCAATCAAGGATGTGAAGGCTCAACGTAGGGAAGCAACTTGCCCAGGGCAACCCAGATAACGAGAGGGTGTGAACACAGCGCTGTCCAAAGACATCCCGCAAATTCACACGGGCTCATAGGATGTGCTTTGGGTTCTCAGCATGGCCTGGATCCTCACTGCCCATGCTCTTCAATGTTTCTCAGCCTCTACCCCACCGTTCCTGAGTCTAGAGTCCCAGTTAGATTTAGAGCACAGGCCCACAAGATGGCTGGGTCCCCTGGGTGCCTGGTGTCATTGCCAGAAATATCTGTCAAGCATATGGTGATCCCACAGACAAATATTTGCAAAAAGTTATCACATTCGCCCAGGGAAGTTTTAACTCCGGTCAAGCTCAGAGAATTAATTGAGCAGGCTCTTTTCCTGGCATGAAAAAAGAAGCCAACAGTGATCATTCTAATTGTCAAATAAAAATACGCCAACCAAGTTTAGGGCAGTCTCTTAACAAGTCATTGAACCAGGAACTTTTCCTGTGGTTATTTTAGAAACGAAGATTGAGGAAAGCGTCAGTGTGACGGATTTGAATTAAACTCGCTCTCACTTACATACCTTCCTCCCTTTCTTTCCACTTGGGGTAATAATTTACAATGTGGTTGCTTCTTAAAGCAGAGGCCTGACTTCCTAAGTCAAGAAGTGAATGTAAAATACCTACGTGGTTCCGTCAGGTGTCATCAATTAAGGCTAAATAACCGCCCTTCAATACGAATGCTTAATTCTCCCAGGAGAAGAGTTTTTCTCTCGCTCGTTTGGACTATAGATCGACTAGAGTGCTTCTATTTGACTGCCAATGCAGTGAACCTCTCGCCCTGTTCCCTTGACTAAAATGGGAGCAACAGGACACACAGTTGTGATTGGGCTGTCAAAAAACAAGATTGAAATATACTTCCATTTCTCACTTCCCTGCCTGTGTATGGCCTGCAGTATAACCAGGATAAATTAAAGCAACAACAATGAGGATCATTATCATTATCATAATAAAAATGATCAGGAAACAATAATGACAGTTATTTGTGAAATGCCCACTACCTGCCAGGCACAATGAGAAGTGTTATATATATATATGCTTACATTTAATTCTGCTACACTAAGGAGAGATGACTGTAGCACGCGCACGTGCACACGCACGCGCGCACACACACATATATATTTTAGGGGAAAAAACGGGCCTCAGAATGGTTGCTTACTTACACTTAGTCAGTATGTGGCTAATGCAAAGCCAGTTCTGTCATGTTACCCAGCCCGTGAATTTCTCTACACGGCAGGGCCCTTCCTCCCTGGGGCCATGTTCCTCCCAAGGTAATCCGTTGACAAGAAGGTTTAGAGCTAAAATTCATCTACCTCTGCCTTCTATGACCGCCTCCTGAGGAAGTGTAAAATGTGTCCCCTCCAGTGCAGAAGAGGAAACACACATGAACGTGCACGCGTGCGCACACACACATTTCATCAATTATGGTCACCATTTACAAGCCGTTGCTTTCCACATGCCAGGCTGGGGGCTAGGAGGTAAATACTCTACTTATCCCCGTGTCTCATCCGATGGAGAAGACCTGGAGGAATTAAGGAACTTGCCCAAAGTCTGAGATCCAGGGGAGCTCAGAGCAGGGGTTCAGACCAGGCTGCCTGGCTCCTGTGCCCACACTCTTAACCGGTGACGCCACACCGCCTCCCAGGGGCCCCATCCGCCAGGGAACTGGACAAAACAGCCTGGTTCCAGACCAGCAGAACAGGTAATGGTTTCCCCTCACAGTTCTGGGAGGTGCGGAGATCTGCTCTGTGCTTGGCGAAGGAACAGATGTTTAATAACTTTGCAGTAGCAAGGAGGTTACATAACGTGGCTGAGCTATTTTTGAACTTCGGAAAATGCTGACTGCTCTTTTCAAAGTGCCTTCTGTAAAACCAAGAATATTATACATGAAGAACATTTCCCCCACTTTTTAAATTCTGACATCCCAGAAACAGAAACAGGTCCACAGTAAGAGCATCACCACGTCATCCTCAGCATGCCGTCCTTCATACGGACCCAGCACCATAAGCAAAAGTGTTTGTTCCAGGATCCTGACTATACCAGCTCTGTGCATAAGATTACAAGTAATATCCATGCGGACCAGCAAGGGGCATAACTGGCTAGCCCCAGGTATCACGTTCGACCAGTCAAAGCTGGACTCCAGGTCCACTGAGTCGCCCTCGTGAAACCAGCAGGTGTGGCTTCGTGTGAACCTCTGCTGAAGCCGTTTGCATCCACCCTCCTACATAGCAGGAGTGATCCAAGCTACTTGTCTCCTGGCTGCTTGNAGCAGTACAAGTTGATTCCTTGCGTTTGGACAGGACGTAACCAAATGAAGCAAATCCCCAGGAAACTGGCTAGGGGGATTTGGGCAGGCGTGACCAAACATGGGCACATGACAGATCAGCCAATTCATTCACCAAGCTTTAGGGATTGTGTCAAAATGTGGCTGGCCTCCCATGCCCACGCGGAACCCAGCTAAACATCACCAAGATGAAGCGACGCCTCCATTCCCGGGATCCATGCCAGCCTGTGAGGCACCAGGAGCGTGCACGGGGCTCAGTCACACCTGCAAGCCACCAGCACTCGCGTGGAGGCAGGCGATGGGGGAAGCGGAGAAACGAGAGGACCAAGACAAAGAACAGGTGGACAGGCCCACTCTGGCTCTCAGGCTCCCACCTAGAAGAGATGACAGGCAGGGCTTCCGTCCTCCATCCTCCATACGAGGAGGTGCGTGCCCAGACACTCTTCCAGGAGAGGAAACAAAAGGCAGCTTCTCCATGAACCAGCCCTGAGCCCTCGCCCTTCACACTGTGCCACATGGCCCTCCCTTGTGATGGAAATAATGTTTAACTTTGTTGTTTTGTGTGAAATCAGATGTTTCCCAGATTGTAGATAAAGGAATAAAAAGCAGAGGTTCCCTCCCCGCCCCCCTCCGCCCCCCCAATTCCTGAAGTAGCACCTCCTCATCGCTCCAGATCCAAAACTTGGTTCAGCATCTATGTCACGGCTCCAGCCCGGTATGGTACTGATTTCCTTTGACTCAACTGATTTCCTTTGCCAGGAAGTTCATCATGTGATCAAGTTTACTTTCCTACTAGGTTGCACTAAACCCAGAAAGATTAGCAACGGCCATAGATGATAGATCTTTGGAAGGTCCACAGTACCTATCACGATGTCTAACACATAGCAGACACTCTACAGACACCCACCTGGTTCCACCAAAAATAAATAAATAAATAAAGACTGGGAACCGGAAATCTCCATGGGGGGGAAAGGCGGCTGAAATTCACAGCCCAACTCTTCCTCCCCAGCATTCTCCTTCCCCCACGATGGTTACCAATTAATGGGAAGTTCCTCATGGTTGGAACCCGGTCCGTCCTCTGATTCTTCATTCTTCCTGTGTCATCTCACCCAGT
>NW_017731499.1:507994-517114 GCF_001890085.2 Hipposideros armiger
TTCTGAACTCTAGCAGATTCAAAGTCCTAAAACCTTCCAGAAACATTCTAGAGTCACGTGTTACTCTGTTGATAATAAAACCAAAGTAGCCTGCTGACTGTAACGCCCGATGACCAAAAACAACTTCACTGAGCCCTCTGACAGTCACTAAATAATTACTAGGTGCTAGGTATTGTGCGAAGCAGTGCTTTTCATGCATCACAGCGTTTACTACTCACAACACCCTGTATAGTCCCCAGACCAGTGGCATCAGCGTGACCCAGGAATTCCTTAGGACTGTTAAGTCCTTGGAGCCCAGCCCAGAGCATCTGAATTGGAGGCTCTGTGCTCCGGGCCCAGTAATCCGTGATTTAACAAGCCCTCTGAGAAGTGATTCTGATACTGAAGTTTGAGAACCGCTGCCTAGGAAGTAGGTGCTATTATTATCGTTTTGTCAAGAACAACTGAGGCCCAGAAAAGGACAATACAATGGTTGTCCGAGTCATATAGAAAGTGGAAGAGACAAGATTTGGACCCTGATAAGTCCAACTCCAGAGCCCATCCCTTCGTCATGAAGCGACCCTGCTCATTGTCTGAGGGACGAGCCTGTATTAAATCAGCGAACGTCAGGCAAAAACATGCAAAATGGCTGCTGGAGTGTGAGCGCCCTAAATCTCAACAGCTGCGCCATGACGATGGGCCACAAAGAGCAATGACACTTCCCAGAGACATAGAATTGAACATAAATGTCCACCGGATGGGAGTAGTCACAGAAATTATGATACGCCCACGTGATGGAGTAGAATACAGCGGTTAAAGGGGGCGTTTGCCACGATTTCCAATGATCTACAGAAACACCTAGGATATAAGAAGGGAAGAAATTCAGATACACACTCGAACAGCGACTACGGGCACCCACGGGGGCAGGTTCCCCAAAGTGTAACATGTTGGCGAGGATGGGGGAAGTGAACTGATTTCGCACACTGCCGGTTTGGGTATAAATTGGTCGAGTTACTTTGTAGGAGAATCTGGCAATAGATACCGAATTTTAAAGTGCACAGGTTCTACGACCCCCAATTCTACTTCTTAGAATCAACCCAGAGAAATATTTGCACGTGTGCAAAAAGAGACATGTAGGATGACTGTCACTGTAGTTTAGTTTCCAGTGGAAAACAGTTTGCAACCACGTAAACTTCTATCATTATAAAGACTGGGCAAATAAAGCATGGTATGTCCCTGTTGAGGAATGCAATGTGTAGGCTACAAAAAATGTGGATATTCAGGTATATGTATTTACATGTATAACCTATATATACACATAGATATGTATATGTGCATACACACATAGCTACATGTATTCGTACATGTATATGCATGTGGATGCATTCATATGTATAAATACATATATATGTGTATCTACATATAGTCATACATGTGTATATGCATACATATACCTACGTGTATATACCTACATACTTGAGATATAGCTACAGATAGACAATGGATAGACAGACAGGCAGAAAGACAGACAGACAGATAGCTAGATTCCCAGGTGTAGGTTTCCAAGGTGTAATCATGAGTAAAAATAGTAGGTTGCAGAAAACAAAGTATGAAGTTACTTAAAAACAAAAGATGAGAAGAGAGTGAGAGGGGGGACAAAGTGCAGAATCACACAAAAAAGTCCCATAAGCACACACACGACAGTCTCTATTTTCAGTGCACATTTTCGACAGAGTATGTACTTAAACAAACAACAACCACGGAACTCTGACCCCAAGCAAAGAGAGACAAGCAAAGACCCCGTCTTACTGGTGCAGAGTGTGCAGCGGGACGTCTGGCTTCTCAGTCTGCCCGTAGCAGCTGGCCTTGGCCTCAGGGATGTAGGAGAACCTCTCCAACATGGAAGACGCGGCCGTGGTCAGGATGCCCAGGCCGTCCCTCACTCTCGACTCCAGGCTGTAGTCCCAGTCGTCGTAGGAGACCGAAATGAGTCCTGATGGAAACTCTTTGGGGATGAGCTCCGTGTTCCCGGAGACCAAGCTTGGGACAATCCAGAAGAAATCGTATCCCGTGAGGCCCAGCGAGCGGGCCTCGCTCAGGATGAGGACGGCCTCATCTTTGGAACAGTAGAGCAAGATGACAGAGGAGTGGATCTTTTTCAGTTGGACCTGCGTCTTCGCATCCTCGAAGGAAGTGTCCAGCGTGATCACGTTCTGCATGTCCCAGCCCACAAAGCTGTTGTCCACGGTGGTCTTGATGAAGCTGATGAAGTCCCTGTAGCCAGGGAAGATGGTGGTCACCAGGGAGAAGACATGCCAGTCGTAATCCTGCATGATCTTCAGCATGACCGTGGCTTGTTGCTGGATGGACGCTCCAAACTGGAAGAAGGTAGACGTCGGGTCCTGCCAACAGGTCAAAAAAGAAAAGGAAAACAGAGGATGAGGCAGAAAGCGATTTATACAGCACCATCTAGTCTTCATAGGCTTATGAAGCTCCTTCCTAGAAGTGAGGGAAAATAAATCGGACATCCTTTCATTCTCAAACATTCCTGAGCACCAACTACGTGCCACGCTCGGGAACCCATATTGGAAATACTAGAAAAGGTGAGAGGGGCCCCTGAACTGGGAGCCCACAACCTGGTGGAGTGAAGAACATCTGTTATTTTTGCCAGCCCATCATCTATTCTTTTTCCTCTTTTTCCTCTAGTTCATCCCATCCACCCCATATGGTTCCAACAGAATGAACTCCCTCTGGCCCTCAGGCTCATAGCTGGAAAATGAAGCCAACAGAGACAAAACAACATCAGAAAATCGAGACAGCTTCCTGATGACACTCTCGGACCACCTGGAGTCTGCAGTGCCTGAAGCCATTTATTCTGGACCAGTTGGTTATATAAGCTGGCAAGTTCCCACGTGGCTCGTTTACTTGAGCCGGGTTGAGTAGGATTTTTGTCACTTGATTTCTAGACTCCCATGGAACATAGAGTATAACAAATGCTGGGTGGATGGCTATGTGTTCCATCAGCAAATATCTGGTGAGCACCTAACTACGCAGCAACACCATTTAATAGCTCGGAGAAAGAAGGACATATCAGGCGGACATAGACATGGTCTCTGCCTTCAAAGATCTGGTGGGGATCTGAGGACAAGCAACTCCCATGAACTGAGGGCTGAGAGAAGCATAAGGGGACGGGGAAGGAGAAACAAGGTGTGGAAGAGGGGAATTGGGTGGGCATTACAGTAAGAGGAGGCCTGAGGATACCTCATGACTATTCCAGGAACTGCAGATCAACGCATTATGGTTTGTGAACCCGAGGGGACGAGATGACGATTAAGAGCTTGGCAGCGACCCCATCACGGATGACCTCAGGGGCTACGTTCAGAGGCTAAGACCTTATTCTGAGCACAGAGGGGAACTGCTGAACGCTCTGACACTGGAAAGTGACATGGTAACTGGTGTTGGGTGGAAGGACCTCCCCAAGTCTGCGATCTGATCAGGAGAACAGATTTCCATTTAGAAAAGGCAGGTGATGTATACACTTGTACCATTTACAAACTACCTTCAAGCTCCTTAACTCATCAAATCTCCATGATGACCCTGTGGGGTTGGTATATTGTTAGCAGGGAGGAAACAGGCTAAAATGGGCTTTGATTCCACGCCCAGCCCCCTTTCCGACACAAAGCACAGCTGTCTTGGGATCACTGACGATACACACGTAGCAGATGCTTAAACCATGGTGCAAAAATGCCAACCAAACAGAAGGTATGGCTCTTGTGTTATAACAAAACAGGATTTTGACAAATGCTGAGATACAGTTTTTTTCTAGGAACTGGAAGAATTCTCCAAGGGCCCTTATCAAGACAGCCGTGCTTTCATTTTGCATTCTGCATTCATCAGGTGCACTTAACGGAAACTCATAGTATGACTGTGGGGATTCCAGTGTGCACGTGTGTGTGTGTGCGCGCGCACGTGTGCATGTGTGCATGTGTGTGTGTGTGTGTGTGCACGTGCGTGTGTGTGTTTGTGTGCACGTGTGCATGTGTGTGTGTGCGCGTGCGCGTGCGTGCGTGTGTGTTAAGAGACGATTCCATTCACGTCTTTCAGACAACACTTTGCAGCTCTGCATGTCGACTCTTTCAACAACCTGCATAGCTTTTCCTGTGGGCGCTCACTGAACAGAAAGGTTCATCTGAATGGGCCAAAAGCTATAGTTCTTCGAAATACTCCCCTTTCCCAAAATGCATGGGTTTGGGGATAATTTGAGCGTGGCGTAGTCTGAAGGCAGAGAGGAAAAAAAGAGGAACAAATGCCTTCTGGGCCCCTTCCAACATTGCAGTTCTATGAATTTTACCTAATTAAATCAATTAAAGTGGGAAACAGATTTAAAGGCTTGGGATAATTATCTTTTTCCCTACAGTAGGTTTTGGAGAAATCCAATATTCTTGGATTGATTAATGGTTTTAAATCATCCTAAACAGGACTGTGAGCTGCTCAAGGGCAGAGATTCTGCTGTCCTCATCCTTCCGTCCCTGGAACTGGCAGAAGGGTTGGCACATGACACATCAGTTAACGGAGGGTGAGGAGGTGCAGGAGTCAATGAATGCGCGAAGGAAGCCGGAGAGGAACGTCCTTGGTTTAAACATAAAGTGGAAGGGAAGAAGAATTCAGTACCTGGGATTGTATTTTCTACGGCTATTGAATGTCGTGTCCAAAAACTAAAACGTTCAACACCAATCCCCCTAGAACCCTGAGGAACCCACTGCTCCATCGAATGCTCCGAATATATTTAGTGTGTCCTCTATTGATAAGGAGGAGAATATAGAAGCTCTGTAAGCCTCTGCAGGTGTCCACGGCACCTCATTAAATACCAAAAAGGCAACAGCATAAAGAACCCACCCACAGGAGAAGGCCCAGAAATGAAGTCACAAGGCAGTTACATTCATCAACCTCGTGCACTGTCAGGTGCCTCTTGGGATGCGACTGAAAAGTTCCAGACTTAATTACCAAAGAAGTGTAATCATTCCTACAGAGCAAAGAAGCCCCTCAGGAAACTGGTCACCGATTACACTGTGACCACAAATGGCACTGGGACCAGCGTCTTCTTGTACGACTCACCCTGTGCAAGGCGGGCTGATTTACGTCACTAAGCTCCGCTTTCACCATGCCACTCCCCTCCTCTGCAGCCATCCATGGCTCCCCTAGGCCCGTCACATTAAGTTTAGACTCTCTGGCCCACCCCTGTGTGCATACTAGTCAAACTTGATCGTTGAAATAGCAGGGACTCTGGGGTCTATCGGACCCGAGTTTGGGTCCTGCCCTGCATGACGTAGCCACGTGACCGTGGGTCACGACTTAAGCCTTGTGCACCTGAGTCTCTCTGCCTGTAAAACGGGAATCGCGAGCAGCACCCCACGGGCGGCTGTGAGGATGGGGTGAACTGGTAGGAGTAAGACGCTCATCTACTCGTGAGGACTCCAGCAGTTTGGGGGCTCCTCTCCCGGTCCTCTGACACCGCCCAGAACCTAAGGGGGTCCTCATGCTACTTTACAAACTGGTACGTCCAGAGCGACCGGCATATAGTTCCATCCCCCTGCAAGCCGGCCCACTCACTCTGAGCCCGAGGAGTCTGCATGAAGAGAAAGCGCTGTCTCTGCCCACAGGGATGAATAATGCTTGCAGAGGAGCCATCCCGGCATCCCTCATGGCTCTCATGCCTTACCCCACATCACTTTCATTTCCACTGACATCGGAAACAAACTTCGAACACCATTGTGCACCAAAGGCATCGAACTCCCCTCGGAGGGGAGGGACGGAAGGGGTGTTATTTGCAAAACAAAACTGCACAGCCAGGCACTGAAGGGGCTCACGTTCAGCTCTGGGTTTTTCTAAGGTGGTTTTTGGACTGGCAGGAGGTGAGGAGGGAACCTGGCCACACTCCTGGGGCCTGGCAGCTGATATGCCAAACGGCCCTTTCTTTCAAGGCCCTGAACACCTTTGCTTCCTGCCTGGATAGCAGAGGCCGTCCCTCCCGCATGTACCCGCCTCCTGCCACCTCTCAGCCTGTCCTTTTTGGATTCTACAGAGTACTCTCGGACCACCCCTGGCACCAGCTTCCTCAGCAGCGTGCAGCCGGGGGAGAGGAACAGATTTCAGACACCCACTTGGTTCTGAAGCAGAGGCAGCTCTCTCCCCATGCTCACTGCTCTGCAGAACATAGAACAAACTGTTTTAAACACAGAGCGAGGGAGGCAGGATGGTGTGGGATTCTGGGTGTCTGCTCTCAACTCTGTTTCAGTCCTGCCATGACGGAGGTCTCACTCTGATGTTCTAGAATGTTCCAGAGCTTCACTGAGTCCTCGGGGTGAGACCTGACTCCATGGATATCAAAGCCTAATGTTTAATAGAGTCTAATACCAACTTTCATTTCACTTAACCATTCACAAAGGCTATAAAAGGACACCCACACCCATTATCTGTTTGATTCTAACTACCCAGGAGACGAGGAATTGCAAGTGGCTGCAACCCTCATGGACGCATTTCTCATCAAGACATAGAAAGAGAGGTTAAGTGATTTCCCTAAAATCCATGTGGCCCCATGCTGACAACAGCTCAGTTATTGCAAGACGTCATCCAGCGTTCCCTTGCACATACCAGTGGCTCTCAGGCTGCGCAAGAGAATCACTTGGAAAGTTATTAAAAAATGCTTGTGCCCCACGCCAGTCCAATTGAAACTGAATTTCTGTGCCCCAAGTAGATGAACTCCAGCGCTGCTTTATTTTGTTTTTCTCTGTCGCATCTCAACAGCAGGGTGAGTGCTCTTCAAGTCAGCGTCTTCAAAGCCTGACACACAGTAGGGGCCCCCCAAAATATTCAGCGAGGAATGCAACTAGCAGGGAGCATGTGAGAGCCACTGGTGGAGGTGAGCCCTGCCCCCCAGCCCCTCGCTTCTCTTCCTCCTGCCTGCCAGCCTGGGTACCAGCAGGAAGGATAATGATGTAGATGACCCAGCCAAGACCAAGAGGGGCTCCTCGGGAATTTGCTTTCTCCTGTCCGAGGACGGCTTTGCGGAGCCTTGATGGACTTTTCGCCCCTCTTCTTGTGTCCCAATCGAGCTTTTAAACATATTTCGGTTTCCATGGATGAAAGGAAAAGCAAAGGCATCAAACTTGGTCAGCTTCAGGATTGCGGTGAGTGGCACTCTCACACACATATAAGCTCCATCTATGCAAAGGAGTAGAATCTTAAGTTTCTGGTGGCTGGTGAGTTCCCAGCTAGGGTAGCTATCAGTGGCTGAAGTGCTCCGATTCTGGGCGAACACTAGTCTTAACTTAGAGTCCGTGCACTAGTCCCATGGGCTAGAATGGAGGAAATGGGTCTTAAGTAAGATAATATCTAAGAAGGGCTGTGCAGTTTGGGCCAGCAAGGGACGGAGCCATGCAGAGCCCCGGAGCCTTGAACCAGACCCCAACCTGGGCTTCCGGCACAGCACCTACTGGCCACATGTGACTATTTAAACGTAAATTGAAAGTACTAAATAAAATAAAAGGGTTGGCTTCTCAATCACATGCGTCACATTTCAAGAGCTCCACAGTCTTGAAACTTTAAAGCTGATGCTCTCCCACCCCTTCCAGCCTCATCATCCCTGAACGTGCCAATTCCGCTGGTCTGGGACTGGGTCCAGGATTCCTTTTTTTTTTATTCCCTGGGTGAGTGTAATGTGCAGCCAGGGTTGAAAAGACTAATCTAAGCCTTCAGTATCCAAGCCGGGAGCTGTGCATCAGCTCACTTGGGGGACTTTTTATGCCTTCAGATTTCCAGGCTGCACGGCATCCCCACTGAATCTCCACGGAGGAGCCCCAGAATATGGATTTCCCCCAGAATATGCTGATGGACAGCAAGTCCAACAGCGCCATTTTCTAGCTGATGAAACTGAGGCCCCAGACCTTAGATAAGTTGCTCCAGACCTCACATACGTCAGCGGTACCACATGCACAGACACGGGGTCCCCCGCCTCCTAAGTTGGTGCTGTCTTTGCTGCCGTGACGTCATCGGGCACAAAATGCTTTCTACAAGGAACGGGGAGTTTATAGGGAGACCCTGGGCTTCACAGAGAGCTCACCTGGGATCTGCTTCTTACCGCAGGGAGTTAGTTAACATAACGCTGTTTCCCCATCTGAAAAGTGGGAACGACAATAACCGTCACCACCTTGAAGGGTCCCTGTGTGTATTTGGAGAGACGATGCACATAAAGCACTTGGCATACACGATGTGCTTGGTCAAGTTCAGCTGGTGTTAATAGTGGAGAAGGTGGAAGCCTTGACTGACCGTCAAGCTCCAAGTCCCACACCCATCATGGACGACTCAGTGCCTCCACTTCCTTCTGAATTTCTATCACCTTGTCTTGCTCTCCCTCCCCTCCGCCCTGACCTGTGTGAGCTTACCTAGTCGCATCCCGCCTGCCCCTCGGGCTAGAATTCTGGAGGGCAGGGCACCATGCCCTTCTGGTCCCCCTCAAAGCCTGGCATGGCACCAGGCCACAGCCTGGGGAATGAAACTGGAAGTCAAGTCCACAAGGCTGCCAGTGGGCACAAAGGGAGCCTACTGCTTCCTGAATTTGAGCGGAGCTGCCAGATCTGCTGCTCTGGGAAGAAACAGTCATCTATCGATTGCCTTTCATTCATTCAGTGAATTTAACCAACTTGGGCTATGTGCCAGGCATTGTTCAGGGGAAGTGCATCTGGGAAAGAGACTACCAACCTGAAGGTCCCCGCTTTTAGGAACTTTCCATTCTTATGGGAGGAGATGGGCAAGGAAGAGGAAATCAATACACAAGATAGTTTCAAGGAAACTGGGTGATGTAATAGTTCATGAGTGGGGAGAGGAGGGGAGGGGAGGGGAGGGGAAGGAGGAGTGGATAGAGGAGAGGGGAGGGGAGGAAAGGGAGGGGAAGGGAGGGGAGGGGCTGTACTTTAGATTATCTGGTCATCTACATTGGAGCTAATCAAAAGAATACCAAGAAAAATCAACCAGGCCAGGGCCGGCTGAGTGGCGCGCTGGTTAACAGCTGGCTTGGGACGCCAGAGGGCCCCGGTTCGGATCCCACAATGAGGGCCAGTGACACTGCCATCTACAGCTAAGATG
>NW_017731499.1:517364-538479 GCF_001890085.2 Hipposideros armiger
ACGATGGTGCCAACTTGGGCCACTGAAGCAACGTCCTCCACAACTAGACTGAAGAACAAAAGGACAGCAACTTGTCTGTTCCCCTTCCCCCAATGCTCCAGCACTGTTCCCATCCACCCAATTCCCCAATAAAAATCTTTAAAAAAAAAACCAACCAGGCCAAGCTGGGTTTAAGGAGAGCCATCCAGGCAGAAGGAACAGCACGAGCAGAGGTAGGAAAGAGCTCAGCAAGTTCAAGGAGCGGAAGGAAGGTCAGAGCAGCTGAGGTTTAATGAGCAAAGGGGAGAGCGGTGAGAGGTGCGTTAGTACAGGAGCCAGAGGCCATGTCGCACATTGAGTGCCCTGTAGATCATGGTACAGGGTCTGCCCTTAATTCCTAGGTCCATCGCATTCCAAGCACCTCCTCTGCTAAACGTACCGTTCGTATCTCCCAGCAGGGAGGCTGGGAGGGAACCTGGAACACTGGGAATGTTGGGGTTTCCTGTGAGGCAGCCCCAATCTTCCCTTTGGAATTCTGATCTGTGCCGAGAGGGGAGCTGGCGAGCGCACTGAAGATGCAGTAAGGCGTGTCACTGTTTGCTGTACCGTTGAGTCAACTGGTACCCCGGCCTTGAATAGTAAGGCTGGAACTCTAGTCTGCCTGGGCCCTCCAGACCTTGTACCCAGTTCGTCACCCAGAGCCAAGCTCTCTCTCTAGTGAGCAATGCAGTGCTGGCGGAGAGAATACACAGACGCATGGAGAGATGTAGTCCTTGTTTCCAGTTCCAGCCCAGCATCCTCTGCACTCATCAGAACCACACGATGACTGCTCCCTGGGCCCCGGCCCTGCTTTCTGGATCGTTAGCAGAGCTGGCCCAGAAGGAACACCTGCTGCGGCTCGGGCCCTTATTTCTATGCAAAGACACACAGCAAAGGCTCAAGCTGGTGTCACCGAGCGCTCTGTCAACCTGCGGGTGAGCATCCGACTCAAGGCTTCCAAACAGGGTCGTTAGCAATTATAGATTGTCTGAGGCTACACAGGAGCATTGTTTGCTGCCTTGTTTTGTGGCCAGTCCCAACTGTGACTTGGGTCACTGGCCTTGCTCTGTGCACCTGAAGCCATTCTTTTCAGATCCCTCTTCTGAGAGAAGTGGGCGCCTTCCTGAGCCACATCACAGCATTCGTTATTCTGACCATGGGTCACCTTTCCTTCCTTTACTGGTAGTGAATTTCCCCTGGGAGCCAGCTTTTCCCTCTCTCAGTCAAACCAACTGGCCCATCCACTCCCCACAGCGTCAGCAGTAAGTTCAAGCATAGGAACATGTCCTAACCTGGTCAGAGTGACACAGGATTTGTGGAGAAAGCAAGGAGGGAGACAGTCTTCTTACTGTGAGACTTACACCTGAAAGGATGTGCAGCCAGAACTTCTGGCAGACGTCCTGCCCCCCGTACACCATCCTGAGAAGGAAACCATCAGAGCCAAAGGCAAAGCTGAAAGAGGGAGAGTTAGCAAGTCCTGACAGCCTTGTTGAGCACCTTGTTCAAGCCACACCTGAAGCCGACATACCCTTGTGGGCATTGCAGGTCCCAAGTAATTATCTCACTCTGCTTAAGCCAATTCGAATGAGCTTTTCTGTCACTGGCAACCAAAGATTCCTGACGCCACTTTGGCTAGGGAAGAAAATGGAGAATAATGTGATTCGTTCCTCACTCATCTTCCAAACTTATATCAGAAGAATTCAAGCTGCCGAGTGGAGCGTTTCCCATCAACATCCTTCCCTTTTATTATCCATGTTTTTCCCCCCAGGGCAGCTGCCTCTCTCCACATATGTCTGCCTTCCCTGCATGAGCTCTTCATCCTTTCTTTCTTTTTTTTTTATTGTTGTTTTTTGTTAATGTGCCGCTGAGATTGGTTTCCTCTCTGAGTCTGACAGCCACAGCCGCCATGACCCAGACAAAAGATATGACAAGTTGCCACCAGTAATAACCGCTTGTCATTAAGCTGTTCCAGTGAGGAGAGAAAGCAAACGGGTCCTGTTCATTAAGTCTTCGTCTCTGGCTGTCACACACGGAGGGGCTGCTGCTGAACCGAAGGAGGCAGCTTCAGTTTTGGGAAAAAGGGGAGTCTCAGGCATTCCCATAACACTTGCTAGGGGCAGACCCTGGTGGTAAACATTATCATGGACACGTCCTCTTCAAAATGCCCACTGTCCTCAGAGAAATGCCTACGAACACCGCTCTGAGGGCTGAGCCTGCAGAGGAAATTGCTTCTCCCTTTGGGAATCTGTGTGCGCTCGCTGGTAAAGGCGCAGATGTTGGGGCCAGGTAGAGGGCTCAAGCCTTGGCTCTGCCTCTTCCTACTGTCAGGACCTTGGGCAAAACCCTTCATATCTTCGAGGCACCATGTTCTCATTTTTAACATGGAGGGACTGTCAATCCCTGCTTTGAGGGGATTGTTGTGATTGCGATAATGAACGGATTGCTCTCAGCACATAGCAAGAGCTTGATTCACGGGAGCTGGGATTATTGTGGCTGTTGTCACCACGAAAGAGTCAACCACAACGGCAACAACAAAACCCCAAACGTGACAGCCCACCAGCACAGCATCAGTGCAAACACAGAGTTCCCCTGTGGCTCTTTCCAGTAACGATATCACAGCTCCGAAGGCACTTACTGTGTGAGCTGAGAGCGGCTGACAACTTGTCCTGGTGTCAAAACTGAAAGTCCCACGTCCCCGGAACCCCCCTGGGCAAACCAGGACGACCCCTTGGCCACGCAGAGGTTTGAGTGCCATTTAATCCTCACACTGACCTTTCAGGGAAGCGCTTCTATCCCCATTTTACAGTTGAGGAAGTTGAGGCTTGCAGAGAGAGGCCTCTTGAATGAGCACAGGAAGCACTAGGGGGCCTCGTTCCAGTGTGGACTGGACTCAGTGGATGCGGCTGGAACAACGCTAACAAGCTCGTGGCACCTATGTGGCCGGTCCAGGGACCAAGCTCTGAGGCGCAACCTTGCAGAGGTTCAGTCACTGCCCAAGGTCAGGCCGCATTTGACCGAGCAGAGGTCCAGGCCCAGGCGCTGACCCCGCAGGAGCTTTCAGCCATGACGCCAGGGGCCCTCTGTCCTCCAGGGAAGAGTGGGGAGTGACACAAGACAGAGTCTGCGGTCTGACACCCTCACCTCTGTGTTTCCATTGGGCCTCCCCGGATGCGACAGCCGCCTGTCACAGTCTGTCAGTCCTGTCGTCTTATGTGACAAAGTACTTTCAGAGAGACTGTGCGTCAGAATGCAGTGTGTGACAAAGACGAGGGGCCGCCCAGGGTGAACCGCCCCACTCCCGGGAGAGAGCCGGAGCCACCCAGCAACCCAGCGAGTTCAGGGAGGTGGCTGGTCATTCAGAAAGTCCCCACGGCCACCTGCCAGGTGGGCTCACAGCTGCCCTCTCTCCTGTGTGCTGGGCCCACTGCTCTCCAACTGGAGGGGGCTGCTGAGTCTCTCTAAGCCTCCGTGTTTTCATCTTTAAAATGGACCTAGGGGGACTCTGGTTACCTGGAGGGGCGCTGGGGCATCAGTGACATGGAGATGCACCGAGCTCCGTGAACTGCCAAGTGGGGCCAATGTGCCAGCTCTCCGGGGACAGAGCGAGTGTTGCCGCCTCCTCCCCCACCACCCCTACACCCTGATGATGCTCCCAGAACATGCTGTCCAGGCCTGCATTGTGGATCTCGTCACCAGGTATTTTAAGTGCCTACTTAAATATCTGTCTCCATGCAACTAGATTAACGCTAATTCATCTCTGCAGCAACAGCACCCAGCACAGTTCCTGGTACAGGCTGGGTGCTCAGAACATGTTAGCTGCAGGTAGCAGGAAGCAAAGGAATGAATGAATGAATGAATGAATGAATGAGTGAGTGAATGAGTGAAGTGCGTTGTGGGTATGACACAGCGAAGGAATGAGTGACGCTTCAGTGAGAGTGGCTCAGTCAGCGGCACGTCCAGGACTTAGGAAGGTGGGGTACAGGCGGGTGCTGTGTGAGCGGCACTGAGATGAGGGAGCTGGGAGGCGAGTCTGAGAGTCTGAAGCACAGGAACGCTTCGCCACCCAAACTCTCATGCTCTAAAGGCTGCAAACACAGTTTTAGGGGGACTGGGCTGGTATTTCTTGTTGTCTGAACTCTTACACTTGCTCCCCAGAACTCAGGAACCAAACAGAGTCAGACAAGATGGCATTCCTCTCTATCCAGAGCAAGGAACAGAACAGAAGCCATCAAGACGCTGTGTGCCCCCTGCGGTCAGCGCTGACTCGGGGCTCCCTGGAGCACAGGACACACCGTTTGCCTTCCCCAATCTCTACCTCATTCCCAAGCCCCCTTTTCTGCCCTCTCCTTCCCCCCCAATACATCCTGAGCACAGAAGCCAGACACAAAGACCACATACTCTATGACTCCATTTATATGGTATGTGCGAAACAGGCAGATCCATAGAGACAGAAAGCTAACCCGTGGTTGCCAGGGGCTGGGGATGAGAGAGGAAGGGGAGGTTTCCGTTCGGCGTGATGAAAAAGTTCCAGAAATAGACAGTGGTTGCGTAACACTGTGAATGTACTTAAATGCCACTAAATTGTACTTGAACATGGTTCCAATGGTAAATTGTATTTGTATTTTACCACGATAAAAAAAAAAGATAAAGAATAAATAAATAAAGCAAGCAGGGCTGGCGGCTGAGGCTGGATGCTTCAGTCTTGCAGCCCCTTTGGTGTGAGGGGGCCGTAGGGAGCCCTTGGCCCTCCAGGGCCCTGAGCCCCGGCCCCGCTGGAAGGACGGCGCTCCTGAGGGCCTGCGGGGGCGCCTGCGGACGCACAGCTCCCCTCCTCCCAGGTGTCGGAAGTCCCAAGCAACCTTGCGGTCATCAGTCATCCCTGACCTCGCAGGACCTACAGCTTGAGTGGCTGTGACAGCAGCCTTCTCTCAACAGGGCTCCCAGGCAGACGTGGCCCTTCCTGTGCTGTGCACACTCAGACAGGACGACACAAGTGCTTGTCAAGAGCACAGCCCCGGCGGAATCACGGAAGGGGTGGAATCATGGAAGGTGCAGCAGAAGGCACCCGTTTGGCATGACATACCTGCGCTCCAACCCCCACTCAAACCTCCGTTCTGCCGCGTAGCAGCTCTGTGGCCTTGAGAAACTGACTCAACATGGTTAAGCCTCTGTTTCCTCCACTGTGAGACAGGAAAAGCACTCGCCACCCACCTCATGGATGAGGTGAGGTCATGCACACACGCCTGTCAGCGCCGTGCCTGACCCACAGTGACTGCAACCCACGGGGTATGTGTCCCATGCCAGTCACTCTACCCACATTATCTCACGTCATCTTAACCGTGACAGCCCCACAGAGTAGGCAAAGTGAATTCATTTGGCTTTTGTTGGATTCCAGAGCCCTAGCTCACTGCCCCCCAGGCAATGGGCACCCCTCTCCTCATTGGCCTTCACCCATTTCGCTCTTTTACTTTTACTCCTGCTGCATAAACTCAAACATCGCCTAAAGATCACCCCTCAGCACAGCACCGCTCCGGCCTGTTTCTCCCTCCGGAAGTAACACCTCCACAGCAGACGTTCGAATCAATGCCAAGAGATTTAGCAAGCTAATCTGCCCCATTTCACTTGGGCATAATATTCTGCTGGCTAGTCACTTCCCAAGAAGCTAACAGAGTGCAGAGCTCGCTATGTCGTGTGTAGGCCGAGGCATCTTAGGGGTTTCCGATGTATACCTCTCTCATACCCCTGGAGACGACAGACCAAATATGGAACCACTGGCCCTTTTAACAGGGCAAACTAAATGCTCATGTGCACGTGTGTGTGTGTGCGTGTGATTGTGTGTGTGCGTGTGTGTGTGCGTGTGTGTTCTCCGCAAGTCAACACGCTAACATCTGTTTGTTCTCTCCAGCAAGTGTTAAGCTGAGGCCCACTTGGAGCTCAGAAAAAGACGATGAATTAATTGTGACCAGAGTTCACCATCACAACTGAACTCCGAGCACAAAAAGAATTAGGAACGTAAACAAGGGGTGGGAAGGGAGAGATTTTAATGGGAAAATTGATGGTTTGACTGTTTTCCTGAGAAGTGACATAAAAGAGGAAACTGAATGTCAGCCTCTGAAAAGGGTCCCAAATTACTATTTGAGGGAGAAAAGCACAGTGGATGAGAGTCCTGCTCAGCCCCAGGCCCCCCAGTTGTAGCCAGCTTCAGGCAGGGGCCTGTCAGCTAGCTGGCAGGCTCAAGATCAGGCAGCTGTGTCTTCTCCAGCGCAGGTGAACGCAGAAGGGACTCCTTCTTACGGCCTCAGAGGCAGGGGGAGCCTGACACACACCACCCGTGACCTCCCAGCCCCCAATGACACCCCCACACCCTCACATTTTTCACATTTGTTTCAACTCTTATGGAAACCATGGGAAATTGGTAGATGGCTCTGTTTCTTCCCATTTTATATACAAGAATCCTGAGGCCGGAGGGTGGGGAGGACGTGGGCCCAAGAGGAGGTCCATGCCTTCCGGCTCATGATGTGGAGTGAATACCATGGAAATCTGGTTCCGGAGCACTTATCACCTTCAGTCCGCACAATTCATCTGATTTACTTATGTTTACTGTTTTCCTGTCTGACTACCCCTGATATAATATAAGGGCTATGTTGTTTGTTTGTTTGTTTATTGATAGAGTCCAAGTATTTGTAGCAGAGCCTGCCATGTAATGAAGTTTACTACATATATTTGTGGAAATGAATTGACGATATTCAAATTGTTGTTGGAAGGAAAGGAGAAAGTGAGGCAAGGATAAAGTGAGGGAAATAGGGTGAAAGGGAGACAGAGAGAGGGAGGGAGGAAGGGAGGGAAAAGGCAGGAAAGCACGGAAGGTGGAGAGACACGGAAAATGAGTGACAAGTAAAAGATAAGGTGCCAGGGCTATCTGTGGCTTATGAGAAGAATCCGTTGAAAACATTTTAAGCTGAGATGTGACATAATCAGATTTTTGTCCTCTGAAAGGACCACTCTGGCTAGAGCATGAAGAACAGCTTGGAGGAAGGCGAGAACAGAGGCACGAACGGCAGGTCAAGAGGCCACGGAAGTGATCCCGGGAAAGGCGGAAAGCCCTGACCTTGGATGGTGGCAATGGGGACAAAGAAGGGGAGAAAGAGTCCAGAGATGCTTAGGAGATGGATCCTGTTGGCCTTGGCCACCAACTGGTGGGACTGGCGGGGGTTTGGGGTGTGGAGAAGAGGGGGGACTCGAGGATGACGGCCAGGTGACTGTGACATCACTTACAAAGGTCGAGAACAGGGGAAGGGCCTTGCTTTCTTCCTCACAGCTGTGTCCCTGGCACTGAGCACCATACCTGACATATAGGAGTGGCTCAGTCAATGTCCTAAATAAGTCCCTACGTGCTAAAGGACAATGAAGAGAACGCTTTTCTTTGTAATTTCAAAATGCACGCTTGCATGTTGAAGAATGGAGTTCCTTAGCTCTTCACTCTGGGCATCCCTTTCTCTTTGCAGAGAAAAATAGTTGTGTCCTGCTCCCAGGAACATAAGTGAAGTAAATGTTGAACGTGGCCGGCCGCTGAGACAGCCTCGCCGACACCCTCCGGAGCAGCGATGGCTGCTTGTTCCAGCTCCTAAGCCCGGTATCATCTTTCTGCTGCCGTCTCCGTGGAGGTTGCCAACGCCCTCTCATTTGAAAGGACAGAGGGAACAGAGGGGCCACCGAACACTCAGCTCATTAGCAGTGCGCACAGGTGTCTCCTTTTCTAAAGCTCGCATGAGATGGCGTTGGGACAATCCTGGCATAAAGCCCCAACTCTCTTCATTTTTCTAATCCCTTGCCAAGCAAAACTTTCAGGTCACAAATTAGAAAAGCAGAAGCACCACAGGTACCAAAAAAAAAAAAAAAAAGCTGGGGTTTTAATGAGCCTTTTGCCTCTAAATGACTCTATCTGTCCAACACTCAAATTCTCTCCGCACTCGGATGAAACGCACAGTGAAGCCAGTCGGGCTGTGAGATGAGTCCAGGATTCCCTACGAGTCAGCATCCTCCGTTCTCCAGGCTATACCATGTCCATCATGTCAACGAGCGATGAGTATTAGCAAGTGGTGGGAGGTTTGCTCCCTGGTTTTTATGCCAATAGTGACCTGCTGATGTGGCTGCCCTCACCTGGGATCACGATGGACTTACCCTGTGGGCTGTCAGGTGGGGTTTGGGGATGAGTTTGGCCTCATCCCTGTGGGCACACCATAAATCCTTGCAACCAACTGCCTGAGTCAGAAGAAGGTTTCACCGTCTCGACACCCTGAGTTTATCTCTACTCTGGCGCTGACCAGCCAGTGTCCAATGGCTCACAGGACAAATGCCACAAGCCACAGCATGCCCTAGAGATGTCAGCAGAGGCTGAGGCCTGGTACCTTTGGAGGCTCATCCCAGACCACATGCTGCTTTGCTTTCTCCCTCCTGCTGCAGTGACTCCGCCCCCGGGTACCCACCTCAGGGCCTTTGCTTGTGCTGTTCCAGCTGCCTCCTTGTCAGTCTCTTACTCATCCTTCATCTCATTGCTGGATCATCATTTTTTAAGGGATGCCGACCTCCTTGATTAGGTTAATTTCCTCTCTTCCATGCTCCTTCTTGTATTTTCATAGCACTTAATGTGGCTGTTAATTAACATATATTTACAGTAGTCCCCTCCCCTTATTGACAGGGAATACGTTCCAAGACCCCCAGTGGATGCCTAACACAGCAGATAGTACCAAACCCTACCTATACCATGTCCTTTCCTGTACATACATATCTGTGATGAAGTTTAACTTATAAGCTAGGCACAGCAAGAGGTTAACGACGATAATAAAATAGAACAATTTTAACAACATACTGTAATAAAAGTTTTGTGAACGTGGTCTTTCTTTCAAAATATCTTATTGCACTGTGCTGACCCATCTTCTTGTGATGATATGAGATGGTACATGTCTGTGTGATGAGATGAAATGTGTACTCAGAATGGCATGCAATTTAAAACGTACAGATTGTTTATATCTGGAATATTCCATTTAATATTTTCAGACCATGGCTGACCACGGGCAACTGAAACCACGGATAAGGGGTGTGGGGGGCGCTCATGTCTCATGCGTAGGCTTTGTTGAGTGTGTGCCCCTCGCTGGAAGCTGCACCCACAGAGCTCGTGGTCTGGATGGAGCAGCGAGCATTAATCAAACAGCCGTGCAAATGTAAAATTGCTATTGACATTTGCGTTTTAAAGGAAAAGGATTTGGCACTTTAGGAATCCACAACGAAGGAAAGGGAACAATCTAGATGGTCAAGAATTCCCCTGCAGAAGGGAGGCTGGAGTAGGAGTGACCTAGGCCGGAAGCAGAGGAAAGCGTGCTTCTCAAAGAGGGAGCTTCACGTGCAAAGGCCCGTTGGCAGGAGGCAAGAGTGAGGGGGCTGGAAGGAACCCACGGGGGCGAGGGTGGGAAATACATGGTCTCTGCCCATAAAACAGATTTTGATTCCTTTATATGTACAGAGCAGGCGACTAACTTTCTCTCACCTCTTGGTTGCCCTGCAATCTTTTCACAGTTGCTATTTAGTCTCTTTCAATAATTCTCTGGCTGCCGATCAAAGAAAAGGCGCTAATTGTCTTATTAGCACGGCTTTGCCTTTCTGTGACCACACAATGCTCTTAACTCCCTCCGCCATGGGAATACTGTCACTCTGGCCAGGCGTGCCTGTTCCCTGTTTTAGGCCTGTTCTCAGCTGGGGGGCCCAGCCGACCTGGCACCACACCCTAGTTTTACTCCTGGGGAAGATGAATTAAGGGACCTGCCCACAAATGCTCAGCTCACAAACACTGGGTCTAGAATAGACCTGCCAGCCCAGGGCTGCTTTCGCTGCATCACCCGGCCGCTGCATGCGCCGTGGGTCACCCAAGGAAGAACGTGCTTTCCCGTCTAAAAATACTCCTGAGCATTTGGGTCCAGATACTGTGGTTTAAGGACCTTCTTTTTCATGCTTCAATTCATCTTGACAGACATTATCAGGAACAAAACTATAATCCGCAGAGGTGATCTGCTTACATTGGGTAGCCAGAGTAGCAGAAATGAAATAAATACACCCTGAGAGGCAGTTTCCCAGAGGAGGGAGATGACTAGGATGATGCGATCACATCATGTCTAGAGACGGGGACAGAATTCCCAACCAGGGAAAGTAGGAGAGGAGTGGGGTAACCTCAGCTCCTCGTTAACAGGGTGATTTCTCAACCAGAACAATGACCAACGACAAAGATGACCAATGACAACTCTGAGGGTCTAGGTGGCTCAGAGAGGTATTCCCTGGGCCTCTCGAAGCCTCCCTGAGGACTGTTCTGTAGAGCTAGGCAGGAAAACATCATCTGAACCTCTTCCCGGAGGCTTCCAGCAACCACACTCAGGGTTTGAATGGGCAACGCTTGTCAATGAAGGTCCTCCCCAAAGGGCAGATGGGCTCGTTTTTCATAGTTATGGTTTTGTGCTTCTCTAGGCTTTCCTCTCAGTTATACTGGGAAGGGCGGGTAGTGATCAAGTGCTGTGGGACCCGAGCTGGCTAGCTCCAAGCTGGCGGGCTTTGGGCAAGCTGCTTAGCTTCTCCGCACACTGGCTTCCTCCTCTAGAAGGGGGAAATAATGACTGTCCCTTCCGCATAAGAGCTGTGAGGCTTAAAGGTGGCAATGATGTAAAAGCACCCGGCACACAAAGAGCTCCCAACATATTTAGTCATTATTGTCACTGTCATTGTATGTCATCCAGTTCACCCTCAACTCCTGTAATCAATCTTCCTTGAACACAGACTGGCCACAGGGTCATGTCTCCCAACACCGGGCAAAGCTGACCCTCTAAACCCATCTCTGCTGGCAAATGAGAATATTAGCGGCCAAAGTTACTACTGACTACCCCTCACACCTACGAATGGTACCACACGTGTATATGCGCGTGTGCGCACACACACATGTTCGCACACATACACGCACACATGCACACCACACACACATGGTTACAACGCACATACTTTCAAGCCCAAGTTCAGCCCCGCCTCCATAGTTTTACTCATGGTCTGCTGGGGCCCATTCCTATAGATTTTATCTGGTGTAGTAGGCCCAAGGTGGGGAACAGAAATGTGTTTTTTGAAAGTAGATACTGCATCACCTGGTCTTCAAATTGGTCCTAGGACAGACCCCATGGGACGGAAGTATATGGGTATTTATCCAAAGAAAATAAAAACACTAATTCGAAAAGATATACGCACCCTCTATGTTCATTGCAGCATTATTTACAATAGCCAAACTATGGAAGCAACCTAAGTGTCCATTGATAGGTGACTGGAAAAAGATGTGGCATATACACACACACACACACACACACACACAGAGTGGAGTATTATACAGCAATAAAAAATGAAATCTTGCTGTTTGCGACAACATGGGATGCATCTAGAGGGTATTGCGCTAAGTTAAATAAGTCAAATCTGTATGGTTTCAGTTATATGTACACTCTAAAAACAAAACAAAATAAAAACAGACTCAGAAACAGGGACCACAGGGATGGTTACCAGAAGGGAGAGGACAGAGAAATGAGTGGAAGAGGGAAAGTGAATACAGTCAAGCAATAATATTGTGATAAGTTTGCATTGTGAGAGATGATTACTAGAATTAGTGGGGTGATCACATTGTAAGGTATAAAAATGTCAAGTCACTATATTGTACACCTGAAACTAATATAACCAACATAAGATTGTACACCAACTACACTTAAATTAAAAATAAAACTTAGGAAAAACTCAAAAAGAAAAAAAAATTACAGCAAGATGGGAAGAGTGTTTGCCAATAAATTGTGTACTAGGTATCCATTGCATAACCTAACTTTCACAGCCGACTACAAGCTACTTGAGGGCAGAAATTAGAACTTAAATAGTTTCATATTTTCACCATTCCCCAAGCCACATACAACAGGTGCTCAATAAATGTCTCAACTGCCGCAAGAAACTATAAAGTCCATGCAAGCATGGCTTTGCTCATTGTTGTATTCCTTGTATGGGTACACAGGAAGAGTTCAAAAAATATATTAATATGTTGAATTAATTCATGATGAATTAGAGGAGGTGGTATGGGAATGCACAAAAAGAGGACAATCGATGCTAATTTATGTTGACATAGACAAATGTTTAACATGCCACACAGCTCACATTTTTGCAACCATCTTTCCATGAAGCCATTGAAACACTGCTGGGAGCCTCTGATCTGGTGTGGTCTGTCTGCCTCTGTGCTTCCCCATAAGCTTTCATTTGCATTCAGATGTTCATTCAGATGTTCAGATGTTACACAAAGATGAGTAACCATCCAGACCAAAGAAATAGGCTGGATTTGCATTTTATCTGCTGCAACGCCCCAAAGTCAACCTCAAATGATTCACGACCCTCTTGAAAACATCTGCAACCACCTCAAAGACAAAAAGACAGCTCACTGGCCTGCTCCTCACCCACCCACCAGCTCTGGGTGAAATCACCTGACATTGTATCTCCTCCTCGTATTTCAATTCCTCAAGTTCTTCCACAACCCCAATAAGACCTCCTATGGGGCTTGCAGGTCCTGCCTGATTCTGAAAATCAAGCTATGGCTTTGGAATCCCGTCAATCTATCTGCAGAGCAAGCCTCATTAGCGTTTAAATATGCAACCTGAGCCCCAGTATGCTCTATGTGAACTCACCTGGGAGGATGGATTCCAGGAGTCCCTGCTTCAATTTGTCATACAGGATTCCTGCTGTGCTAAAGTGAGGACCCAGGGGAATTGCTCATGGTGTTCTTTGTGGTTTCCTTCTTTTATTAATTAAAGAAGTAGCACATAGCCGCAAACCTAGGGACCCCTAGAGGCACTTTTTCCAACAATGTCAACACCCTATGGGGTTGGAGGCCGTGTGGCTTCCAGGTTGGGACCCAGCCAAGCTGGATCAGGTAGGGGACAGTAGAGGCGAATGGTACAGAATACAAGCTCTGCGTGGGGCCCTGCACACAGGAGGGGTTCAATAAATTATGCTGCACGGTAGGTAATCCATACAAATCAGCTGAATGAATATTGAATGAAATGCATCACAGCCACTGACTTTACAACAACCCAGGGAAAAATTAAATAAAAAGATATAATTTGGCAGGTGCACTGTGATCATTACTATATTAAACAAATAATATACTATACATAGAAAATAATACAAGAAGGTTATACACCCCAAAATATTAACAGTGATTGTCCTGGGGTGGTGACACATGGATGCCTCTATTTTTCCTTCCTTCTGCTTTTCTGTATTTCTCCAATTTTCTATAATTAACCTGCATTTCTTTCATAAAGGAAAAATAAATTAACTTAATTTAAAAATAAACAGCCCAGACAGGTGAGAGCAACATATTCGTTGGAGTCAACCTGTCTATCCTTTATTAATCACATGACCTGGGCCCAACATGTAACTTTCTAGGTCTCAATTTCCTAATTTATATACTAGCGATAATAAGATCTACCATTCAAGTGAGCTGTTGTTACTGTTTCATTTACGTGAGACAATGAATGTAAGATTCTCAACACAATAGTGCCTGGTATACAGTAAACACCCGGTAGATATTTGGTAGAGAAGCACTTGTTCGTGTCCTCATTTATTTGATGGACCTGCACTGAGCCCCTTACTATGTACTAGGAACCACGGTTTCACTGGAGCTGCAGCCCATGAGGAAGTCATTCCAAGCCTGAACCACCAGGTCCCACGCCGATGTCAGTGAGGAGCCATGATCCAACAGGAGGCCCATCGCCCAGGCTGGGAACGCATCTGATGATATGAGGTCACTGGTGGGACGCACAAGCAAAGAGCTGTCAACGCTCAACATCATGGATGAGCCTCAAAAACGTGCTAGGCAAATGAGCCAGCCACAAAACAATACACACTATGCAATCCCATCTATAACATATACATGACAGAAATTTTATATAAAGTTCAAGAGCAGGCAAAACTACTGTATGGCGAGTGAATTCAGAATAGTGGATACCTTGGGATTGATGGGAAGGGAGCAAAGGAGTGCTTTCTGGGGCACTGGAAATCTTTTCAAGATTCATGTGATTAAATTGGATCCATCTGGGTAATGCAGGATAATCTCTCCATCTCAAGGTCCTTAACCTTACTCACATCTGAAAGTCCCTTTTGCCACATAAAGTAACACATTCAGAGTCCAGGTGTGGACACCTGTGGGGAGCCATTATCCTGCGACCACAGTAGATATTACTTAGCTCAATGCCTGGCTTATAACACGCACCTAAGAGTGGTTAGTTGCTATGGTATTACTATTATCATTATATCAGATTCAAAGGAATATGACAAAGCGACGAGAAAGCCTCTGGTAGGCATGCATATCTGAGCCAAATCAGTTGTAAATCCTGAGAATGCTCAGGTGGCAAGCAACTGCTCCAAAAGATGCACAAATCTAGAGTTAGTTTCACTTGGACAAAAGTTTCTAACCAAGTCAGACTTTCTCACTAAATACTACCCGTTGCCTCGTGGTATGCTGGCAGGACAAACACTGCATGATGTCCCAGCATTTTCATACCAACAGCTAGAACAGTTCCTCTCCTAACCCCCTATGCCGTATCAACCAGCTGGTCTGGGCTGACTCACAAATGGCTATCGCCTGATGGTGGCTGACGAGAGCTTTACAAACCATTTGCAAAGAACTCTTAGCAACTGGTGGGGTGGAACCAAAAATGCTTCCCAAAGTTGCCTCAACTTCATTAAAAGTTGGGCAACTAGGAAGCCAGGAAATTGAACACAAAGCATATTGGGCAGGGTTATGAAACAGAGGCTCTTTGGATGGCTAGTAAACTTTCTCCCTTCCCCCCTCACCACCACCACCACCACTTTAACCAGACATTGTAATAGATTCTGACACTGCTTAACAATCCCCCGACATACATTGATGAGACTGCAGGCTCTATGAGAGAAAAGACCTTGCTTGGATCCAACAGTCAATCTTCCATGCCTAGTTTAGTGTCTGGCACAGTTGGGACCCAATAAAAAGTGTTGAATTAAAGAATGAAAATAAGAAAAAAGAATGGATGGATGGATACAGAATTACTGATGGTAAGGCGAGCAAACCCATATCACAACCAAGGGTGATATTTAGATTCTAAGGCAGGGTTGACAATCTATGGCCCACAGGCCATATCTACCATGAAGCCTATTTTATACGGCCCCAAAACACAGCCACACTCATGCCTTAATGTATCGTCTGTGGCTGTTTTTCTTGTCCAACAGCAGAGCATGTGGCCTCTTTGTCTGCCAAGCCTGAAATATTTACTGTCTGGCCCTTTACAGAAAATGCTTTCCAATATATTATGGTAGCTCATCAGAATAACCTGGGATCTTTTCGATGCAGCTTCCTAGGTCCAGGATCTGAATGTTAACTAGTTTCCCAAATCTGAGAATCCTCGCACTAAAAGGGCGGTGGTCTGGTTTCACTGGGGCAGGGTTCTAAACGTTTGGATTGAACCAGAATCACCAAAAGGCTTGTTAAAGCACAGATTGACAGGCCCTGCCCTCAAGAGTTCCTGGTTCAGCAAGACGAGTGTGAGAATGTGCACTTTTTGGTCATATTCCCAGGGACCATACTTTGAGAACCACTGCACAGGGTTACTGTTGGGAGCCGGCTGCACCTCAGTGTCTGACATGGCCTATCACACTGCTATTGTGACAAATCCTGAAGCTCTGACTGAGAAACAGATACTGCTTTATGTTTTGGAAAATTTAAATTCCCCTTTGGATGCCCCCAGTAGGATAAAGATCTGACACCCCTTCTTATATTGTTTTATTTACTTTAACCAAATAAGTGAGTTTTGGACATATTACATAATTCTGTTTTACTAGATTCTTAGTAATAGACAAGTTACTAAGATCCTGTTTAGCCAGTAGTGTTTGAAACACTTGCTGAGTAGTAAACATTCTTTAAGTGCCAAGGCAGGAACTCAGCTCTGGCCATTATGGAAGAAAATGAAACATAGTTAGGATAAGTTAGTCATTAGTGAAGAACAGATCGCTGTACCCTGTAATAGAAACATCGTGAGGAAGTAAAACTCAGAAAAACAAACATCTAAGGAAAATAGACCCTGGGAAGGAAGGAACATTGAAACTATGTAGAAAGCAATTTCCTAATGGGTAAAGGTTTAAACTTGGAAAAACAACTTTGGAAAAAACAGCTCAATGATGTAAATAGTTACCTGCCCAGTATAAAAAGGACATGCTGTAAAAATAAAGTGAGACATTAATTCTTGAAAGCGCTCCTGTGTCTCCCTGCCTTCTTTCCTCCCGGACTCCGCCTTCGCCTGAGGGAACCCCTGGACCTGTGGGAGCTGGTCTCCCGCAGGTTACCCAATGTCTTAAAGTCCCTCGACTCGTGTTCCACATGTTAGCAGTAGATTCTGGGTTGAGTAGACCCTACATTTTGAAAATTGGGGTAAACTCTTCCTACAACTCTGTGGCCATGAAAAATATGAACTATGAATGCAGCAGGACGCTAAGACAGCACAGTGACAGAGAGAAAGGCACTTGGCGATGTGGCTGAAATACTTTCATACAGTGTGTTTCCTCACCTACAAAGCTGGTGCTCACCTATCGGGTTGTCAGAAAAGTCATGACGTATTTTTTTCTATGTTTTTCATTGCAAAAATGCATCATAACTTTTCCGACAACCCAATAGTTATGTCATTTACACCCCAGAACAACCCTATGGGGAGGCATTCCTATTTCAACATGATCCTCAAGCCCGTTTTTCAGGAGAAAACAATAAGGCTCAAAGGGTTAAGATGGAGATAAGCTCCTCTCCTCTCCACTCCACCCACCTGTTGAGCAACAATCTCTCTAAGCCCTGTCTTGCTTCCTTCTTTCTTCTCTCCCCCCCCCCAGATGATTCTCACACACACTCAAGTTTGTGAGTCATTGCTGTAGGTACAGACAACTTCAATGGCAAAGACATCCGTTGAGTTCCTGTTTTGTGTCAAGCATCAGAATAGTCAACACAGAAAAAGAAGCTCAAATTCAAAGTGTGAGTGAGCACATCACTTCGGACTTCAGGATCCAACCTCCTAGGTGTCTCTCGGTGAATCATTGAACTCTTTCTTTTTTCTCCTTTATTACACTATTCCAGATGAAATAAACCTGTAAAGTTCACGTGCAAAGCAACAAGTATATGCTGCACGATCTGCTTCTTAGTCCTGGGGGTTGGAGCTGATTGCTTCAAGTTTGAAACCAAGATGTAGTGCTTGGTGCACTGCCTGTTAGAGAAAAATTGGAGTAAAGACCAATGCAGGAAAATCCGCAACCCTTTTCACCCAATACACTCAGTTTGCATTCTAAAACATAAAAACGGTACTTTTGAGATATGGGGACAAAGACATGAGCTGGATATAACAAGGAAAAGAGGCCTTAAAGATTGTACAGTTTCATTCAGCTGCTGGAGAGGCCTTAGAAAGAATTAACATAGTAAGCAGACAAATCTGGAATTCAGTTCTGGTTTTGCCTTAATTGACTGTGTGACTTTAAAATAAAACATTCCAGTTCAAAAAATGTTTACCAAGCATCTCCGATGAGCCAGACGTAGAGCTAGTCACTAGGGACATAATTAACAAAGCATGCAAAGTCCCCAACCTTAGGAAGGCAGGCTGGTGAACTCTCAACGGGAGAGGCATTCGGTGTATCAGATATGGTTCCTTCCCCTGAGAAACTTAGACTAAATGGAGAGGAAGACAAACAGATCTTATAACTGCAGGACGATGTGGTAAATACTAAACTATGTACAAGAGGCCATGAAATAACATTGAGATGGGAAGTCCAGGATAGAAAAGCTGTTACAAGAAGGCAAGGAGCTGTGCAGATACTCGTAGACATTTGAGGGCAGCAAGAGTGGAGGGAAGGGGGCAAGTTGGAAGCTATTCCAGGGGCCCTGCAAAGACGTGATGAGGGCATGAACACAGGGCATGGTGGTAGGCACAGAGAGGAGTGGTCAGTACAGAGTGGGGGGCGGATTAAAGATGACCAACATTTCTTGCCACCACCCCCACCAGCCCACCTCCATTAACAGGTGGGCTCTTTCTCCTCCTCTTGAATCCGATTGGTCCTGTGACTGTGTGACCAATAGAAAGTGTCTGAAATACAGAATTTACTGGATGGACTTAATATGAAAATGGAGATGACATAAGAAAGAATCAGAGAACTTGAAGATAGGTCAATAGAAATTAGTCAACCTGAGGGCCAGCCGAGTGGCTCAGTGGTTAAGAGTTGGCTTGGGAGTGTGAGCTCTGAGCAGCAGGGCCCTGGTTCAGACCGCACATGAGGGCCAGTGACACTGCACCTTCTACAGCTAAGATAGTGAACAACAACTCGACCTGGAGCTGGGCTGTCGTGAGTCGCCGGCGATGGCATAGGCTGCAGAGGGGCTACAGTGGGCTGCTATAAGCTACCGTGAGCGGCCAGCAGCCGGCGTGAGCAGCCGGTGGTGTGAGCCGCCATGAGTGGCCATCCAAAGGACAGCAACCGATATGCCTCACCCGGGAAGAGTGCAATGATCACAATACCAACATGGGCCAGTGAAGCGACATCCTCCATAACTAGACTGAAAAACTAAAGGACAGCAACTTGTCTGTTCCCCTTATCCTGATTCCCCAACGCTGTTCCCTCCCCCAATTCCCCCAATAAAAAACCTTTAAAAAAAAAAAGTAGTCAACCTGAAAGAGGGAGACTTATAAAATCGAGCAAAGCAAAATGTAACACACATGACTAATGTGGCAAAGAGAGAGACTGGGGTAGGAAAAAATACTGAAAGATAATGACTACAAACTCCCAAATGTGGTGAAAGATCTAAATGTACAAATTTAAACAGCTCAGAGAACCCCAAACAGAATAAATGTGAAGAAAACCATGCAAGGCACATCACAAACTGATGAAAATCAAAAGAAAAAGAAAATCTTGAAATTAGCAAGAGATGTATCGGCTAAAATAGACTTCAAAACAAAGAGTAATGCCAAAGGGACATTTCATAATGATAAAAGGGTGAGTTTGTCAGGAAGATATAACAATCACAAATGCGTGTGCCTTAATAATAGAATACCCAAATCGTGACAGTATAAAGGGAGATACAGTCACAGTTTCTCTTCAACCTCAATCGCCAATATTTGCCATTTGTTATTCTCTTTGTCCACAAATCAGCTCATTTTTTAATGTGAAATAAGCTATTTAAGGGAAATTTTATAGCTTGCATAACTGGGTATCTCAGTGTCACTTACATAAATAATCATAAAAATGAAACACACGGTATTATGAAATCCTAGCATTCCTGAATGCCCCCTCTGTGAGGCGGTGTTCTTCGATGTGGGACTCTACCATCTAAGACCACCTGGGAAACGTGATACAACCCAACTCTCTCACATGTGGTCTCATGTCCAAATCAAGTTACTGCCACACCCCCATCTTCTGATCTTTGGCCAAACACCCCTTCTTCTGCTCTACTCCGTGTCCTATTAGCAGTTACAAGCAAGAGTGAGACCCAAGACTCCCCCTGAAGTTGGTATCTAGAACCCAACAGAAAACCCCAAGGTCCAGGATCCCAAACCAACTCAAAAAGTCAGGTGTGTATATTGTATATATTTTTAATTTTCCATACATTATGATGTTTTGACATCTTTAAAAAACCTTTCTGGCTGAGGAAAGATTGCCCCTTTTGGGACTAGCCAATGCTCCGAGGGGGAAAAGGACTCATGCTCTGATTCATGAAAGAGCCAAGCGAGACTTACTCCCCTTCAATCTGACCCCCACACTCTAGGAGGCAAAACTCCTCTGCCTTAACCATCCAAGGACCAGATGCCACACCATTAGGGACCATCCCTGTAGTTTAGGGCCCTCCGAAATTATTCAAATTAGCCAATCCTAAACTGACCATCCTGTCCTGTCCTGTCTTGCCTTTCCCTCGGAAATCCCAAATAAAGCCCTTGGCCCATGTGCCTTGTCTATGAGTGACATGGAACTTTTCTTAGAATGGCATTGACCCCTCTGTATGGTCACACAGTCATCTTTATAAATCAAAACCCAGGCACAGAACAGTGTGCTGGGAGCTATCAGCATCCAAGAAAGCTCACAGCCAAGTTTGTGCTGTTTTTCTAACAGGACTGATGCCATCCATGGGGTTCCAGAAAACGGAGTGAGCACTCCAGCTCCAGTCATGAAACCTCAGGCAGGCAACCCCAACCCCATAGGAGTTTTGCAAATGATGCACACCCACTGAAACTGCGCAGCTGGCCAATTTATCCCTCGGAAGGAAGCCACTGTCCATCAGGTGGCCAGCCTGGCACAACACCGGGTAAGGAATGAGATCTTGGAATTCAAGTCTTACCAGGCGAAAGCCGCCATATTGGTGGAATACAAAATAGTTTATCGTGCTTATGCTCAGTACCTTGAACTGTGTTCAAGGCCAGAGACAGGAGGGCCACAAACGATTCTGCTTGTTTCCAACAACAAAGAGGGAGGTAACTCTCTGATGGGTCACGGTGATTAATCTCTAATCAACCAGCCTGTTACATGGCTCCTGCTCAGCGTGAAGCAGGCATGCAAGACACAGGTTTCAAAAACTAAACCGAACTGGGTTTGAGTCCTGGGTCTGCCATTTGCTAGTTGGGTGATTTGGGGAAGTTAGGTAAGTCTCTAAATCTCTATTTTCTAATTGGTAACACTGAGGAACTATCATTTACCTCATCCTGCATGAGAAAATTAGGACAAAAATTGGTAACATGCATTGCATGCCATCTGCAGACACTACGGTAAGCCCTGTCTGGTACTGGAGCAGGGATGCAAAAACTAGAGTGACGTGCATATCCCGGCACTTAGCATCGGGTACCGCCCACTCCCGGGCTGAGAGATGAAGTCAGAACTCAAGCACATGTTTAGGCAACTCTGCCACTGAGTTTTACTCAGAACATATGTAAATGCATCCCTCCCCACCGACTCTCTCTCTCTCTCTCTCTCTCTCTCTCTCTCTCTCTCTCTCTCTCTCTCTCTC
>NW_017731499.1:541509-547830 GCF_001890085.2 Hipposideros armiger
TCCTCCACAACTAGACTGAAGAACAAAACGACAGCAACTTGTCTGTTCCCCTTCCCCCAATTCCCCAGCACTGTTCCCATCCCGCCAATTCCCCAATAAAAAAATCTTAAAAAAAAAAAAGGTAGCGGGGCTGAATGGATAAGAAAACAAAACCCTTATATCTGCTGCCTATAAGAGGCTCACTTCAGATTGAAAGACACACACAGACTGAAAGTAAAAGGATGGAAAAAGATATTTCATGAAAATGGAAACAAACAAACAAACAAAAAAACACAAAAAAGCTGGAGAAGCAATACTTATACCAGACAAAATAGACTTTAAAACAAAGGCTATAACAAGAGACAAAGAAGGATCCAGTAATCCCACTTCAGGGTATTTATCTGAAGAAACTCAAAATGCTACTTCGAGGGGACATGTGCATCCATATGTTCATTGCAGCATAATTTACAGGTGTGGAGGCGGCCTGGGTGTCCATTGATGGAAAATGGATAAAGAGGAGGTGGTACATATATACAGTGGAATATTGCTCGGCCATGGAAGGGAATGGGTTATTGCCATCTGCGGCGGCATGGATATACCTGGAGGGTATTCTCCTGAGTGGGGTGTGAGACAGAGAAAGACAGATGCAATGTGATTTTGCTTATATGTGGAATCTAAAGAACAAAATAAACAAACAAAACAGAAACAAACTCATAGATACAGAAAACATTTTGATGGTTGCCAGATGGGAGAGGGGTTGGGAGTGTGGATGAAAAAGGGAGAAGGGATTAAGAAGTACAAATTGGTAGCTACACAATAGTCATGAGGATGTAAAGTAGAGCATAGGGAATATAGTCAATATTATGGTAATAACTATGTGTAGTGCCAGGTGGGTACTAGACGAGTCAGGGGATCACTTCTTAAATTATATAAATGTCTAATCATATGCTGTACACCTGAAATTAATATAATATTGACTATCAACTATAATTGAAAAAGTGGGGGAAGGTGAAGGGGAATAAGAGATCCAAATTTCTAGGTATAAAATAAATAAGTCATGGGGATGTAATGTACAGCATGGGGAATATAGTCAATAAGATAGCATGGTACAGTGTCCGATGGTTGCTGGACTCATCATGGTGACCACTTCTTTAGGTATATAAATGTTGAATAACTATGCTGTACCCCTGAAACTAATATAATATTGTATGTTAGCTATATTTTTTATACAAATCTTAAAAACAAAACAAAAATCTGAGTGCTAGGGATGCTTATTGTTAGTATGTTTTAGAGTACAGTAAAACCTTGGATTGCAAGTAACTTGGTTTGCGAGTGTTCCGCAAGACGAGCAAACATTTCTATTAGGTTGGTGCAAAAGTAATAGCAGTTTGGGCCATTGCACGTACCGCTATTACTTTTGCACCAACCTAATAATACATTTTAATTAGGCAAACGAGCGATGTCTTGCAATACGAGTAGTTTGTTTCCAGAACAAATTATGCTCGCAAACCAAGGTATTACTGTATATGTATTTTAAGTTATTTCTAAGAATCAGCACACACTGAAGCAACTCTGAAAACCTAGTAGACGTTACTTTTTTGCAGGAGACATTTACACTGACAGTTCCCAAGTGTATTCTAATACATTCATTCAATATTCTACTTTGCCTTCTTTTTTCATCATAATAGCTTCATATGGGGTTCAACTATGATCCTTTTACGTTGCTCTTTTTTAAGTGAATTTAGTTTTCCTATACTTTCAGGAGGAAGAGTTTGGTCCAAGACAGCTTCTCTTCTTCATGGTTCTATGTTCCCTGTTTTCTGCTTTTTATCATAAAGTGATTAAAAATATGGCCTCGATTTTTTGAGAGCTCCCGCTTCTGCTCCTGTCATCCCGTGTCACCTGAACTACTTCTATCGTTTTCCCCAATTGTCTACTCGTATGTCCTGCCTACTCTGGAGTCCACGCTCAGCGTTCTCTCCTTACTGCAGGGCTTTGTCCTGGAAGAACACAGGTTTGTCAGTTCTGAGAGTCCGTAGGGTCACTCCAGTGCCATCAGCCTTCCTGCAGCCCCCACGTACTAACACTCAGTTAGGGCTTGCTAGACACCCCACTCCCAGTTTCTGCCATCATCCTTAGAATGGTCCCCCTAGCTTTCCGGAAGAATCTGCTGGTGATTTTGGACTTCTCAAACTGTCAGCGACATCATTAGTAACTTTCTCTTTCCTCTACTTTCTCACACACAATTTCTACTTCTCGCGTTTCATCCACACGCTCATTTGGGGGGTTGATGGGGGCATCCTGTCTCATACTTTCTTTGTAGCTACTACCTGTGAGTTTTATTTCCTTTGTTGCTCTTTTAATGACGTTCAAAGATGTTCAAAAGCTCAACTGCTACTATATCCCAGATTTCCCTGACAAGCTTATCCTTTTCTTTCCCAGCAGAAGTTACCGCCTTTATTTTTAAACCTTAAATAAGGAAATTGAGGTAGTGTGAGCGATGGATGCACAAGGAATTGCAAACCACTACAAAGGAGGTTTGAACATTCTTTGAGGCATTTCCGGGGAGAAAATCAGTTCAATTTTTATACTGCAGGGGACAGTTCTGTCAGAATCTACTGATAGATGGTCTAACAAGTACTTTCCGATCTAACTTACAGAGGACCGTCTTTGCTTGCTTTTAACTCTATTCAGCCTGGCCAACTTCAAGGATTGATGAAAATTGAGCTGATAGGCTTATTCTTGATGTGACACTTTCAGCTACAGAGACAGACATACAGTATGTGCTCCTTATCTCACATGTACACTCACATACATGCACATGCATGCACGTACATGCACACACACTCTAAACAGTAACCTGACTCTCTATGAGGCTCTGCCAGCAACTAAACTATTGACAAAAGGTGCCTGATTTGTCCAACTCTCTAACTATACTCCTCAGTTAAGCTGGGCCCAAATCGAGGGAGATTAAGAGACCAATTCCCTTGCCATCAGTCAGAATAAATCAGATGGCGTTATTACAACATCCAGTTATGGGGCCAAATGATGTATTTGCTCATTTCTATATGGTTCTCCGTATGGCATGGGGAAGAAATTTCAGTTTACCCTCTGGTTCCAATCTGCCTTTATCATTAGGAAGTGATGTTTATTAGTCAACGTTTTAAAAGGAAAACACATTGGAATGAGGTTGTTTCCTGGCCTAAAATTATACANCTCTCTCTCTCTCTCTCTCTCTCTCTCTCTCTCTCTCTCTCTCTCTCTCTCTCTCAGTTCAGGTGACTGACTTCCTCAGGGGAGTACACTTTAGTGAACATATACCTCTCTTAGCCTTAATCCAAAATCCTAATTCACAAAAGAAGGACGCTCTCCCTTAGGTGGGCCCTAGAACCTGACCACAGAGGTAATGAAGGAAAACGACCTTTATCGAGAACAAGGCAGCCACACAGTCTGAGAAGAAGGCAGTGAATTTGGGATTGGAACTTGGACCCTGGCTCTGCTGCTTATTAGTTAATAAGGCCTTTCTGAGCCTCTTCTTAGGTGCGACATGAGGCAGTTGGAGGCTGTTTCTAGACTACGATGCTGTGGCCTAAGCGAAGCACCCGCCACTCACTTATCAAAGGATCCATTGAGAAGCTGTGCGCTTCTGGGCGTGAGGCAGATGAGAATGGTTCAACATCCTCCTCCCCCGCCTCCTCTCCCTCCCTCCCTCCTCCTCCTCCTCCTCCTCCATAAAGGAAGGCCCTACCCTCAGTGATAACATCCAGTTTCTCCCACTCTGTGACCTGGGTCAAGTTCACCACGAAAACAACTCTGCCAGTAGAAACATTCCTGCAGGAAGAATTTTTCATTCCCTTTCTTTCTGAAGAAGAGCAAACAGGGGATCAACAGTTGGCATCGCTCAGAGGATGAGAGCGAGCTGCTCCGTATTTGGAGCTGATGTCCCCGGGATCAGAGCGATGTCTTAATCTCCGTACTGATGACATGACGCGGCTCTGGTTCTTCATCTCAAATGGCAGGTTACTCAGCGCGACAGAGGGAGAACAGCAGATGGATGCGACAGTAAATCCTGCTATGTACCCACAGACACTTCTGAGACATTAAGAAGTGCCCACATTTCCTACTCCCACAGCGAAACCTGTGAAGGACTCTCGGTGTCGCTGTGAGGAACATGTGAGACCTTGCCCTAACTCTGGTCACACCAAGCACAGCTTCAACTGACCTCTCTGGTCCTGAGAAAAGGGACAGGAGGAAAGGCTAAGACATGTAACAGTTTATTTTACCTGTTTGGAAAAAACAGCAGTCTGGTGTCTAATGAAAAGCACTGGAGCTTTTGTTCTGTAACTTACTAGCAATGACACGAGAGGGCTGCTGAGTTCTCCCGTCCCCCATCGAAATGGGGGGACACGGAGAACCGCTCCACTGAAGACAGAGTTAGACCCCATCCTTGGGGCCACTCTGTCTCCCTCATCACACTCTCACCACAAGAGAGCGCGACAGTTTCCAGGCTGGGCTCGGCTTCCTCCGGCCTCAGCGTCTGTCTTTGCACTGGCTGCTCCCCGAGTCTGGAAGGTGCTTGCTTCCCCCAGCTCTTCCCATCCTCAGCGCCTCCTTTTCATCCTTAGGGTCTTGGCTGAAGCACTGCCCGCCCGCGCCGAGAGCCTTAGCCCATTCGCCTCTGCCACAGCTCTCTGCTCTTTCATCCGCACAGCGCTTCGCGTAATCTATGATTAGGTTTTTGGCCTGTGTGTGTATGCATGTCTCCCCACATACACTAGAAGGCAAGCTAGAATCCGGTCTTTTCACACAGTGTCCTCATCATCTAGTGCAGTGTCAGCTATCTAAGCATTTCATAAAAATGCACAGAATGAATGAATGTATTAGAAAATACTTGAGCACTATAAAGTCCTATATACATATAGGAGACATTCTATACACATATACGCACATATATGTGCATATTTATACACACACAGCATATAAAAAGTGAAATCATAGACCCATTCTGAAGATACCGGGAAATTCCCCTTTATAACTACAGAATGTCTCACCCAGTGTTCCCTACACCCCACGGCTGACTTACAGGAGGAAAAGGAGCAGGCATGGGCTCCAGACTGAAAAGATATCAGTCACTGTGGCTGTCAGGTACCCGGAAGGTGCTGAGACGACTACAAGGAAATGCACGGATCAGCATTGGAATAAGAACTGAAAAGGCCATCCATGCTGCTTGTAACTTCCTGACCTGATGGGTCCTCCTTTACCAATCTCAAGGCAGCCCTGCCATGCTGCTCTCAGAGCCTCCAATAAGTTTTGTAATGTTCTGTTATTTCTTTTTTTTTCTAATTTATTTTTATACAGTTGGCATGTAGCATTGTGTAAGTGGAAGGTGTGCAACATGTTGATTTGATACACTGACATGTTGCAATATGATTACCAGTGACTACCCCCGAGTGTTAGCTAATCACCTCTATCACCCAACGATGTTTAAAAGAAATTGGGCTGGTAGATTTTTACCCATCTGCTTCATTATGACCCAATTAGATCATTTAAACTTGGGAAATGTCCAATACAGAATAGAGAAAGAATATTATAAGGAACTCCTTATGTACCACATCACCCCGTTTCAACAACTCTCAATTCGTGACCAATCCTATTTTGTCCATATTCTTACCAATATCCTCCTTTCCTTGAATAATTTTGAAGCAAACCCCCAGACATCACATCAACTCATGTGTAAATATTACAGTACGTGTCTCTAAAAGTCAAGGACTCTCTTTTTCAAATATCACCACAAAACCATCATCACACTCAGAAAAATTTTTAAGTCCTTAATGTGTTCACACTTCCCTGATTGTCCAAAATACTTTTCTTTTCAACATTTTACGTCTTTGAATTAGAATACAAACAAGATCCACATATGATGATTGCTTACTATAACTCTTATGTCCTTGGTAACATATAGGTTTCCCCTTTCACATTTTTATTTCACTGCATTATTGATCTAAAAACTGGGTCTTTTGGGCTGGCTGAGTGGCGCGATGGTTAAGAACTGGCTTGGGACGCCAGGGAGCCCCGGTTCGGATCCCACATATGAGGGCCCGTGACACTGCCCTCTACAGCTAAGATGCTCAACAACAGCTCAACCTGGAGCTGGGCTGCTGTGAGTCGCCGGCGACGGCTAGGCTGCAGCGCCTGTGGCAGTGGGTTGCCATGGGCTACCATGTGTAGCCAGCAGCCAGCATGAGCGGCCAGCATCCGCAGTGAGCGACCGTCCAGAAGCCGGCGACTGATGTGCGCCTGGGAAGAGCACAGCGATAATACCAACATGGGCCAGTGAAGCAA
>NW_017731499.1:551573-558907 GCF_001890085.2 Hipposideros armiger
GTTGCAAAATGAATCATGACTTTTCCGACAACCCAATAGATAGATCTATATCTAGATATAGATAGATATATAGATACAAATATATGAAAGGAAATTCACCTGATAGAATATTCTACAACCGATAAAAAGAAATTCTATAACCAATAAGAAGGTGTTTATGAAGAGGTTATGATAACATGGGAAATGCTTAAGCTGTGACATTAAGTGAATAAAAGCAGGACACAAAATGTATTTACAAGATGACCTTAAAAGATACTCATAAGAAACATAAAAGCACTGAAAAATTATGCCAAAAATGTTACAATAGCAGTGGGATGACAAGTGATCTTTTTCTATTATATTTTATAGTATTTTTTATTTTTAACAGCATGCACTTATTATAACCAAAGGCTTTATTAAAGAAATAAAATATGCTAATTTTGTCAATGTTTTGTTCATCCTTCAAGATCCAGATGCCACTCTCCCTCTTCCATAAACCCTACAAGTTCACACAGGGATTTTCCACCCTCCAGGCTTTTACAGCGCTCATGGCAGCAATCCCATAATTCAGTGAGCGACAAAATCACTCAAACGGGCTTATTAAAAGGCAGCACCTGAGGTCCCCTCCAGCCCCACTGAATCAGAACCTCTGAATACGGTGCCCAGGAGGCAGCATGCCTGGCGTTATTAATGCAGGCGTTCCCTGGGCCCCACTTTGAGGCACTGTATTAAGGACCTGACGTTTCACTGGGCACATAATTTGATACTTGCTGTTATGGCTGTTTGTTATTGCAAAGCATGTTTAGTGCCTGCGACTGGATGACTAATTATGAGGAAACAGCCACAACTTGTCCCAGAGCCCCCTAAAATGACTCTGGGCAATGAAAGTGACCCAAAGACATGCTACATCTTCCATTTTAAAAGCATTCATTATGGAGCTGCATAGCAAAGCCGACTCACTTGCATCAGAAACTCAGAAAGAAAAGTGAAAGCAGCAGAGTGACGTGGTGGCCTTGGTGTGCAGTTAGGCTCACAGGTGGGATTCCACCTGTTGGCTAAGAATAGCATCTACCTGATGACCGCTAGATTATGCCCCATCCACATGCAGTAAAATAAATGACGGCATACGAAAGTAAACCAACAAACATGCCCACACGTATTTAAAAATTGGCGCACTAAAAATATCTCGTCACTCCTGCCTTGAGCTAAGCTGAGAGAATAAAGCAATGACACCCAAGAGAAGCAAATTATTAGGCATTCAAGCTGTGCACATGGGTTTAAATAAAAGCAAAGAAAGACGGAGAGGTTGTCTGTCACTCACATGAGATCTGTGTACTTGGCTTAGCCCCATTCGGAGGGAAGGGACTTCAGTAGTTCCAGGAGGACCTGTGCGAACTCAGATCTAGACTGAGCAGATACAGCCATTCTAGAAAGGGAAAATTCCCAAGCATGGAACCGACTTCATACAAATCAAGAAGTTGCTCTACAAAAGTCAGTGTCTTTCCGGATTGGGGGCAGGAGTGTCTCTATCCGAGAGATGAATCCATAAAGTGTGAGGCTGATGCTTCCACACATCTAGCATGGTGCTAAATGATTTACCTGGGTCATCTCTAATCCTCATGGCAACCATTTTGCAGGCAAGAAATCTGAGGCTAGTGAAAAATAAACCCCATATTCAAACCCTAGTATCTAGTATCTCTGCCTCCAAGATCCGTATGGCTCCTACTATACCCACCTGCCACCTAACAGAGGCGCTGGAAGAACCCCAGGTCCAGAGACCAATATGGACCGAAGTCACACCTGATGTCAGGGGCAAGACTCAACAGTGAAGGCAAGGACTCACCGAGATGTTCTGCTATTGTGTCCCCCTTGGACACTGACAGAAAGAGACCCATTCTTATAAACGTGTACTTGTGGATGTGTTATATCTCACAGACACAGTTTTATTAAAATTCCACTGCATAAGAACAGTGGACAAATCATCATGGTAAACCAGTCAATTAACTCTTTCCAATTTAAATGTACCCATGTAACCACTTCCCAAATCAAGATACAGAGCATCACCGGACACTTCCCTTCAGCTCCCTCCTTTCAGCTTCCTCCAAATCTATTCCCCCCAATAGTTCTCTGGTTCTTGCCATCTCTCTCTCTCTCTCTCTCGCTCTCGCTCTCTCGCTCTCTCGCTCTCTCTCTCTCTCTCTCTCACACACACACACACACTTTTAACAAGGATACACGATATCTAAAGTACACCTTCTGTACATCAGGCACTGTAACAGGTGTTTTAACCTTCAGTTTATTTCATTTTCACAACAACGCTGTGAAGAAGCCATTATGAGGAAGAGGGAATTAAGGCTCAAAGACGCCAAATAACTTCCCCAGGTTGATATGGCTAGAAATAAGCCAAGGCATGATGTGACCTCAAATCAGACTCACTCCCACCCCATGTTCTTTTCACAATGCCACAGAGCCCCCAGTTCTCACAGTTTTGATGCAATGTAACCCGAGATCCCCCAGAACCCATGCCATCAAGCAGAAAGATGAGAAGGAAGGGTGTAATCCATACATCTGCCTCGCTAAGAGTTCCATCCTATAACTAACCCTTATTTTCCCCCTCAATCAATGTTGAAACCTTAATATGCTGGTCCCTTTTCCTGCCTTCATAAGGAGATGAAATCTTGATGTGTGTTGAACCTTGAAGGCCCTGGCAGAGCTTTGGTACTTTCACTCTGAACCTCAGTAATCTCTGCCCATAGGTCAAAAATAGAGGGTTGAGGTACACATGAACACTGACCCCAGATTCTGCCTAGAAATAAGAGTTCTGACTACATTCTTAATATTGGCATTCCTTCCACCTGTCTCTGTCTCATAAAGGTCGAGTGTAGGAGACATTCTGGCTAACAGAGCTTGTTGGGCTGGTTTGGGATAATACAGTTTTCTTGTTTTTAACAAATAGCCTGATATTTGTAAGATGCCAGGGTCCTCATTAAAAAAGAAAACGGGAAAAGGCAAATGTCTGGCATTTTTTAATGAGGCCCTACACTCAGCAAGTTACAGGAGTTACCAAGTTTCATGCTCCCAACAGTCTCTCAGGTATTATTAACTCCACTTACAAACTGGAAAACAGGTCCCAGACAGGAAATGACACCCCCTGGGTAGAGGAACGGTGGCTCTTGGTCACCTGGACACCCAAAGGGAAATTATGGCAGTCACCAAAAGATAGAGGAATGAATTTGGGGGAGACAAATCCAATGTCCACCACAATGGCCTCTGAGAATATACTGAAATTCATCTGACCCCAAAGTCTAGCTCTGAATTGTGAAATGGTCCAATTGGTAAAATAAATGATGTGATTTCAAGTTGCAACCATGGTTCTTAATATGAAGTCTTCTCAGATGATAAGATAACTTACAGAGAAACCCAGGAGACAGGAAGCGAGGGGTTTGTGTGTCTGGAAGCTCTTGGAGCCGACGTTCCCATGTGAGGATGGAATTGGGAATAGATAGATGTTCGATTTGCTCAGCAGAAGAAGGACCAGATTTGTCCTCTGCCAGTTGATGGCAAATTGTTTGTGTCTTATTTCTTGGCCATCAAAGGTTAAGAAATAAGTCTGCATAGTTCTCGGTTCCTAAAGTTAAGGAGAAGGTTTCTGTGGTGAAAACAACCTGCCCGGCTTTCGCTCCCTCAACCAGCGGCAAAGAACAGGAGGACTTGCTGATGGGGCAGGTTATACGTCGTTTTTGATTTCACGCAGAGGTTCCCTTTGCATCAACCAGGGCTTATAAATCAGGACAAAGCGGAATTGGAGCAGCCATGAGAAGTGCAGTTCACAGGGAAATGTTGACACTGGACAAGCTTGAGGCAAAGAGGCTACTCTCAACCAGGTAACTGAACAGTATGTAACAGGAAGTGCAGTGAAAGCCATTGTCAGGCCCCAATTTATCTCCTTCCCACCTTGCTTCCAATATTACCTTTTCCCGCAATAAATAATGATGATAACTCTCATGTTTAAAAAAAAGAAAAACAAGACTTCGTTCTCCCTAAGAGTTGAGGTTCTTCCGTTTTGAATTTCTCCCAGGCATGGGACATTTCTCCATCTTGTATTGCAGATGGGGACCCAAAGACACAGACGACCCCAAAGGCACCAAAAACTATGTCAAAGGGGGAATTAAGGCCAAAACCTAAACCTGCCCCATCTCCAACCCCCCACCTGGCAAAGACCCAGGCTCCAAGTCAACAGAGGCAAGAGGCCTCAGGGCATATCATGAGTTAGTACAGATGGCTTGTGGGAAGAAAAGGATGCAGTCCTTGTTTCCGCTGCTGTCCCAGATTTCAGAAGCATCAGTGCAAAGTCCCGGTGTCCCACTGCACTAGCACTTCTGCTCAGTCGCAAAGAGTGGTTTGCTACCTTACAGGAATTGCGGATGGGTGCTCATTCTTGAACATTCTGCAGCAGCAAGGGAAGAACAAATTCATCACATGGAACAGCGTCCTGTACGCTGTCATCCCACATGTTTGGCACACATGCTCAGTCGTAAAAGTAATGCTGCAGAATGCCTCCTTTCCCACTTAGAAAACAACAAAAACTCTAGATCTGCAACTACAAGGATCATTTTTCCAAGTTCCAAGGCAAACTGGTGTGGAGGGCCTTGTGCTTGTCAGAACACAAACCCACTTATGGGCTTGTGGGTCGTTCCTTCCAGTTATTTGAAGAGGTGACTTGGGTTACTCGTCTCCTATTGCCTGTGCCCATGCCTTGTCTGTCCCTCTCCCTGAGGCAATAAAGCAAAATGTCACCATTCGGGGGACTGTGGAGCCCTCCACATGCCCAGGTGAGAGGAGGAATGAGAAAGTCTCAGCAACGGGGTCCAATCAATTAGGAGGAAAACATTCTCTTAAGTAAGTTCCACCCCAAGGATTGACTCCCCCAGGCTGCTAACCTTTGTGTGGCAGTGGAGCGGGGAGGCTGGAGAGTGGATTTGCTGCTCGAAATGTGGAGCAAGACGAGGGGAGCTATTGATTTCCATCGAAATAGACAAAGAGCAAATAGAGGACCAAGGCCAGACAAGGATCTGAATACAAATGGAAACCACCAGGCATAACGCTGAGCATTTCGCGGTGAAGTTTCAAGCTGGGGCAGCTAGCAAAATTCTAGGCTCAACCAACATCTCCATGTCATTGAATTTCCTCTATCCTTTGGCCTACAGTTGCTATGGTGATGGAGGTGTTCTTGGCCAGGATCTTGATGCCAGGAACTACGCAAATAATCTAACTCCAGCTAGTTATAACAGGTAAACAAAAGCAAGTTGATGGGCTGGGGTGTGACAAGGGAGGGGGCACTCTTGTTGACTGACCTGGCGGTATGTGGGCCCGGGGACGGGCTTCAGGGAGCTGAGGGAGTCCCAGCAACTGGGGGAAATGCAAACTGTTTTGTGCAGGTGCCTGTTCCTGTGAAAAGAGTCCTTGGCTTTCATCGAATTCCTCAAGGTCTCTTTCTCCCCCCTCAGAAGGCTAGGAGTTTCATTAGAGAAGGCCACTCTGAGGACCCAGGTGAACGAAGAAACTGGGCGAGTGAAGACCTGGGGTGGGCTGCAAAAGGATATGGGAAAGTGAGGCGATAAAGAGACGGTCAAGAGAATGTGGGGGACAGACAAGCAAGAGCGATTTTTAAGCAAGTTCATGAAGGGAATGGAGGAGGAAACCGGATCTTCAAAAAGCTTCCTAGGTGTTCACCTCCTCAGGATGTCCCATAAAGACAAGAATTGTGTTGTTATTGTTTTGGCCAAGATACCATGAGGCAGCCCCCTTCTCCAAGCTACAGGGGCACAGATTCCAAGGGGAGGCTCAGCTAGATGTGAGCAAATGGAAGAAGGGTTCAAATCAGTCTGACCCGTGCTCAGAATGAAATCTACTCAAGGAAGTAAGTATACCCAGGGTTCTGGGCGTCTAATAACAACCTCGTTCCCTTCCTGGTCTCCTTCCCCTCACCCCACCCCCACCCCCACACACAATGTGTACTGTGCTTCTAATGTTAATGATCCTTGCACTCTACGTCCCCCTATGTCCTCATTCACTTTCCTTTGAGTGGTTCCCTCAATCCTACACCCTGAGAATGTCTTTTTTAGCACAAGGGGTAGGTGGTCCCTATAAGCCTAATTTCCACTTGAGGGATAATGAAGTAATGCTTGTAGGATCCATTGGCACCTTCAGTGCGTCTAAGATATAATGGGGGAGGGGCTTGCAGGTAGGCAGAGAAATAAAGATACAGGGAGAATTGGAAATCCACTGAACAAGAGTGATCAAAGACGTCCAATAAGAGACAATGGAGCTAGTGGAATGCGAGGGTCAAAGACAGAATAAAGAGTAAGAGGGAGGCGAGAAGGAAGGAAGAGAACAGGAGGAAACAGAAAGAGAAAGGAGGGTTTGGAATGGAAAGAAAGGGAAAGAGAAACAAGTGTAGGAATCAACAATAAAAGGATGGAAGGACAGGATGCCAGAAAGGGGAGAAGCAAGACAGCCAAGAAAATGGCCAAGTTATGCGAGGTGGAGGGTCATCTCCAACAATTACATCCACTGTGTCATTATTTGCTTCTTTCTGCCTCACTGACCCAGCTGCAGAAGGGGCAAACCCAAGTCTCTCCCGCAACATCGCACTGTGTGCTATCCCTCCTGCTACCCCTGCCCCGAGGCACGCTCCCCGTGCTCTCCCAAACAGCGATTCCCTCAGACGTGGGGCGGGTGGAAACGGAGTTCAACTAAATTCACACTGAACCTCAGAAGACCAGCTCCTACCCATTGCTGGTCAGTACAAGAGAAAATTAATTGCCTGAGAACAGCGTATGGAAATCCAACTAGACATCTCCTCCCGCGTGACTGCCCCTGAGTGGAGTGGGGTTACTTACACCTGTAAGTAACATTTCAAATGTATTTGTCTACATAGGATTTCCTGGTCAGGATTTCCAATCACAGATACGTAAATGTTGCAAAATATCTGTTTCCCCATACACTCTAAGCTCCATCCATGGGAACAGGCCACGCCTACCTTTAATTCCCTAGTATTTGGTGCACACTAACCACTCATTAAATAATTGTGAAGAGTGGGAAAATGAATAGGGGCGGGGATCTCCAATCAGAACCCACAGTTCTTAATAATGAAAACAGGATAATAGTAACACTATTCAGTTTCCTGGTCTGAGTCCTCTACCAGGTTTTTAAAATCATAAAATTATTCATCACACATTGAACAGTTAACTCCTACGAGGTTTCAAACAAAAGACGCCAATCTTTACACAATTCCTTAAGCCTATGCTCTTCCATTCTTCCATTCTTTTAAGCAAACCATGATTTTTTTTTTT
>NW_017731499.1:564012-568119 GCF_001890085.2 Hipposideros armiger
GCTACATGCAGTCTAGACAGAGCCATGTCAGAGGAAAGTCCAGCGAGTACTCTTGTGCAGCAAAGAGTGAGGTCATAAAAGCAAAGAAACTGAGTTATGAAGAAAAGGGAGAAGCGCTCTCCCAGTGGTCCTCCCGTTGGTTTTGATCAAATCATTATGGGTAACAGCTCGTGCAGCCACCTATCCGCATCGCCTCATCTGTTCTATTTTTCTGTGTCCCTCCTAGGTAGGACTCACAAAATAGGGAAAGATGGCGGTTTACCATCCCACTTCCCTGTGTGTGCTGCCTTGGTGTTTCCCCTAAAAGGAACTGAAAAGGGCGCTGGAGAAGCTTCATGGGGAGGCTTGGGTTTGAGCCACAAAGAAAGAGGCCAGCGGTTGTTTATTGTGGCTGCCGTAACAAATGTCCTCAAACGTAATGACTTACAACAACACACATTTATTCTCTTTTTGTTCTGGAAGTTGTAGGTCCTCAATTAGTTGCAGTGGGTTGAAATCGGGGTGTCAGGAGGGGTGTACGCTCTCTGGAGGCTGTAGGGGGACATCTGCTCCTTTGACGTTTCCAGCTCCCAGAACTGGAGCCTGCATTCCCTAGCTCATGGCCCCTTCCTCCATCTTCAAAGCAAGAAGCGTGGCATTTTGCTTCAGTCCTCAAATGTCTTCATCTTCTCCTTGTGATTGCATCATCGAGTCGGCCTGAATAATCCAGGATAATCTCCCCACCTCAAGATTCTTTTTTTTTTTTTTTTTTTTTTTAGCTGAGCACTCGAACCACTGTTGCTCAGAGCTCAAACTCTTGAGCGAGCTCTTAACCAACTGAGCCACTCGGCTGGCCCTTCATCTCAAGATTCTTAACCTAATCAATCCACGAAATCCCTTGGCCTATAAGGTAACATATTCACAGAGTCCAGGGATTAGGACATGGACATTTTAGGGGTTTATTATTCAGCCGACTACATGGGGCAAGAGAGAGTGGAAGTGGAGAGGAAAGGTGATTTTAAGAATTGCAATTTAAAGGGTGTTATAAATTAGATTTCCATTAATGTTGTTGAAAAGATACAAGTAAAGATGAACATTTATACTTAATAACTGTTAATTATGTTTCTCTGAATTTGACACAGTTCTGAGCCTGGACCACAGGGGGCACCAGCATATACGTAGGTTACAAGCATTAATCCATTAAAATAATCATTTTAAAAAATTACATCCAGCAACATGCATCACTTAAAGTAATAATTTCAAGTTGTTACTTCTTTGACAACATTTATTTTATTTATTATTTATTTAATTAATTTTAACTGAGCCATCCTGCCACCTGTTGGCATCTCAACGGCAGCTCAGCTCGGGCCGGGACTCGAATCGCTGTTGCTCAGAGCTCATACTCTTGAGCGAGCTCTTAACCAACTGAGTCACTCGGCTGGCCTGACAACATTTATTTTAAATGAGTATTGATATGCAAAGTAGCAGGGAATTGAGATATCAAAAGCCACTTATATTTGGAGCAAATGTAATCTTAAATATTGATTCCTCACCATCTCTCTCTCTCCCTCTCCTTCTCTTTCAGACATCTGCTATTTGTATTGGTAAGCTTGGGCACAATTACACAAGTGACCAAACCTGGATATATCATTTTTTATTACTCACATTACCTATTTCTCATTCTGAAGGAAAATGGATGAGAAATTTCAGAAGGAAGGTCACAAAACCAAATGCGCTAAGGGCCATCATATGACATAGTGACCAAAGTGGCCCAGTGGGACAAGTGGCCAGCTGGACGGTACATGCCCCACCGCGTGAAAGACGCTCACCTCTATCTCGTTATTGCCATTTCAAAAGGCAGTATAACCAGAGCGTTTCAATTTTCAAGGNACATTGAGCACAGGTGCTGTCACATGGTTACTAGAGTGCATTTGCTGCTGTGACAAATTCCCACAAACTCCGTGGCTTAAAACAACACGTTTGCTTTCCTACAGTTTGGGTGGTCACAGATTCTCAATGGGCTTCTCTGAGCTAAAATCAAAGTGTCCTCAGGGCTGTGGTCCCCTGGATGCTCTAGGGGAGAACACATTTCCTTGGTTTTCTCCAGCTTCTGGGATTTGCTGCATTCTTTGGGACATGTCCCCCTCCCAGCAGCCTCATTACTCTGACCTCGGCTGCGTCTGCTGTCGTCACTGTTCCTGCTTTGGCGCTGACCCTCCCGAAACCTTCTTTCACTTATAAAAACCCTTGTGGTTACATTGGGCCCCCCTGAATAATCCAGGATCATCTCCCCATTTCGAGACATACCCACATCTTCAGAGCCTCTTTTGCCATGTCAGGTAACATACCCAACGAACGGGTACTAAGGAAGAGGACCTGGTATCTTTGGGAAGCCATCACTGTGCCTGTCCCATGGGGTGAGCCTCACAGATTAGCTGAGCTGCTTCTGTGTTACTCCCACTAATAGAGAAAAAGAAAATTCCTTGTCCCTTTAGGAGAAAATGAGATGGCTCAAGCTATCAAGGGAGAAGGTAAAAATCCATGTTCTTGTCTCTTGAAATTCCTCTAAAATTACTTAACGCAGCCTCTCTCTCCTTTTCCACCGATGGTCCACTTGAAGTACTAAGCACTGAGTTATGTTCCTAAAGCCCTATGAAGTGGCCCTAACGCCCTTGAAGATACTTTGGCATGAAATATAGAAGCAGAGAAGAGAGGAGCGTTCCGGGTACCTGGGCCTGTGTGAACTCTACTGATTTCTGTGTGAAGGAGGAAAAACAGGCAAAGCCTCTTGTCCTTTATCCATCGTGCTACTTCTGTTTTGGACAACATCTCATGAGCAGCTTTTCCCTCTTTCTCTCCTTTTTCTTTTCTTTCCCTTCCCGCTGCCCGCCCCCCCCCCCTCATTCTCCAGAAACTGATGCAATTCTGGGGTCTTCAGCTTTTCATCTCCGTGGCTTTGATCCTAGTTTTGGTTGTAATACGAAGGGCAGACTTCACAAACTAACCCCAGACTCCAGCTGGCCTCAGGAAGTTTGTCCCCTCACTGGCTTCAGGATTACTTTGAGTCGGTGGACCAATGATGCCATCAACATTTTGTTCTTTCCAACTTTCTGTTCTGCATTCCCAAAGTTAATATCNGGTTTCAAACAAAAGACGCCAATCTTTACACAATTCCTTAAGCCTATGCTCTTCCATTCTTCCATTCTTTTAAGCAAACCATGATTTTTTTTTTTGGTATCACCATCAACCCCCAAATTTATCATCCTGACAACATGGAAAGAACAACTTGATTAAGCTTAGAAAACTCTCTAAAATCGAAACACAGATTGCTGAGGAAGACTCAAAACAGTAGCTTGGTCCTGGCTTCTAGAATTTTTCACACTGGAACAAATGGAACAAACCAATAATCACCAGGGTTCAAGATGCTATAATTAAAGTCAGTTTATCACAACGAGAAGAAGGCTGAGTCTCAAGGCCCTTACCGTTCAGCACTCCCCCACTGGTGCGACTCCACTCAAAGGTCTGGTAATGATATGATGGTTTCAGCCAAATCCCACCCCAGGACATCTCCGCCTCCCTGTGGACTTCCCTCTGTGCCCTTTCTTCACTCCTTTTTCTTGTTTTCTTTCAACTCAATTCATTTATATGCAACACATTCAAAATACCAGTACATTCTCCTCTGGCAAACCCAGACATGAAGGGACAAAGCTCAAGTCCCCTGACCGCCACTGTCGTGCCAGCAGCACCCACGGCCATGGTATGCATTTGTCGTGTTTCCATCCAGACCTCTGCCTGTGCATTTATATGCCTTTATTTACATAGAGAATTATATTAGCCCATTTAATCACTTGTTTTTCTAAACGTGCTGTTTTTGACCAAAACAAAGTCTTAGACCTCACCACCTCGGTACAAGACTATTTCATTCTACTGCATTCTTTTTCCCCATGGTACAGCTGCATCATAGGTTAGCCAGGACCCTGAAATAAATATTCAGTCCATGTCTAGTTGTTGTTGCCATGGTTACAACATGGATAAGCCTCAAAAACATTGTGCTAAGTGAAAGAGGCGAGACACAACAGCGTACGCGAGTGTATTTATGGGAAATGTCCGGGACAGGTAAATCCACAG
>NW_017731499.1:577304-581472 GCF_001890085.2 Hipposideros armiger
CACTGTAGCTAGAAGACACCCACCACGTAAAGGTTAGGGGGCTGCTGTTCTTGGCAGAGGGAAGTAGATATGCAAAGGTCCTGAGGCAGGAATGAGCTCGCAGATTAAGTGGTGGACAGAAGGCTATGGTGGCTGGAGCGAGATGTGAGAGGAAAAGAGTGGGATTAAGAGTAAATGGGGTGAACTGGTGGCAGGCATCAGGTAAGAACACGGACGGGCTTTGAACTAGAAGGTCTTAAGCTGCGAGTGACTTGGTCCTATTTACATTTTTTTAAAAAAATCTTACTCTGGCGAGTCTGTTCCACCTCTTTGACCCTCTGTAAGATGCAGCTAGTATCCTTTTTTCACAGCACTTTTTAGAAAGTGAAACTGGATCTGGGGCAGAAAGCACCCGGCATACAGTCGGCACACGGAAATTAAGTTGCGGTGGAAAGGCGGTACCTCTACAGAGAGGCATAGGGCCTGCAGGTAGCGGGGAAAACCTGCTCTTCTGAGCCCTGACAGCTCCCACTCCTAAGAGACACTGTGATTCCATGGCAGTGCCTCCCTCCTTGGTTTGATGTCTCATGCCTAGGCTGCAGCTGTGCCCCAACTAGCATCCTATGGTGACTTCCAACAGGAAGACTAATTTGGTTGTATCACGCTGAGAAATCTATCTTCTAATACAAATGTAACAGGTTAGCACACAAAGAATGGATTGTTGGTGACCGCAGGGGTTAGCAAGACAGGCTTCTAGAGGCCTGAGCAGTGTGCAATCACTCACCCTGCCATGCCTGCAGCTTCGTTGAGTCCAAGAAAATGGGTGGGTTGCTTCTAACCGTAACCTTCAAAAGACCAAACACCCATGAGAACGGCGATTCCTTTTTGGGCATACATGAAACAGCCAGGCACCGTCTAGTCGAGGTAGCAAGACAACCTCGGACCCAGCAGCTCCACTCGTAGGAAACGTCCTACAGGTACCGAAACCTGTAGACAAGGAGGTCTGTGTAAGGATGGTCAGGGCATCCGGAGGGGTCACATCCATCAGTTAGGGTACAGCCTCGTCATGGAGACACATCCTGTGCAGATGATGAGACAGTGACGCCACTTTACATGTGCTGACAAAGAACAGCTGGAAACACAAGGACGAGTGAGGAAAGCCGGACGCAGAAAGGTGCACAGACCTGGCTCCCGCTTCTCAAGAGATTGAGCGGCATGTTTGCTCATTGATTGACAGCCTTTTTTGTTCCTGGGGATACAGATGTAAACAAAGCGAGTCCTGCCTCCACGGCATTTGCAACCCGAAGGAGGCAGAGAGACAATACACATGAATATAGGTTATACACCAGGAGGTGATAAAATACAGGTTACATATCTATGCTTCCATTTGGCTGAACCACATGAAATTGCCTCTATACGACCGCTCTGACCTATCAACTAGGCAATTTCATAAGGTCTAAACCAACCTAGTATATACACAGACAAAACGGTGTCACAAAACAGAGCAGTTCCTCCAGGGAGGAAGACAGGAGGAAATATGCCCAGGCTGATTGATTTTTTTTTATCCCATGCATGTATTGCCTATCCAAAACAAATGTTTTTAAATATGTAACGTATCGCAGCATAATCGAGTTGGCAACACAGAGAGGCAGAAGGTAGAAAGGGATGGAATGAATACTAAGAGCTAAGAGGAGGTGGAAGTTTTTTAATGCACAAGTAGGCAGGTGACCGTGACATACTGTAGAAAGGTATGCTCAGCTTGAAGCCCTGGTGGTCTTTTGTTTGTGATTCAACTCAATCACCAAGGACAGCACAGTTCCTAGACACAGATCAGGAGAGGCCAGTGGGAACTGGGGAGAGGCCTGGGCAGGACGGGGTGCCATGACATCTGTGCCTCCGCTCCCCAGGGCACCCGCCCCAGGTGATCCTCATGGGTCTTTTTTACCGCCACTTGATTCCCTATACAAGCACGGATTGCAAAATGCAGTTCTCATCGTCACCCTCCGTGTTCTGAGTGCCGCCCTCCGATGAGCAGAACGTGGCAACCTGATCTTCCCCGCAGAGAATGAAAACCAATGTATCGTTCCAGCACAGAACAGAGAAGCGTCCAGGCAGCTAGGTCACGTGGCCAGAGGCAACCTCAGCAGGGACAGGTCACGTGGGACAGAGAGGAGCAAATGGCACAATCAGTTGGGACAACAGCCAAACGCACACAGAGACTGGACCTGAGGCTCCTAAAGATGTGGCCTGGCATGGAGCAGCCGTTTATCTTGGGCCAGCCCCAAGCCTGGTCCCCCAGGATCTGCGAGTGGGCGGCCAGGGCTGAGCAGACACACATGGCTTTGAACTCGGTTCGAATTCCTGCTCTCTCCTTCCTAGCTTTGCGCCCTGGGACACACCGACGGACGTCTCTGAGCCTCCATCCTCCAGTCTGTAAAAGGCAGATAGAAACAAGGCGCTCCTGGTTCGTGTCTTTATTTTATTATTAATCATCTAGCTGTTCCTTTCGGCATGTTTGTCAAGCTTTTTATATTGTTCTGTACCAGAGTACTCTCCACCCAAGCAAAGTCCCACATCCTTATCTTCCTGAGTCCTCCAGAACTTTCAAGAACGGAGCCTGTTCCAGAGATAAGGCAGGATGTGCTGAGAGGATTAGCAATGGTGCCTACCTCTGAAGATGATTGTAAAATTAAATGAGAAAATGTCTGTCTATGAGTTTTGCTTCTTCATTTATTTTTCTTGTTCTTTTGCTGTTCTCAGTTTTATATCCCACATATCAGTGAAATCATATGGCTCTTTACATCTTCTATCTGACTTATCTCGCTTAGCATTATAATCTCAAGATCCATCCATATAGATGATGTATTACAGAACTGTACACCTAAAATCTATGTAACTTGGCTAACAACTGCCACCCCAATGAACTTTAACCAAAAAACAATGAAATGAGAAAATGTATAGGAATTATCTAACACAGTTCTTAACACTTGGTAGGTTCTCAATAAATGCTTCTCATCATTACTATCCATCTGTGAATATTAACCATGGTTATGCAGCATCAACAAGTGATGACTAACTGAAGCAGACGACCTTGAACTCCAGGCACCTGCCCAGGTAGTAAAGGGTCTAACCTTGTCTCTCTAGGGATGGGCTGTATTTACACTGCACTGGTCTCTCAGCCAGGACTGTCACTCTGCACAACTCCAGGGACAGCACTCCTATTGCATTCCATGAGCATAGTCCCCCACCCCACCTGGCACCTGGAACTGAGCAACATGGCAGTCCCCACGTCCAAAGTTTCAGGTTTGCTGGGTTACCGCTGTAACAGTTGCTTCCATGGTATCTTACCCTAACTCTTTACGGCCATCCCCAGTGGGCCCAGCCATCAATGCCACACTCTTCCTCAGCAACTGTCACCCCACAAGCAACTAGGCAGATACTCACCTACCTCTCCCCGCTTTTCCTGATTCATGAATCCATTTGAGATTATCAAGAACTATTTATATCTTCAAAGATATCATTATTTGCAGGCTCTTATCATCAACTGCAGACAAATGTTAAACTCACTCACTTCTTTAATACTAAGGTTAGCTGCCCAAGGCCTTAAACAAGACAGAATTCTAGGTTTGGAGGTGACAGGGAACTTAGAGATGTCTTAGGCTTCCCCTTTTTGTTTTAAGAGGAGAAATTGAGCTCAGAGAGGAAAACGGACTGGACCAAGTTCATTCAGCCCATGAGCAGCTCTCTTCACGATTCCACATCCCCAGTTCACCCTAAGTACTTAGTAAGATGCTAAGGGACCTGTGGAATCACCTGGGCCTCAACTCTAAAAATCATTTCCAGTAAAAAGGTACAACTGACATCAGTACCCAACCCTTCTTCTACCAGCGGCAACTTCCTTTTTCCTTTAGGGAATCACCTTTCCCCAGTCACATTGGTCAGAGCAGCAGTCAAGGCACCTGCCCTCCCCAAGGTCAAGGGGGGCCCAGATCAACCCATCAGGCTGATTCCCTCAAGAATCCACATCTCAAGGGGAAAGACACAAGGTCAGAGCTGATTCACCCTGACCGCCCATCAGAGCCTGCTTCCTCGGTCCCCAGAGGGGCCCATCTTCCCCTCCCTGCAGAGGTAGCTTTCTCAGAGCATCCCTGAAACCCACCAGTGCATTATTTTTCAATCTGATCTAGCC
>NW_017731499.1:588217-594112 GCF_001890085.2 Hipposideros armiger
ATCTTTTCCTAGTCTCTTGACAAGATGCTTTGCTGACTTTTGCTGAAGCAGGAGCTTTTTAAATTCCTTTGGGGGTGGGGGGTGGGGGGGAGGGTGCCCTAGCCTAGGGCCTGGGCCTGGGTCCGGGTCCTTTACAGTATTTTACAAAGGTATCTGACAATGAAGGATTAATAATTTTTTAAAAAATAGATCTCACCACTGCCGTTGTTTTAAAAGCACTGGGATAATGGGAAGGGAGTAGCCTTGGTCCGGAGAACTTCTACCCAGACCTGGGCTGCGTCCTTCATTTGCTGCGTGCATTTGCACTCTCACTGAAGCCCTTTGGACTCCGTGTTCTCGTCTGAAAAACGGGAATCCTCACACCTGTCCCGTGTTATTTTTCCAATAAGTCCAAAAGTTAACTAGGTAGAAAACACCTTTTACAACATAGGTGATTAATAAATATAAAATTGAAGTTCTGCATATTAAGATTTCAGTCCAAGGCGGGAGCTTAAAGCATACGGCACACAGTAGGTGCTCATTAAATGCAAGATTAGAGTTCTCCATATTGGGTTTCTGAAGAACAAAGGAGAACATGGATTCTGGAGTCAAGAGGTCACAGTGCTTACTCGTTCTATGATATAAGGTGTTTTGAGGTAACACGAGGTACCTCATGTGACATGAGGTAAATAATCATGGCGTAACCCATGATGTTCTAAGGACGACATAAAATTAAGTACATATAATGCACCACGCATAGTGCTTGGCCCTGGTTAAGTGCTCAGTAAATACAATTGCCTAACTTTACTATAATAATAACAATAATGTCACTATTATCCTTGCTACTCCCCTGCCAGGTGTCGCAGGGCTCCTATCGGTGTCAGCCCCAGCAGAAAGGATCGCGGCCACAGGGCTGGACACATCACTGAGCGGCTGTGGCTCTCGGTCAGGCTTCCCGCACTTCTGCAGCCTGCACACGATGCCGCTACATCCCACTGGCCTTGCTCTCACACCTCCGAGTGTGTGCTCAACAGCTTACCAAGCAGCTTCAGGCTCATTAACATATAATCAGTCCTAATTAGCTGCGATTCAGCAGGCTGCGCCCTGGAAGAAGTCCCTCAAGGGGGCAGGTGGCTGCCAGAGTCCCCACAGAAGCAAACCTAAAGCTGGTCCTTGGGGACCAGCCGCTGGGTGGGTGGGAGAGGGGAGACATGGGTTGGGCCCTCTAAGAAACCTGTGCCTTGCCAGCTCTCTGGCAGCCACTAGACCTAGGCACTGAATGATGGACTGAACGAACCGATTGATCAGGCATGGATCCATTCAACACATACTGACTGAGCACCTACTATGTTTCAGGCACTGGGCTAGGTGCTAGAGATACAACCATGAATAAAACAGATGGCTCCCTGCCGTCACGGAGCTTAGAGTCTTGGGGAAGTGTAAGGATCTCGGCCCGGACCCTAGGCCAGACAGACTCACGTTAAAAATTATACTTCAGCTACTCCCATAGACTCTAAAAAANTTTTTTTTTTTTTAGGTTAACACATGGAGAAGGAAAGGACTATTGCGCCCAGATCTAGCATTTCTAAGGGGCTGCAGCTGCTTGCCAATCTCATACCCATTTTAGTGCCCAATGCAGAAGGCACTCGCCAAATCACGCGTCTTACGGGAGCAGGGAGCCTTGTCCTTGATCATGGCTGAACCCCCAGGGTCCCGCATAGCGACTAGCGGCTGGAAGGGTAACTGAGGGTCCAGGGGTGCAGCTGGGCTGAGGTTATGCAACAGTTCCTCTCCCCCTTGAGTGATTATGTTGCTCCTCCACATTAGGGCAATGCAGGCTGAAGCACCTCTGATGTGACCAGGACCGACCCCGCCCCCACCTCCAGCAGGATGGAGCTGGCACGCGAGGCGAGCCTCCCACATCTCCATGGCCAGCTCTTCAAATATCATCAGTCATGCTGGAAAAAGACTCAAAGCCATGCTGCTTAATGGGCCATGATGAATGAGCACAAATGCAGAGCAAGGCTGTATTTACCAATGAAGAGATAAGACGCCATTGGGCCTCTTTCGGTCCTGCGCGAGAAGCATGTTTCTATAGGGGCAGAGGGGGTCGAGTCCAGAGCAGATTGCGAGCAGGTGAGCACGCCCAAAGCAGCCACAAAATAACCACGGGAAGATGTGGAAACGGCCATTTTTAAGAGGCCTCATGAAGAAGATGGACAAGTAAATGGATAATAACTGCATGCCATCGTGCGTGCTGTGATGGTGTCATCATGGGGCACTTGATGAGTCTGGGCATCGGGGAAGGCTAATGACCGAAGATGGGGCTAGAAATTGTTTCTGCTCAGGGTACTGAAAGCCAAGTGCATTTTCTAGCACAAACAACCCTGGGAAGCATCTTGGCTCTGCCCTTTTTTGAGCTGCATTAGTAGCAAGCTACTACTCTGGGGTCTTAATTGCTCTGAGAAATGTGAACAGTCACAGCTCCTAGTTAATGGGGTTGTTGTAAGGATTATATACAGAAAGGGCATGAGAACAAGCCTGGGACACAGTAAGTGCTCAGCTAACACTGGCCATTAGTACCAGGGCTGGGTCAAGGGTGAGGTAAATGAGACTCTTGTAATAGGTGCAGAATTTAAAAGTGTGTCAAAAGGCTCAGCAATAAAGATAAGGAATATTTTAATGCACTATCTTTACAGTCCAAATCGATGCAAAAAAGTCCACGATGAAAGAAAGATCAAAATATGAAATTAAGGCAGATCCGACCCTGCAGTTGATCTTGCCTTGCTTATCACCCAAGTCCTACCTTTCTTTAAAAATTCAGCGTTTTGTTCATCATGAATTCTTTGCATTAATATCTGTGTTTTAAAATATTGCATTAAAATCACATTTATCTTGATAAAATCACAGTTATCTTGATAACCGAGTTGTTAGTGTCCCCTTGAATTCTGTATTCAAGATGAATGCCTCCACTAGCTCACCCTAGCCCTGGCCCTAATACGTTTCTTTCAAATTTTTCCACAATGAGTATATGTTACTTTTATAATTAGGAAAAGAAAAAGATAAGATGACTATTTTAAAGACATGAATTCTTAAAACAAGGCTTGATTGGAAGACGTTCAGTCTAGCTTGGAAGGCAAACTAGACACTTGTGGGCTATTGCAAGTACAAGACCATAAAACAATACACGATCAAGTACCTCTTAAATGAAACAGTGGGTGTTGTAAGAATTCCAATCAGGGCGAGGGAAGCGAAGGCTGGGGTTTTCCAGAAAAGGTCAGAAGAAGACAAGGTGGGATTGGCCAGGACCACCGGAAGGCAGACACAGGGGCGGCAACTCCACTGCACTTGACGTTCTGGGCAGCCCCTGCAGAGCAGCTCACCAAAATGCAAAGGGGTCAACCAGCACTGTACACAGTGGTGAGGGCCTGGGTCTCAGCTCAGCTCTGCAGCCCCACCTGCTTGTAGACAGGTGAGAGGGTCCTGGAGGCTATGTCAGGCTGGCCACACAGGGGACACTTTGAAAGAGGGCGTGGGGAGCCTCGGGTCCAGCTTTGCTGAGGCTGCAGGGGAGGAACTCCGGCCAGGGGGTGACCTCCTGGTGCCACGGCATTCAGCTGGGCACACTGTCTCTGCCATGCGCCCACACACGCTGTGACCCCAGCTCTGCTCCCTAAGAGGATGCGCAGAAAGAAACCTGACTCTCAGGGCAACTCTAGGCTGCTCTGACCATCCAGACCCCAGACTCAGAATCGCAGACACCGTGGCAACCCTGGCTGTCATCATGAGCGTATAACCAGTTACAGCTCCAAACCCTCGGTCTGGGCACTGGCTGCGGTCTGCGTCCAGTGATCATGGATCAAGCCACGGCTCAGACCCCACGTTTTCTCCCAAGTCCCTCCAAGCCTCAAGAAAAATCCCCCTTTTTAGAAACATGTTTTTTAACAAGACGCGGCGAGGTTAGGAGGGCCCCTTCTCCAACAGGTCCGAGGAAGCATAGATGTCTAAGAGCTGGTTCCCCATTTAAGCTGGTGAGCAAACTGCCCTGCCTTCCTTATGCTCCAGGTGCCCTATCAATAAAGAGGGGATCTCCCCACTGCTGACACCTTATTGGTAAAATGGGGACACTAACAGTACCTCCCTGTGTCGCAGGTATGAGAATGAGATAAAACAGTGCAGGTAAAGCAAGCACTCGGCACCGTGCCTAGCATATGACAAGCGTTCGGCATCCGAGAGCTGCTGTTTATTATCATTTTATAATCATGGCTATCATCATTATTATTATTAGGTTGTAAGAACTAGAATTAGATTGTGCGTGTAACACATCCATCACTGTCTGGCACACGGCAGGAGCACGATGAATGGTGGGTATTGTCACAAGGATGGTAAAGCCTGGGAGGCAATTCAAAGACAAAAGTTAAAATAATGTTTCTAAGGGGCAATCTGTAAGCATGCCTTAAAGATAAAATGCACTTCTAATTAGCAGCATTGTTTGTACATAAACAATTTATCGACCCAAGGCAAGAAAACGATTTGTTCTCCCGTGGATTACATCCCACCCCCACCCGATGCCCCAGTTCTCTCTTTGCTGCTCATTTGCTTGGGGAAAGCTTTCTTCTGAGCTCGCTGCCCGGTCAGTTTCAGCCCAGGCGGGACAGGACTCAGAACTAAGCGCATCAGGCATAGTGGCTCCTAAGTTTACATCACACTGACATCCGGGCTGATCAGAAGTCACCCCCAAAGAAACGGCTCTGTCGCTCGGTGCTCACGATCTGAAGCCACAAAATCATACTTTTCCCCCGCGGTTGGTTTGGTTCAGAACATTTAGCCTCTGGTCTTCAAGGAAACATTTTAATAAACTCTGCTTTGGGCCAGGAACTTGGGTAAATGTTCAGTCTAGGGGCCAGGCTGTCAGGGCTGTTGGTTTTTCTACATGTTGGAGACAGTTGATAAACAAAGAGTAAAAGAAAAGCAGGCTCTTGCCACCCAGGCTGCTGAGCTCAGTGACGCTGGAGTCACACAGCCTTACAGCCGGAAGGGGTCTGGGCAGGCTTGCCAATCCAAGGCCTGCTTCTCCTCGCTGCCAAGGACGCACGCTGACGCCCCTTATGATTTCAGATGCAACCCGGGCCTCAGGGGCTGCTCAGACCCTTCCTCCCTGCCTGGGTACTGACTTCCTAACCTCTTCCCTTGCCCACCAGCCAGCCAGGGGCCTTGGGATGCAGGATGACTCCCAATGGAGCAGGCCTGTACCTCAGCAGGGGGGCTTCCAGGATCCTGTAAAAAGGGGGAGGCTTCCTCTGGGGCACCGGAACAGAAAGAGCCCTTAGTTGGGACTTGAGACACTAGGACAAGGCCTGGCTCCACCATGAACCCAGTTTCTCAGGCCCTCGGCGTCCCTGTCTGTAAGAAAAGGGGACATCAGGGATAATCCCAATCTGCCTCCTTTAAAGAACTGTTTCAAGTGAGATGATGGACTTAAAACACTCAAAGACCATCTCAACCCTGGCTGCATGGTAGCACCACGTGGGGTCCTTGTTAAAATTTCAGACAGCCGGGTCCCACCCCAGAACGCTTCAATCAGAAAGCCTCCTAGAGGTGCTAATGTGCAGACAGGGCTGGGAGCCGCCAGGCAAGAAGACCACGCAGTGGAGCAGCAGCGTGTGCTCTACAGGAGGCCTCCCAGAGTGTGGTCCCTGGACCTGATGTGACAGGTCCAAGACGAGATCAGTACAGAAAGTGTTTAGAAACTTTTATAGCAATTTTGGTATTGCTGCAACATCCAAATATAGGATCACTTTCTGGTAACTATTTTTTATTGTATTGTTAAGTTTAAGGCTCCTAAACAAAACTTGTATAAAAGAATTTTCGTTCCAAAGAGTCTATGACCAGACCTGGGGCTGTCTCTCAAAGGGG
>NW_017731499.1:594142-595019 GCF_001890085.2 Hipposideros armiger
ATTTGAAACTCACTTTGCCCTTAGGTACACAGTTTGCACTAGATTAATTTGCATTCATTTAATAGTGCTGTATAAGCATGCTCCTAACTAAGCATTTTCATCCGTTCAAGCATCCATTCATGGCATTCCTTTGACAAACATTTACTAAGCACGTACTTATTTACCAGGACGGGGTGTGAAACAGCTCAGCCCCTGCTCTGAGGGAGATCAGGGTCAGCGTAGGGTACGAACACCCAAAAGACTCTCACTCAACAACACGGTGGGCGTGCTCTGGCCGTGGTGGGGGGGCACCTAACTCAGCCTGTGATGGGGTGGGGAGCAGTCAGAAAAGACACCTTGGAAAGCTGAGCGTTGATCAGTTTTCCAACTGGACTCTGGGCTCCTTATGGCAAGCATTCCCTCTGTCACCCCTCTGAGCACAGCTCAGACAGGATGGGGTAGGACCTCCACTTAACACACACAGGGCTTCCACACACCCATGTGTTAAAAAATAGTAATAATATAAAAGCAGTCACTTTAAAATGGAGCTGGAGCTGCCCTCCCAGAGGGACTGCCTTGCACATCTTATACCTCAAACTTTGGAATGTTAAAACAGGGCAACATAACCTTTGGACTGGGCCTAAGGCAACACGGTGTCCCAAAGAACTGTTTGCAAGGATAACAAGAAAGCAGATCCTATGACTACTGGACTGCTGGACTGAAAATTAAAAGCATCGTTTAGAAGCAACATCACTCTGTTCTGTCATCTGCACTGATAGAAATGCCTTCCTTCTGCTGATATCATTGTTCCCCCTCCCCTTCTCATAAATCCCATCGCCTTTGTCTCCTAAATGGACCACTGTTTGGGTTTCTGCCTGAATCAGTGCTTCCTGAACAG
>NW_017731499.1:601655-609302 GCF_001890085.2 Hipposideros armiger
AGGCTGTGTGGTCAGCTCAACCCAGTCACGATATACTGTTAAGACATCTGAACATAAACAGCACTGTTGTGATAGCGGGATGCGGTTTTAACTGGAATAACTACACGTTCTTTTTAGCTTCTGTAACTTACTTTGCATATAGCCCTGTCTTATAAAAACCAGACCCCCGAGTCTGGGGTACCGTTTTCTTTTAGCTGGGGAGACGGTCACTGAGCTCAGCTTAATAAAATCTTCGGAACCCTAATTTGATATCCAGCCTCTTTATTAATTGTCTGGACTTAACAGAAGAGGTATACCAAAAAGCGAGTGAACAAACGCATCATAGTGATGGTCAGCATTTATCGAGCACCTGCTGTGTGTCAGGCTCTGCCCTCCTTGATGACCTTATGGGGTAAGATCTATGATTATCCCCATTTTAGAGAAAAGGAAAATGGGGCCCGGGAAGTTGGCCCATTATCCCAGCGGTTGCTAAGTGGTGAAGCCAAGATTCTCACCTCAGCAGTCGGCCACAGAATGAGCCACCGCAGACGCTGAGATGGTAAATTCCAACTGAGCTCTCCCCGTGACCCTCCTCTCCCATCGGAAACAAACAAAAAGATGGTCCCTAGCTGCATCCTAGCTGCAGTCCAGGTGCATCCCAAAGTTAGAGAATGAAGATTCCCAAACATGGAGTAACTCAGCCAACGAAGGCAGGGGCTCTATAAACACCACCAGAAGCCAAGCGGAATATACTGGACAGATATCACATGGTCTGCGTGATTTTCTGCTGTACTTGTGTCTGCGCGTATTTGGGTGCATAAAAGTATGGTTTTCATACTGGCTCTTCAAAGTCGGCATTATGGTTCCAGCTTTATAGACAAGGAAAGGTGAAGATTCGTTTAGTTACCTGGCACACATCTGAAAACCAGGATTTGAACACCAATATAAGCCCGTTTTCTACTGTTACCACTGATGGTACTAAAAGTCTTCCGTAACTATTGATGAAACAGGGAGATGGAATTAAAATGCCAGAGAACCTTGTGGTATGTCCCCTTGCCTGGGTTCAATGGCCTCTTGTGAGAAGAAAGTTTTAAGAGTATGTTGATATAAACGGACATTATTCTCTTGCTAGCTGAACTTGCAGAGTGGTAACAAGTCCACACATTTCCACAGGTCTTCCAGAAAGGTCTCTGACATATGGTGCCTCAGCTAAGCCACCAAGGGCCCTGGGAATAATGAAATAATGAAAATGTGATCCCCAAACAGTGGAAACGGTGGTGACACATATTGATTAAGCATGCACCTTATACCAAGCACTTTGCACATTGTGCCTCTTACTCCACTCGTATGAAGCTGCTGGGGGTGCCCATTGTACAGAAGAGCAGACTGGGGCTCAGAGAGGTTAAATGACTCATCCAAGGTCATCAGAGCCAGAATTCAAACTCAAAGATAAGCTCCCAACCACCACGGCATCGCGCCTCTCCCCAGGAGACAAGGGCCCAAATCAAGCCCATCAAACTCCCATCAGATATCTGCTATACCATATGGATTGGGACTCATTGATGCCACACACAGTTCTGAGCAAAAGTGCATTTGGGTCTTTGCTAACCTACGTCCTCACTGCTTCTTCCTTCGTCTCCTATTGCCTGTTGAAAATCAAATAACCATGGTGGGCCTGCCTTTCAGAGACTTTCAGTTTGTAATCCCATTCAAGCCATGGAGTTAAGAGTGGTGTCGAGAGGAGAAGCCTAAACAATACCAGGAAGGTTCACATTCAAGCATAACCCTTCCTCAGCACTCAGTGAAGAGGTGGGAACAATAGCTTTCCCACTGCTTAGCTATTATTTTACGTCCGGTAAGAGGCGTTGAGTGGCATGAGAGACCACTTGTAGACACAGAATAGCTATTTGGTTGGTTGGTTGTTCACTTTTCGAGGAAATGAAATGAGCTTTTAATTCAAACACAGCCTCTAACAAAATAATCTAAAAGTGAATGAAAAGGAGGTAGCAGTTAAGTGGAGACAGGCTGGGGAGGCGAGGGGTGTGTCTGGCGAGGATGAGAGAGGAGGAAGGGAAAGCCGGAATGCAGAGGGGAGGACGAGAGAGAAATGGCAGAAGATGGGGAGGAGAGGGGAGGACAGAAGGAGGGAGCGAGCGAAGGAGAAAATTGAGAGATGAGGCAGAGAGATTAGAGGGAAAATGAGAAATGATAATGAGAAAAGGAAATTATTAGTGGTGTAGCTGAATCATAAAACGTTCATGTTTATAGGAAACGCGTGGCTCCAGGGTTGAACAAGAGGTGTTCAAACTTGCCAGGCTGGGAAGCAGCAGGGGTTCCGGGCTATGTCTAAGTATGGAGGCCACAGTGCTTTCTCATTCGAATCCAGGAAAACAGCAATTTGCTTCGGGTGAAACGAAAGACACGAGAGATCACATACTGGGCAGGGTCCACCCCTGGGTACCGACAAGAGCCCTCAGGTAGATCACCTGGCTAGGGGATGCAAAGGCTCACAGGTACTGCCTTGCCTCGGAGAAATCTTGCTGCAAACGCTGCTGACATCAGAGCGGGACTTTGGACAGGGTTGCAAGGACGTTATGTATTCGAGGCGGTTTCCTCCAAATGAAAAAGAAAGGCAAGAGGCTTGAGCGAGTCAGACAAAGCAAGCTTGGCGGCCAGGGTCCTGGAGTCACCCTCGAGGCAGCCTCTCTGACCCGCACAACGCTCTCTGGCTCCACACCATCGCTGTTCTCCGCCCAACCTGCTTCCTGGTTATAGAAGTTCTGTACGGTCACCATAGGAAAAAAGCAGAGAAAGCAGGAAGACGCCGAGACTTCCAGAATCCTTCACCCCGTGGCACCCACTTAGGACAGGACTGCTTGGTGGCTGAGAGCTGGGTTCAAATGCAGACTCAGTATCTCACAACTGGATGACCTGGGGAGAGTCGCTCCACCTCTCTGAAACTCAGTTCCTTCAGCAGTACGACAGCAGCAGCAAAAGGTGGAGAAAGGAAATGTTTGATGCACTGTCCGGCATATAGAGAAAAACTATTGCTATTATGTATTACTGTTATTGGAGTAGATTTCCTTTCTGTCTTTTTTTTTTTCCTCTCTGCACTTCAATGTGGTCTCTTCAACGTACCCAACACAGCCAGGGGATTTTTGCCAGGCCATTCAAAAAATGACGACACTTCCTTCAGACCACTTTGCCCTCTGATCCAAGAAGACCAGGAGGGCCCACCTCTAATTCTCCTTTTCAATCAACTAAAGCACCTCAATCAAGGCTCAGCTGCATGGTCAGGTGGGATGGACGGCAAAGGGCACAGAAAGAGGACCACCCCCAGCAGATACGTGCCGTGACAGCTGTTCAGAAGGACCCCAGGACAAACCGCCCACTTCACTCAGTTAGTCATGTCAGAGAAGAGCCTGGTCTATCTGTCTCTCTCTTCCTTCCCTCACTAAAAAAAATAAATAAATAAAAGGAACTGTGAAAGCAGGTCCTTTCTGATTCTTCTTATCAAATGGCGGCACCTCCAGACCTTTGCACACGCTGTTCCCTCTCTTGCGATGCTCTTCCTCAAGTACCTGAAGGGATCACCCTCTCTCCTACTTGATTCTCTCTTACTGTTCTCCAATGGCTCCTTCTCAGTGAAGCTCTCTCGGGTGGCTCTATTTAAAATTGAAACCCCATAGCACCATCACCCATCACCCTAAACCCTCCCTTTTTTCCCTCCCTGCTCTGTTTGCTCCTGGTGTTTATCACCCGCTGACATATTACATACTGTACTTGTGTGTGTCTGTGTCTGCTTCCCGCCACACTAGGCTGTAGCCACAGAGAAGGCAAGCTTCGCTGATTCTGTTGACTGCTGTATCCAGAGCACTCGGAGCCCCTAGAAGGTTCCTAAATAGTATTCGTTGCATGAGAAGATGAGCAATTTATAGCTCTCCCATGCCCTGGCATCTGCAGGAAGGGGTAAGGGACTTTATAAAGACGTTGTCCGTATCACAGAGGAGCAAACTGACACCCAGAGGGGCGAAGGGATTTGTCCAAGATTTCACAGCAAAGTTGAGCAGTTCAAGCTGGCAAGAACATCCACGTATCAACGTTAGAATATAATGAATTTCCTCTCAATGCTCCCGGAAATGGTTACCTAGCCTTGTCTCAGAAACACCCTTCACAAGCTCAGGAGCAGGGTGAGAGCCTGGCTGCCATTCCTGGCTCTGCACTGACGAGCTGTGTGAGGCTGGCATGCCTCTCAGTGATTCCATCTGCAAAATGGAACGATAAATCCTGCTCTTACCACCAGCCAGTGCTGCTCTGAGCATCAGCAGGATATTTGGGGGAGTTTCTTGGCTTCCAGGGTGGGAAGGGAACCTAGTGAGACATGAGGGGCCCTTGCTGGCATGTTACTGGGAGCGCTAAGGTCGGCATGACCCCAGTGAGGGCTGGCCCAGTGACTCTGTGACCTGCCTTCCAAATGCTCCTGCCTCTTGCCACAAGCGAGGGAATGCTGTCTGAGTAACGGACAGAAGATGCGGCTGCCGAGCAGTTTCTCTGCCTGCGTGTTCCTCCTCTCTCCTTCCTCCAGGCATTCCACAGACACCCCTGTGGCTTGGACAGAGAACCCTTTCTGCCCTGCGTCTGTCCCCACTGCCTCCACCTGGACAAAGCTCTCCAGGAAGCATCCCCTTTCATACCCACATGGCATCCTCCCTGAGAAGTGCAGTGCTGGGGGACTTATTACAAAGTGCTCTAAAGGATGCTGCGGGGGTGCCTCTGGTTTTCCGTGGAAATGCCAATATCATCACTGGTGACCAACCTTTGTTTTATGTATGCCCCATGCCAGACCTGTGCCAAGCACTCCACGTAGCGTATAGTGTCGCTTACTCCTCACAACAACTCGATAAGGCAGGCACTATTGGCATGCCCATTTCAAAGATGAGAAAATCAAGGCAGAGGGTTTTAATTAAATTCTCCAAAGTTGACAGTCAGTATGTAGTAGGGCGATGATTCAAAGCCAGGCATCCAGCACAGTGAGAAAAACGCATGATGGTGATGGCTATCTATCCAAAATGAATGTGGGCTCCCCAGGCTCCCCTTATCATAAATAGTGTGGCATGGTTGCAAGGAGGCAGCTGCCCAGCCAAGGACTACATTTCCCAGCACCCCTTGCTTCCGGGTATGGCCATGAGACTACTTCTTACTAATAGGAAGTAAACCAGAGATTTTAAGAGGTGAGAAACCTTCCATCTCCTCTCCACTACCTGGTTGCAGAGCATTGTAAGGTACTGGAGGATGGCAGAGCCTCAGATGGCAGAGATTGGGTCCTTAAATCCCCACATGATAGGAAGCTGCTTGTTGACCTGCACTGGACCATTGGACGAGTGAGAAATGAGCTTATTGTTAAGTTGGAGGTCAGCAAAACTTTTTCTGTCAAGGGCCAGAGAGCAAATATTTTCAGCTTTTGCAGACCGTACAGTCTCTGTAACAATGACCTAACTCTACCACTGTAGCATGAAAACTTCCATAGACAATCTGTAAACAGATTGGGATCTCAGGGTCCCCCAGCTTTCCTCCCCAAAGCTTGAGCAGGCCACGAATCCAGGCCCCAGGCATCAACACCTGTAAGGTTCGGAAGGGGTAAACCTCAAAGAGAGCCCTCTGTTTCCCAGCCTAATTGCACAGCTTCCCAAAGGCTTTAGTCACGGAGATTAAAATGAAAAACGGCATTTTAAAAAGAGGACGGAAATGCTGAATAAAACATTAAAACCCAACGCAGCCCTTAAAAGTTAATGCCCCAACATTTGTTTTTAGGATGAAGCATATGCCTCACCTCATCTGTGATTAAAAAGTTCCCTGCCTTGTTCAGGCAGTGGCTTTTTTCGTTGTTTGCATAACGCAACCAGTTCAAGTAGAACCTCCTTGGAGGCCGCCGGGTCTTGGGCGTTTACTTGCCGGTGATGGAAACGGAGCACAGGCAAGGAAGGGGCTGAGCTGGGCTGCCCGCGGGCGGGATGGAGTCTTTCCAGAGACTTTCCAAGTCATCTTCACGTTCTTGGGTGATTTTTTTTTTTTGATCATTAAACGTTATACAATGGCATTTCTCGCGTCACTCAGTATTACTGTCAGTTCTGGCAGAAAACGACAGATACATGCTGGGGTTCCTTCTCCACTCCAGACGCCGATGTAACTGCATTAGCAGCATCTTTACACGGAGATGCTGTCTCCCTGGGAGGCACGGAGGTGGTGTGGCTCCCACTCTCTCCAGGATAAGCTCAGGCCTCCCACGGCCAGTGCCATGGAGAGGGAAGTGGGAAATCCAGGCGGGTATCGGTTTTGGTCTCCTGCCTGCACTGTCCCCTGCCCTGGGGAGTCACGCTGGCTCCTGTGAGCCCCAGGAAGGCGTCACACAAGGACGAGTCATTCTCAGATGGAAATGTTCTGTCACTGGTACTATCTATTTGCATTCTGTCTTCAGGCCAAGACTTTGTCTTTTGTGCTTTTCTATTGATGAATTACGAAGGAGCCGGTCCCATTTTTCTCTTTTTTTCTAATCTTCTCCTTCCTCTTTCTTTGCTGAATCTCTACTCTTGGTCCAAGAGGCCTTCCATGGAAACTAAGGGCAGGGTGATCACATCTATTAACTCAGCAAATAGTTACTGACATCTACAATCTCAGATACTATTTCAGGCTCCAGAGATACAGCAGGGAGCAAAACAACTGCTGCTGTCAAGGTCCCTGCAGTCTAGGCGGAAAAATAATAAAGAAGTTTAGAATTTGTTACCAGAAAAGCTTTTTAAAGTAAAGCCTCCTTGGTTTTATGTCTCGTGTGTGGTTCCGGGGTGGGCTCTGCCATACTGACTGCTGACATAAAAATAGGCGAACACTTCGTTGGGCCCAGAGAGAAATATGAACTGGAGAAAGTGGCTGGGACCCTGGAATCAGGGAGGAAAAGGCTTAGGCCAGAACCTTTCTGCCACTCAGTTCACATCCTTTCCCATCTCCCCAGCTTCCAATGGCCTCTTGTCACTGACTCAATAAAATCTAAATCCTCAACGTGACTTTCGAGACCCCCCACATGACCTGCCCTGTTACTTCTCTGAACACATCCTCTGTTCCTTCTCTCCAGCGCACTGGCTTCTTTGCTGTTTTTCAAACGCGGAGCCTGTTCCCACCTCAGGGCCTTTGTACCTGCTATGCTGTGAATGCTCTTCTCCTAGATATTCATATAGCTGCTACTCTCCTTTCAAAGTATCAGCACTTCAACAGGTCTTTCCTATCTAAACAGCAGCCGAGGCTTTCTATTCTTTGCCTTGGTGTTATGAATGAAATGCCCCCTCCCCTCCAAAAATTCACATGTTAAAATCCCAACCCCAATGTGATGGTATTAGAAGGAGAGGTGTTTGGATGGTAATTAGGTCATGAGGGTAGAGCACTCACAAAAGGGATTGGTGCCCTTATAAAAAGATATTAGCGAGAGCTTTCTCGCTTTCTCCCCCCCCCCCCCCCCCCCCCCCCGTGAGGACACAGCAAGAATACGGCCATCTGCAAGGCAGAAAGTGGGTCCTCACCAAAAATGGCATTTGCTACCACCTTGACCTTGGACTTTCCAGCCTCCAGAACTGTCAGAAGTAAATGTTTGTTGTTTAAGCTGCCCAGTCTTGGGTAATT
>NW_017731499.1:614732-620997 GCF_001890085.2 Hipposideros armiger
CTTTAGGCGATTATGTAAAGGCTCAGGCCTTAATCGCAGTCATTGTAGGTGGAGGGATTTGGGAGTAGTTGGGATAAGTTAGTCTTTAGCATAGAAAAGGTATAGCTGTACCCTGGAGCATAAGAATTATGAGGAAGTAAAACCCTGATACTAATGAAACATAAAAAGGGGCATGCTGTAAAATAAAGTGTGACACTTCTTGAAAAAGCGCTCCTGTGTCTCCACGCGTTTTTTTTCCTCGCCGACTCCGCCTCCACCTGAGGGAATCCCTGGACCTGAGGGAGCTGGTCTCCCGCAATAGATGTCCCTCATCACCAGTCCAGGCCTCAGAATTTGGGCTATTGGAGAATTCTGCTCAGGTTAGCAAAAGTGAATTGCTCATGTCGTTATGCAATGTGCTGACCTGGTTGGTAACTTAAATGAAAGGGCGTCAGTAGCCAAGTAAAACTTCGGATCTCTCTCACCAATGCTTTTCTCTCCATAGCTTTCCTGATAGATAAAAACGGCCCTGTTACATAACTGCATTGCATTGCACTGAGTTAACTAAACCTCTCGAAGCCCTTCTGGGAATTGCAGTGATTGCTTCTCCGCTTGCCTGTATTATTGGCCCCCGGGCTTGAAGTCCCCCACCCAGGGTCCAGCCCTGTCTGCCTCTGTCTCACACACATTCAGGACCCCGAGTGGTCGCTCTAAAAGGAAACAGCACATCTGACCATGTCACTCCCCTGCATAAAATGCTCCTCGTTCCATTCTAAGATGAAGTCTACACTCGGCAGGACATTCAAAGGTCTCCAGGAATGTGTATATGACAACTTCTCCACTCCCACTGCTGAGCCCTCCCCACACCTGGCTGTCCTTCCAGACAGGCCCAGCTCCTTGTAACACCTCTCAGCCCCCATCACACTCCCCGGAACGTCTTCCCCTCTGCACTGCCAAGACCAGGGTATCTCGCCCCCGGCTCTGCTGACATCTGGGGCCCGATCCTTCTGCCTTGTGAGGGACCGTCCTATGCATTGCAGGATGCTTGGCAGCCTCCCTGGCCTCCACCCACTGGATGCCAGGAGCAGCTCCTCCCCATTTCCAGTTCTGACGACCAAAAGTGTCCCTAGATAATGCCAACTGCCCTTAGCCTAAATAACTCCATCTGGCCTCACCTCCTCCAGGAAGCTCTCCGAGCCTCCTTCAGGCCCCACAGTGCAATGTTTTTACCACATCCCTCACACTGCAAATGTGTTTACTTCAGGTCCTCCCCAAACTGAACTGGACCCCGTCTGCTTCTGTGTTGGACCCTGGTGCTAGCACAGTGCCTGCCTAGCAGGGACAAACACTCCCATTTGTGCGGTGTTTACCGATCAAGTAAATGAAAAAGTGAGTGAGTGGAAAAGAAAGGGAGAGAAGGGGGGGCAGGGGGGGGACTCTGCCTCCTGATGCCAGATGTAAAGAGGTTTCACTGCACCCAGCATGTGTTCCCTCCCAGCTGTTCTCAGGCTCGGCACTCAAAGACGAAGGAGAAGGAAGATACAAGCGTAGAAGGAGCGTGTAAATGAATCACACTGCAACCCAGCAAGCACCAAGCATGCTCTCTGTCCCCGGGGTCTCTTGCTAGGTTTTCTTTTCTTTTTTAAACTTTAAAAGAAAGAGCCTTTTTTTTGTTTGTTTTTTAAGGCAAGAAGCTAAAGATTGCTAATCTCCCCAGACGCAGGATGAGAGCAAGGCTTACCAAGGCTGCCACCTACAGAACAGCAGGGCAGCAGAGCTGTGTGCCAGAGGGAACAGGCTGGAGGGGCCGGCTCCTGACCCCAAAGCTGGTGGGAGGAGAATGTCTTTCAGAAAAGCTCTGAGAACAGGGTGCTAGGCAGAGATCCGTTCCCTCTCTCAGCTACAAAAGGAGCTGGCTGAAGGAGAGATGGCAGCTCTACACACTCAGCACCGTACAACTCATAAACACACGCACTCTTACCCCCACATACACACACACACACACACACACACACACACACACACACACACACACACACANCCTTCCTCCCCTCCCTCCTTCCTTCCTTCCTTCCTTCCTTCCCTCCTTCCTTCCTTCCCTCTGTTAATAAATATTGCGGCACCCTGGCTCTGTGATAGAGCTGCTCTATACACTCAGGTTAACCCAAGAGACAGGGGCGCTGCCATCAGGAGCTCACAGCCTGGTGGGAGAGACTGACCCTAAGACACCAAACACATCAACAAGAAAACTGGCAATTGTGCTCCGCGCAATGACGGAAGTGAACAGGGAGATGTGGCAGGATGAGACCAAGAGAAGGGAGTTGGAGAGATCTTTAAAATAGGACCATGATTTGCCTCTGACAAGTTTCGCACCTTTGGGCATCTCTTAACCCCTCCGAGCGACAGTTCCCAAACCTGTGAAAGGCCATGATGGTAATATCTACTGCCTAGGTGAAATGCTCAGCAACGAACGCTTCACTTTCGTTAAGCCTGGCGCTGGGCCTTCAAGTGTGAACAAGACATGGTGTGCCATCCCGGAGGGGAGGCAGGCTACATGAGGGCGTGTGCCATCGGCATGAAGGGGCTGCCACCATCGGTCCTCTCCAGAGCCTGTTCCTCCTGACGCAGCCTTCGGTGCACTAAGCCAATGCTTATTCATCCACTGCCCCGAAACGGGCGAATATTCCAGCCCCGGCTAGCCCAGCAGCCGACGTAAGACAGGCAGGCAAGAGGCATTTTCCTCTTCCCACCTCACCGGGTCACTGAGCAAAGAGACAGGCCGATGGGCCCACTTCCCGCCTCTTCTTTATCTGTTTTCCCATCGCCCCAGGCCAGACAACCAGCAAGGAGCACCTGCTGGACAACCTTGTAGGAAGGGCCGGAACCTTGACATAGACGGATGTCTTCAGGAAGCCGGGCTGCCGTGAAAGCTGCGATTAGTGGTGTAAAGGGCAGACAGCTCTGCGTCCTATCTGACCAAATCACATCGCTCCCAGAGACAACGGCCCATTCATTCTGTGCCTTCAGGATGGGCCAGCGGATCAGGAGAGGTTTGCAACTTGGGTCAAAATTGGCTCGGAAATAATGGAGCCAGGCTCTGGGGACAAGAATCACTGCTTGCTGGCTAACGGTCAAGGCAAGAGATACAGGAGTCACTAGGGTTTTCACAGCATCAGGCGGGAGAACACTGGTCTAGCTATTCAAGAGGTTGCATTCTTTTTATAGAAAGATTTTTATTAAGCAACAAAGGGACAAGGCAAAGAAAGAAAGAAACAAAAACTCACAGACACAGACAATAGCTGAGTGGTGACCACAGGGTAAGAGGGGCGGGGACGTGGTAGAGGAGGGTAAACAGGGTCAAATGTATGGTGTTGGGAGGAGAACTGACCCTGGGTGGTGAGCACACAATGTGATACATAGATGATGGACTACAGAATCGTACACTTGAAACTTAGGTACCTTTACTAACCATTGTCACCCCAATATAGTTTCATTTAAAAAAATATTTTTATTAAAATATAGCTAATATACAATATTATATTAGTTTCAGGGGTACACCATAGTTGTTCAGTATTTATATACCTAAAGAAGTGATCACCATGATGAGTCCAGCAACCATCGGACACTGACCCACGCTGTCACAGTATTATTGACTAGATTCCCCATGCTGTATGTTACAGCCCCATGACTTATTTGTTATTCCTGGAAATTTGGACCTTTTATTCCCTGTCATCTTCCCCCCTTCTTTTTTTAATTTTTCAATTACCACTGACATTCAGTATTATTTTATACTAATTTCACGTGCACAGCATAGTGGTTATATAATTTAAGAAGTGACCCCCCTGACTAGTCCAGTACCCTCCTGGCGATATAACTAGCTATTACCATATTATTGACTATATTCCCTATGCTTTACTTTACACCCCCATGACTATTTCGTAACTATCAATTTGTACTTCTTAATTCCTTCACCTTTTTCGTCCTGCCCCCCCAACCTCCTCCCATCTATCACCTCGACTGCATTCTTAAAGATTCCCCAAATCTAGATAACCCTGGCATCCTCACCATATACACACATATTTTATATATGTATATGCATACACACATACATAGATACATGTATAGGCACATGCATATCATATATATTAATAGATATAAACATGTATAGACACATAGACACACATGTGTAATGTATATAGACATAAACATACAAACATGCAAATATAGACAGAGACATTTACACATACATGTAGAGAGACACACGTATGTATATATAGGCAACACACAGCCATGTACTTCCTATCACATCACATTCACTCTAAAGTAATCTTCAGTGGTCCTCCATGGAGAATAAACTTATCCTATCGCTAAGACCTCTACAATTTGACCTCACCCTTCTTATATAGAACCATGCCTTTCTTTAACATTTACACTTTTTTTTGCATATGCTACACTAGCATTTCCGCACCTTCCATCATTCAAAACCCATCTTTGCTATTTCTGCCTTATCGGTGAACCACTTATTTCACAAATAACTCAATATTTAAAAAATTAAGTTAGTTTTCCCTTCAATCATTTATTTTGAAAGATACTTTTATTCACAGCACCATAAATGAAACACCAGTATCATTCACCGTGACGCAAAAGCAGCCATAAAAACAAACACAAACTAATGCTGGCGAATTCTTGCTGGGGACAGGAGCTTGTCAAAGACCTTCAACCAGAGACCTGCTGACATTTTGTGAAGAAGGGTCAAAAGCTGGTGCTGGGGACGTGATGCCTCCAACTAAGACTTTCGCCCTGACGTAATCAAGAAAACTGGAAACGAATTTTAAAAGGAGGTCGATGATTCTGTCGATTGCATCTGTTGTCGGGGTGACCCCTCCATTCATCTCTAGAACCACCAGTTGCAGCTCGCACTTGGAGAAACGGTGGTTGAGTATTCAGTGATGTGCTGGCAGGGAGCCACCAATTTGAGTGGCACGCACACGAATTACATGTCAGTGCTTCAGCCTGCAGTCATTGCCCCGAAATTCCTCCCAGGGCGCCCGTAAGTATAAACTCTTTCTGGCTTTCAAAACCTTTTCAACATAACGTGTTTCGCTTCATCCTCACTTCCCACCATGTGTCTGTACGTTCTGTCACGCTCCTCTTCATTGGTCTAGCCCCCCGGGGCAAAATGGACTTCTTCCTGTCCCCTAAATAAGCACTTCCACATCTCCTGGCCTCTGCTCCATCGAAAATGTCCTTCCCCAGCTCCTCCTAAAGCCCTACCCATTTTTCAAGTCATCTCATGTGTCACCTCCCCATGCAGCTAGCTCCTCTGCCTTAGCCAGCGTGTCACCGCCAGAGCAGGGGCTCTCAGGCTTGAGTGTCCATCAGCACCACGTGGAGTGCCTGATTCAGGAATCCGCATTCCCGGTGATGCTCACGCGACTGGTCTGGGACCATGCTTTGAGAAACCTGCCTCCTGCTTCCGGGTAAACGCTTCCAGGGAAATGTGGTGACTAGATAGATGGCTGTTAGATTCCCCACTAACACCCCCTCACTGTGTCACTGAGATCAGGGGTCTTTCTGAAATACACCACAACCTCCCCTTATTAAATCACTCTGTTTGCTTTTGAGCATTTTGAGCCTTGCCTCTGCTCAGGGCCGCACCAAACTCTTTGGAGTGTACTTTCTCTTCTAATAATGGCCCTTGAGTCATTCTCTACTGCTCGGGCTGCTTCTAATTCTTTGAAATGTATTTACTTCTAATAAACTCCTTTTCTGCAAATTTTTTTAAATAAATAAAATAAAATAAAATAAATCACTCTGTTTACCCTGACCTATTCTTTCCCAGGGCTGATGAAACAGTGTACCACAGGCTGGGTGACCTAAATGACAGAAACTCATTTTCTCAGTTCTGGAGACTAGAAGTCCAAAGTCAAGGTGTCAACAGAGCAGGTTCCCTCTGAGGGCTGTGAGACATCTGCTCCCTGCCTCTCTCCTGGCTGCTGGTAGCCTCAGGTATTCCTTGGCTTGTAGATGGCCCTCTCCCATCTATGGGAGAATAGAAATATCAGTACATGCTATTCTTTTCAAAATTAGGTATGTCTTCACGTCAGCGTCCCTCTGTACGTACCCGACTTTGTGACCAAATTTCCCCTTTTTATAAGAACACCAGTCATTTAGGATTAAGGCCCATTTAAGACCCCATTTTAACTTGATTACCTCTGAAAAGGCACAATCTCCAAATAAGGTCACATTGTGGAGTCCTGGAGGTTAGGACTATACATATATATAT
>NW_017731499.1:623469-627206 GCF_001890085.2 Hipposideros armiger
CACCGTACAACTCATAAACACACGCACTCTTACCCCCACATACACACACACACACACACACACACACACACACACACACACACACACACACACACCCCACAGCCACACGTACACTTCTCTCACATACACACACACACAAACACACGTCGCCGGCACACACAGACACAGATACACATATACACACAACACACCCCTACATTTGTGCTTCTAATTCTCTCTACATCTCCCTCTGCTCCCCAAAAAGCCATTCTGGAGGTTGAGACACAGCTGTGGGGGCAGATAGAGCTGTGGGGAGACACAGAGCTTTGGGGGAGATAGAGCTGTGGGTGTGGGGGAGTTTAATCTGTGGGGGGAGATGCAGCTGTGGGGGAGTTTAATCTGGGGGGGACATGCAGCTGTGGGGGAGTTTAATCTGGGGGGGACATGCAGCTGTGGGGGAGTTTAATCTGTGGGGGAAGGCTGGGAGGTCCCACACTGCTCCTGGTGAGGTGTCTGTTTGGCAGGGGATACCACAGCCCCTAGCTTTCACTTCTGCCTCAGGTTTTAGGAGGGGACTTCTCAGGGCTTCCTACCTGCCCCTCCGAGCCTCTCCCTGACACCAAAGCGTCTTGGCAAAGTCACCACGGTTGACTCACTTCCCTCTCCCCATCCACAGGTGATGGCCTGAGTGGGTGGAGCTCCGAGTGTTAATTCACAACAATTAATGGGGTTGTTTCCTTCAGCAAACCTTATCAACTTTATCATTTAAAAGGTGAATTTAATTTTTAAGACCTCACTTCTTCCATGAGAACTTCCCAGTTTTACAAGCTAATTTTTATAAAGCTAATTGTTCCAACAAACCAGCCTACAAAAGGTGTAAAGCAGAGTGGGAATTCCAGGGGGAGAGGTGTGCAAAGTAAATCTTCATAAATTTTGAATCATATTTTCTATGCACTGGGTGGGGTGTAGGCTTGATAATTAGGGAGAATCTTCAGTAAAGTTTCAATAAAGTGACAAATTCTTTTGTAAAGAGATTACTCACTCTGCCTAAAGCTAAATTCTTATGTAAAAGCCTGACTTTGAAGAAGCTCGCCAAGTTTCTTAAGGCAAGACACTGTCCCCCAAGGGCTTTGCAACACAAGTATCCCTTAGGCAAGCACTCCAAAGGGGGCCTCTTACCAGCTACAGGTCTTCCAGGGGTCACTTAATATCTCTGAGCTTATTTCTTTATCTGTAAAATAAGGATAATATTGCCTGTCTCCCAGGAGTGTTACACGAGTTAAAAATACACCACACACACACACCCACACACACACACACACACACACACACACACACACACACTGTGTGGTACATACTAGGTGCTCAATAAATGCTAGCTGACACCTTTGGTTCGATAATGTACTTCCCCAATTCCCATCTCCGACTGTGTAAATCTAACCATTTCCGTGGAGCCCAGTTCAAATCCCACCTCCTCATGGAGTCTCTCCATCAATATGCTCACTGCATGTAAACCGTGTCCTCCTGTAATCTGCACCCACCCTCTGGCACCTTAGCTGTCCCTCGCCTGGGGGAGCTGTAGCTTTCTCTATTATATTGGGTTGTCAGAAAAGTCGTGATGTATGTTTTCTATGTTTTTCATTGCAAAAATGTGTCATGACTTTTCCGACAACCCAATAATATAGTCTCTAGTGCATCTTACTCCCTCTTTACTGTAATTACCGGGGTCCATGTCTGTCTCATCCCTGTGTCCCCCTCAGTGGCCAGAACAATGAGATGCACACAGTAGGAGGTTCACGTGGGTTATTTCTGTTAGTCATGGTGATAGCATGACGGGCCTTGGGGTTGGCTCCCCAACATGTGCTCCACCCCTGGCCACCAGATAATCGTGGCATCTCTGGTTCACTTCCCACATGGTAGCTGAAAACATGTCCACAAACACTTTTAAACTCCTCCCACCCTTCAACAGAAGCCTGACCCCCTCCTGTGCACTCGCTCATTCACTTCTAATGAGTGGGATTTGGCAGCAGTCACAGTCTGTGAGTTCTGAGATGAGAGCAACAAAAGCGCTGTGGCTTCCTTGTCCCTCTCTCAGGTCACACGCGCTGGTGGGAGCCAGGTGCCATAACAGGAGGACACTCAAGTAGCCCATGGAGAGGGCCTCAGAGTTATGGATAAAGGAGGCCTCCTGCCGACAGCCATGTGAGCAAGCCATCTTGGCAGCACGTCCTCCAGCCCTGGGGCGGCCCTTACATTGATGCAGCCCTGTAAGCCACAGCCACTGTGCTGACCACACCCTTGCTCCAGAATTCCTGACCCACAGAATCTGTGAGATAAAAGTGCTGCCTGGGGCCGGCCGAGTGGCTCAGTTGGTTAAGAGCTCACTCAAAAGGGCGAGCTCTGAGCAACAGGGTCACCAATTCGATTCACGGCCGAGCTGAGCTGCCGCTGGGCTGCCAACAGGTGGCAGGACGGCTCAGCTAAAATTAAATAAATAAATAAATAAAAATAAAAATAAAAATAAAAGTGCTGCTTGTTTCAAACTGCCAAGTTTAGGGTTATCTGTTATGCGCCAATAGCGGCGTGCATTCCATGAGGACATGGCTCAGCAGGCGTCTGATCCCACCCTGGACAATGGTACCCTGCTAAGGGAGAGGGGATTCTGGGACGGCTGACTGACCGACTCCTAAAGGGGCCACAGGAAGGTCAAGTCTCTCTTCTGTTATAAGATGTTTGGGTCTGGATGCGATGCCCCAAACCTCAGAAACCCTTTCGGTACCAGCCTGTGAGTGAAGCCAACGCCAAGGACAGTAGGGCGGACAGAAGGAAGGAAGCTGTGCTCTTCACGATGACATTGAACCGCTGAACCCACCAATCCCAAAGCCTGACCTGCTCCGGCGCTTCTGCTCATGTGAGACAATGAGCTTACACATTGCATGCACTACTTTGAGTCCAAGTCCTCTTGTTGCTGCTAAAGACACCAACTCATCCAAAGAGCGGCAGTTCGTGGGCTACCTGCTCTTCACAACAGGCACTTGCCTTGACACTTCCCATGGGTTCTTTCTAATCTCGCCAGGATCCTACAACATAGGTAGTAACGTCCCTATTTTAAAGACGAGGAAGCGGAAGCTCAGAGTGGTTCAAGAACTTGTCCCAGACACACAGCTACTGAGAGGCACAGCTGGGACTCCGCACATGGCTGCTGCACTCGTCCGCGTTGTTCCCAGCACGCCACGCTGATGAGCAAAGCGGCAGGCTAAGAGAGCTCCTCGGGATAAACGCCGACTCCTTATCTTTGTGTAGACCCAGACATTGCCCGCTGCCACATAGCCTCCCAAGGTAGGACAGGTCTTGATGTGATTGTCCCCTGCTCTCTGTGTAAGGTATTATTTCTCAACGTCCTACCGAGGCACCACCAACCTTCAATTACCTCGGCTGGGAACACTTCTGCCACCAGTCTGGCCCACGGTGAAGGCTCCCTGATCTGAACCCCTGCTGTACTGATAACTACACAGTTTATGCTGAAGGGTTTTCAAATGGTTTCGATCATCCTAACCCGCCCCCATCAGTCCAGCTCTCTTTCTTAAGATCAAATTCCTGTGCCAAATGCTTCCCTTGCTCAGCCCCTGAGTCTAGGTATCAATGATACACTTTCATACTGTCTGATCAATGGAAAGGGGCTGAAAATGATTTTTTAAATCACCTGTACATGGGTTTTTACTGTACTGAGAAGTCTGGCTTGCGTGGGGCTCCTTTGC
>NW_017731499.1:629723-632992 GCF_001890085.2 Hipposideros armiger
TGTAGCAGCATCTCTCGTCTCCATCCACTAGATGCCGGTAGCACCCCCTCCCCAAGTCATGACAACCAAAAATGGGACCAGATATTGCCAAATGGGGGACACTTCTCCCTGATGGCCAAAACTGCCCCTCCTTGGTAACCACTGATGTAGATAATGGAGATATATAGAACTTACATTCTTATATAAACAACTATTTATTTTTATACCATAAAACTACAACCATTATTTGGTAGCAAATAGACATAGATCTAGTTTCAAATGCTGACTCCAGTCTCCCTTAGCTTGGGAATGTTACTGTCTCGATCTCAGTTTCCTCATCCAGAAAATGGGACTTAGAAAGCCTACCTCTCTGGATCATTTCCAGACTTAAGATAATGAGCTCAAAACACCGACCAAAATGCCTCGCATACAATTAGTGCTTAATACAGTCATGTGCTGCATAATGATACTTCAGTCAATGACGGACCGCATACAAGATGGTGGTATGCCAGATAGCCCAGGTGTGTCGTAGGCTACACCATCTACAATAGGTTTGTGTACGTGCTCTCTGGGATGCTCCCATGTCCCAGAGAGGAAATCACCTACCAATGCATTTCTCAGAACGCATCCCCATTGCTGGGCAGTGCACGCTATACATGCTGGCTTTGCTTATTACCGTGTTCTGAGTTTAAAGACTCTTGTCTGGTTTTAGAAATCAGGACCTCAGCTCCTGTTAACCTGCCTCACTCTGTTCCCTGATTTCACAGACTTGAGTCTCACACCTGACACAGACACTGGGGCTGCTCCACGAAAATCTCCTCGGATCTTCCTACCGTTCCGGTAATGCCAGCTCGACTCCCAGCAGCCGGCACCTGCCTCATCCTCAGAGAGCATCTCTGCGGAGACTGGGCCCACACTGTCCAGACGCTTATGACCCACCTGCATCCTGCGCCCTGGAACAGCCTTTAAGTGATGCCTGATGAGGATGGAAGTATAAATACCCCAGCTCCCTGATGCCTTGGCAGGAAATTCTCCCGCAAATGTTCTACATCGATTCCTCGAGCTTTCCTGCAGGATGAACTCTCAGGCACCCGCAGTGGTACCTGGCTGAGTGACACACCCCTTATTAGAGGCCTCCCTCGCCTGTATCACCTCCCATTTCCCCCACCGGTGCCTCAGCGTGGCCCCACATCAACCAGGTGTACCCAGGCTGTAGTCAGAGGCTGTTTCTAGAGAAAACCAGCTCAGATATGTTCCCTTTAGTTTAATGATTACGATTTTAGACTCGAGAGCTACCCTGTCTGTGAGAATCCCATTTCCAACACTGATTAGTCTTGTAGCTCAGGCAAGTTATTTCACCTCTCTGTGACTCAGTTTCCCTTGCGTAAAATGGAGATAATGATACCTACTTCACAAAGTTGTTATGAGGCCTGAGTTTATATTTGTTAAATACTTAACATCGTGCTTGATACCTAATAAGCCCCACATATGAAATCTTTCCTTTACACTCCTTCATACCGAATCCCAACTCCCTGGCAGCCTGGGTCAAGTTCCCGGGACCTGGGGTGGCTGCCACCATCTCAAGCCAGCATGTCGGGAACTGCTTAAGAATCTGATTTCCAGTCAACAGCAAGAAGGAAACTTCTCCCGCTTGCCCCAGGCACAGTCCCAGCCTTTGCTGGTGAAGACATATGTGGGGACATGTTGCTTGCAAACTGCCTGGATTCCTGAATTTGAATTAACACTCAGGAAATGCGTCTGGATAGGTCTGCATCTGCGGAATAATCTCTCTGTCCTGGGAAACAGACCAGAGACATCAGTGTCCCCAGATGCTGACATCCCCGGCATTGTNCGGTGTGTTCAGTATATAGCTTTAATAAAACAAGCATCCTACTGCTTTATGACCATCTGCTCTTGAAAAGCTCTTGGGGAATCAGGTATGTGAGAAACTACGCTTTCAATTCCCCAAGTACCAATGGCTGGTATTCAGTAGATGCTTAATAAGTGTTCATGAAACGGATGAACACATTTCTCATTCAAATGACATCCAATGTCTGCTGCGTTTCTGTAACCGTTATCACAGGTCTCAGCCACTGCATTGCAATTAAATGTTTGAGACTATCTCCTCTATTGGACTGTGACTTTCCAAGGACAAGGAATGGCTTCTTGTCGCCATTGTGCCTCGAACATCAAGCACAGGGCACAGGAGAAGCATTCAAATATTTGCATGTAAATGTGTGATGGCTGTTATCTGTTTAGTTAAGCATTAAATGGGTTACTGTTCCTCAACCAAGGGTCAGTGAATTACTGAACAATACAAAGAAACTGGTCTTGAATTAAACATTTACTATACATAATCACCTGGCAGAAAAAAGTATTGCTTTTTTCAAAAATGGGGGAAAATTAGTTGCTGTCATAAGCTTTTTTGAATTGGTGACAGCTTCTGGCCGATTGGCCAAAGCCTTCCTTGATGCTTTGCATGGCAAGGCTACAGACCTCACGCAAGGATTGCTGATAAGGTTTGCCTCTGAAAATGTATCCTGGGAGGTCAAAACTACAAAGCAGCATGTTTAAAAATACAGATGCCCTCTCCCAGAAAATTATTATTTCCTTCCCCCAAAATGAAGCCAGTTAAAAATGTTGTTCCTGCCCCTTGTGGTCGCCAGGGGTCTCTAGCTAATTCGCAGCCTATTGCACAGTAGGCTCCATCTCAGGCCTCTTGGAAACTGCTCAGGCTGCAGAACAGGGAGGTTCAAAGGGGGACACAGCTTCACCATCAATTAATCCTGACTGATCTCCTGCCAGAGGTGACGTCCTATCCTCAGGGTTTGGCAGCAAGCTGGATGGAGATAAGAAACGCCAGACTGGGTCAGCCCAATGGCCCGTTCAGGCCACGGCGCGGTCTGACAGAGGCATCAGAGACGTTTTGTAGAAAAGAGCGGCATGTGTCTCCTATGACATCAGTCACCAAAAATGTGCAAAGCCCTTTTGCAGCAGACTGTCTTGGTGGCCCAACCCACTTCTGTGCCCCACCTCTGCCATGTTGATGGAGTCCCCATTTTATTCAGGTGTCTACCCGCCCCCATAAAGCTCAGGATTAAATCCTTTTTGCCCTATAACAGGGTTTTCAACCTCTGAACTACTGGAATTTTGGATCAGATAATTCTTTGCTGCAGAGACTGTCCTGTGCATTGTAGGATCTTTTGCAGCATTCCATGGCTCCCACAGGCTAAATACTAGTAGTAACCTCCCCATACCCAGTGTGACAACCAAAACCATCTCCACACATT
>NW_017731499.1:639155-643678 GCF_001890085.2 Hipposideros armiger
GTAGCCCATGGCAACCCACTGCAGACTATGCTGACACCAGCGACTCACGGCAGCCCAGCTCCAGGTTGAGCTGTAGCTCACCGTCTTAGCTGTAGAGGGCGCAGCGTCACTGGCCCTCATATGTGGGTTCCGAACTGGGGCCCTCTGGCATCCCAAGCCAGCTCTTAACCAACACGCCACTCGGCTGGCCCAAACAGCATTTCTGAATGCAGAAAAAACCCAACAACAAATATTTAATAAGCACTTTTGAAACACAAATTGCCATACTAAATAATAAGGAGAAGATAAACATATATTCCACGAATTCTACTATGATGAAGTTTAGAATCTAACAGTCAACCATACATCTATCTATTCAACCAGTCAAACATCCACCTCTCCACTCATTTACCCTTCTACCCACCCGACTTTCCACCCTCTATCCATTCAACCCTACATTTTCTCTACACATCCATGCCTTCAACTCTGTAGCCACCTGTATTGGGTTAAATAGTGTCCCCCCACAAATTCATGTCTACCCAGAACCTCAGAATATGACTTTATTTGCAAATAGGGTCTTTGTAGATGTAATTAGTTAAGATGAGGTCATACTGGATTAGAGTAGGCCCTATTCCGATGACTGGTGCCCATAGAAGAGGAAAAACCAGAGAGACAGGGGCATGCACAAGAGAATGCCACATATGTCAGAGATTGGAACGATGCATCTACAAAACAAGGAATGCCAAGAATTGCTGGCAACCACATGAAGCTAGAAGAGGCAAGAAGGATCCTCCCTGGAGTCNCGTATATAACTGATACCATATGCAGTATTTCTCTTTCTCTGCTGGCTTATTTCACTTAGCATTATGCCCTCCAGGTTCACCCCTCAACGTATTTTTCAAAGTGCTCTAGGCATACAAGGCTGGAAGAGACAGAGTCTGGCTTGGGTGTGTGTGTGGCTGTGGGGACAGGAAGGGGAAGTATCAGAGAATGGACCACTTGCACTAAGCTTTGCAAGATTCCTAAGATTCGTCAAGGAGAGAGGGCATTCCAGACAGAGGAACAGCGTAAGCCAGGGCCAGGAGATGGGAAAATCCTAGAGAAAGCAGAGGACATTTCCGGGCGAGTGCAGCACTAGGCAGGCGACTCGCAAGATGTGAGAGAGACTGACCAGGTCCTACCTGACCTGCGGGGTGACCTGCTCCTGCCAGCAGGGGGGCCAGCTCAGAGGTTCAAGGAGAAGGGTGACATAGTGACATAGGGATCTTATAAAGACTACGCAGCAGTGTGGACATGATAATGAGGCGTTTTCATTTCTCAGGTCCCTGTCAAATACAAAAAAAAACAAGAAAAACAAAACAAAAACCACCTCTTTTGTTTGTGCTGAGAGCTAATTGTTTGAGTGACTCCTTCAGTAGGAAAACTACAGAATCACAATGGACTTGAAAGATAAGACCTGAAAGAACTAGGATTGAGGCCAGAAGACAATGTCACACATGCAGAAAGCAATGTCTTCAGAAAATTCCAGAGGTGATTAAATCTTACTGTGGAGGAAAATACCTAAAAGGCAATAACAGGTGTATTCTCCTGATAATTGAAGGTTTTCCCCATTTGGAATAGGAGAGAAGAGGAAACTAATTTTCAAAGAGCCTATCATGTTTAATTGTCCAATCAAGGCCTGTGAGGTGGGCACAGACATCACCACTTTAAGACGAAGGATCCACTATGGTAAACAGTGTGGAGGTTCCTAAAAAATTAAAAACAGAACTACCACGTGACCCAGCAATTCCACTTCTGGGTATTTATCTGAAGGAAATGAAAACAGGATCTCAAAGAGACACCTGCACCGCCATGTTCATTGCAGGATTATTCACAGTAACCAAGACATGGAAACAACCGAAGTGTCTGTCAACAGATGAACAGGTAAAGGACGGAGATCAAACGCACAGCAAACTGATTACAGACAACAACACTGTATTGTAAATGTCAAAGTTGCTAAGAGACTAGATCTTAATTGCTCCCACCACCAAAAAGAAATGATAATCATGTGACATGATAGAGGTGTTAGCTAATGCTACTGTGGCAATCACATTGCAATACACAGATGTATCAAACTAACTCATTGTAGACCTTAAATTTACATAAAATTATATGTCAATTATACCTCAACAAAAATAAATTTTTAAAAAAAGAAGACAACGACAACTGAGGATGTTGAGCTGGGGTCTGACCCACGCTAACCACAAGCCTCCCCACAGCTATGATGATCTATCAATTCAACACATCAACAAAAAAATTATAAAGCACTGTGAGTCAGTTATGGAGAAGTCTTAAAACTGCACTGAATATCATAAAATATAATATGTCCCAAATAAATGAAAAACTACAGCATTTCATGAATTAAAAGATTCCCCATCAAATATTGATTTGCTCTGAATTAATCTATAGATTCAATAGAACTTTAATCCATCAATGGAATCAATGCCCTTTTTTATAGAATGTGACAAGCTGAGTACAAAATTTACATCTAAGGATAAAGGCCCATAAAGAGAAAAGAAAATTACGATAAGACAAACAAGGCAGGACTTATCTTCTCAGAAATCAAATCTTATTATAAAGCTACATTAATGCAAAAAAAAAACCAATATAAAAAAGGTATGAGGATAAACAAGTAATTCAATGGAACTAAACAGAGAATCTGTATCACTGAGGAGTTACTGCAAATTTGTGAGAAATGATGAGATATTCAATGAACAGTGCTGAAGTAATTGGCTCTCCACATAAAAAGTAAATAGACTTATATCTGTATTTCACAACACATACAAAAGATATTCCAGATGGTATAAATATCTAAAGGTGAAAGGCAACGTTTTACATTTTAAAGGACCTATCTTTCTGTCAATAAGTTAAGGAATGAGTTCTTTTAAAAGATGCAAAAACAAGATCCACTAAGAAAAAGCCTGACAAATTCTCATGTGTTAATTTTTTTTTTATTGTAAGACCCTATACTTAAATTTAAAAGACAAACTGAAACCTGGGATAAAGAATCCTATAGTACTTTCAGTAGATTCAAAAATTAGTATCCATGATATAGAGAAAATACACCCAAATCAAAGAGAAAAAATAATCATCCCAATAAAAAAGAAAACCCAAACGGTCAGAAAATATGCTCAATTTCCCAAGAAATAAGACAAATGGAAATTGAACACAATGGAAAGATTCCATTTCACACCCATCTTATAAGCAAAAATGGACAAGAGTAATAATACCAGGATTTAGAAAGAATATGAGAAAGTTGTGTCTTTCATTCTTTGCTGTGGGAATATCAACTGGCTCAGTCATTTTGCAGAACAAACTGACAATCTCAAGTGATGCTGAGTGATAGCTAGCCCACACCCTACGACTCAGAAATTCTACCTATAAGTATATTCTTGAGAAAATCTCTCATATGTACAAGGATGTTCACGGATTCCTTGTTTGTAGTAACAAAAAGGTGGCCATCAGTTCAACTTACAGATAGGTAATATTTTAATATATTTGTACAATAAGTACATCCATTAGAGCTAAACATAGATGAATCTCAACATACTATTGAATTAAAAAAACCAAGTTGCAGAAGGATACATATATAAAAGCTTAAAAATATTAATACCATATATTCTTTTAGGTTTGCATGCACATATAGAAAAACATGTTTGTTAGCTTCAGGTTAGTGGCTTCCTCTGATGAGAGACGGAGGGGAATGGAATGGGGGTAGCAGGATTCAACAATGCCTTTCTCTATACTTGCAAAATCTGAAATAAATGTGACAAAAATGTTAACAAGTTAAACCTGAATAGTTGGTACATGGCTGCTTGTTACTTTATTCTCTGTATGACTGAAATGTTCTAGCATTTATAAATCTTTTCTTTTTAAAGAGAAAAAGAAAAAGTTCTCAAGCACAATGATATGACTGTTTCTCTGAGACTTCCGAGTTCATCGGAGGTATCTGGACCAACGCTAAGGATGCTCTGAGCAGACACAGCATCTGAGAAGCTCTTTGGCAGCGGATGAAGTTAATCCATCTGGCACCAACCTGCAAACCTCCTATGAAAAGAGCACTGACAAACTCAATCACTTAAATAGATCAACACCAGAACAGGTGCTTTGAAATTCAACTCCACCCTTCCTTAGACTAAATAAAATCTTCAACAGAAGTCAAGAGCTAAACTTTAGATCAGCAACACTACAACATTAACCCCTGTCCAATCTGAAACAATGAAAGCAACTGTGCATGCCTATGGCATATTTATCTGACATCACATTTAAGGTTTTAAAATACAATGGGATATAAAATAGGGGTGTCTATATATTCTTTAGTCCATAAACAGCGGGAATTATACCCAACATGTAATTTCTCTCTCCGAGTTGTTTCAGGTACCAGAGGCACATTCCCGGCTAGACGCAGATCCAGCCTGAACATTGCACCACGTGAGCTCACACATACACCCCTCTCCTCGGATTGTCCACAGCCTAGGACAGCTGTCATCTTTTTTTTTTTTTTT
>NW_017731499.1:645313-647616 GCF_001890085.2 Hipposideros armiger
AAATACAATGGGCTTGCTAAGTAAACTGAGTTTCTAAGCAAGTGCTCTAGCCATCCCCAGCACCCACAACCACACTGGTGGCACTCAGGCCCTTCTGATATAAAAGTTCTGGGGCCTCCACCCGGCAATGAGAAAAACACCCATGCTCTCTTCTCTGATAGACATTCAACGAATAACCATACAAATAAATACATAGTTATAAGTTGTGCTCAATTCTATGAAGGAAAAAAATCTCAGTTCTGTGGAGGAGATAACAACATTGCAGGGGCCAGGACACTCCTTATAACTGGGAAGGCCTCTATGAGCTGGGAAAACAATACCAACTCCTAAGAGGTGAAACATCACCTCACAGAGGGGTTTAATGAAGGGTCAGGGGTTTACTGGGATTGTCAAATAAATGAGTAAGTGCTACACAGTCTCAGAGGACAAGGAGTCCACTGTAGGCTGCAAAGGCTTCTGGGAGGAACACCTGCCTGGAGGCTGCAGGATAAATGGATTTAAGTAACTGGGGTGGGCAGGTAGGAATGTTCCTATTTTTAGGGTGGTCCTCGATAAACAAAAGTGCAGAAATCATTCCTTCACTCCAAGGGATTTGACTTTTTTATGCCAAGGACCACTTTCACAGGCTGGGGAAGGCTTCCAATTCCTTCTCAGATGTTAGGTGTTAACTGACATTTTAAATATGACATATTAAAAGTGACACATTAAATTACTTTAAATATACTGAATTACAAAGGAAACTAATTCTACCAAAATACAGTCCTAATAATTTTTAAAAAATAAATTTGTGACATGTATTTAAGTCTATATTATGTTAAATGCCAAGATCTATGCCACATTTACTAACTACTGGTATTCGAAGTGGTTTGATGAAAGTAAACAATAATTCTAACGTATCTGCAACAATGGTAGTTTGATATGAAAATATAAGTGATTTGGTGAAAAAAAATCAGAGAACTTCTAATATCACTGTTGCCACCATTCAAAATTAAGGGAACTAAAAATTTCAGTTAGACATGAGTGAAAACAGGTACTTTTTCCCACATCCAAGTTTACAGACCACTGAATTCTTTCCAAACACCCCTTGGGGCCCATGGACCCCAGGTTAAGAACTCCTGCACTGATCCGTTCATTTATTCACTCATTCATCCTCCGGTTCCTGGTGCTTATGACACGCTTGATGTAGTCAAGCGCCAAGAACACACTGGGACAAAAAGACAGATGTGGTCTCTGCCCAGCAAGCTTATATTCTGGTGGGCAGACACATAGTCGAGAAGCAGGCAAATAAACAGGACAGCTGTAGACTGTGATAACTGCCGGGAAGGGACCACGGGTCACACAGTGGATGAAAGACAGGGAGTACACTTGGTGTGAGAACCCATGAGGAGTATGCCGCCCAAGAGCCTAGGCAATCACAGTGCAGCGAAGGGGACATCGGCGCACAAAGGCCCCAGAACAGGAGAGGAGCTTAGCTGACAAAGGAACAGGAAGGACGCACGTGTGGCAGGAGAGGCTGAAGATTAAAGGAAAGATGGAGGAGCTGCCAGATTATGCTGGAACTTATAGACCATGGGAACGGGTCTAGTTTGTACTTTAAGGGCAACGGGTAGATACTGAGGTAGCTTAGGCAGGGGATGCTGCCTGGAGAATGGGTTGTAGAAGAAAAGATGATCGGCGGAAAAAACCAGCTTAGAGGCCACTGCATCCATCCAAGTGAGAGGCAGTGGTGGCTCGGGCCAGGGCTGGGGTTAAGGTGAGGTGAGTGAGGCATCCAGGGTCCAAAATTTAAGGAAGCACTCACTCTCGGGGGCAATGCAAATGCAGGGTTCATTTAGCCCCAGTTTGCTCTGGTGGTGGAGAGAGAAGGACGTGGGCAGTTTGAAGATCTATTGTGGAGGGAATGAGCAGAGCAGAAAAAAATGCATTCTGAAAATGTCTCCAGTTCAGAAGTGAGTAATAATAATTTTAGAAAGGAGTTTATGCAACATAGCATGGGCAAGGGGTCTTTAATAAAGGAGAAAGGACTTCTGACCTTCTCCCGGGGCTAATGAAGAGCCATGGAATTAAATAAACAAAATGATGTAAGGGCCGGCTGAGTGGCTCAGTTGGTTAAGAGCTCGCTCAAGAGTTTCAGCTCTGAGCAACAGCAGTTTTGAGTCCTGGCCCGAGCTGAGCAGCTGCTGAGCTGCCAACAGCCGGCAGGATGGCTCAGCTAAAATATAAAAATAAAAATAAAAAACAAAAACAAAATGATGTACATGGTCCTGACAAAAGACTGTGGAGCTACAACTGCCATTTTGGAC
>NW_017731499.1:649421-652044 GCF_001890085.2 Hipposideros armiger
ACAAGATAGAAGAAACTGTGTCCTTGTCATTGTGCAGCCACCTTAGAGGCACTGAGCTGTCCAATGCCAGGCTTCTTTTATGTGAGAGTGAAATAAAACTCTGCTCACAAAGCCATTGTTAATTTCGGTTTTCTGTCATAAACCACCAAAGCTAATCCAACTGGTTCAGTGTCCAGTGAACATCTGTCGAATGAATAAATCAGTCGAAAGCAAATTAGAAGATCTGGATTACAAGTTACAGGAAAATTTGATTCGTTGAAACAATTCTTCAAAACACAGTGTCCATAGGAACCAAAATAATAAAAAGAACCACAGTAGGTGGAAGCTTCTAGACATATGGTAGCCTCCATTTCTTGCACTGCCAAAGCCAGGCTGATAATGGAGCAAAAGCCCTCTTCTCAGGCTCCCCTGAGGAGGCAGCCACTGTGGCCATGACCCCATAGTCACCTCGTCCTGGAAGCCTTTCCTAATTAGAGCAGTCGTAGCATTCTGGGGTTTTGTGTCTCACAGCAATACCTGCAGGGCTGTTCTGTCCTGCTTCATACGATTCACATGGCTATGTCATTTTGCAATGATTCTCAAGCGACTTCTCGAGCAGAGTGCTTTTCATACCCATGGTAGTTTTTCAATCGATACCTGTGGAATTGAACCGACTTGCCGGGTGAGTGTTTCCGTTTCTCCTGATAGCACTGCAATTCCTTGAAGAGTTGAGACTGACTTTTCTATTTGTCAAACAACACCCCAGTAGCCCCAGAAATGTGCACGAGCTCTGCACCCACAGGCACTTCTGCTCCCCTGCCCCTCCTCTTCACTTTCTGGGGACTGAGGCCTCGCCTGCTTCCCGAAGCCCTGCAATAGAGATCCTCAAACATTTTCTGTGAGGGACTTATTTACCATCCAGAAAAAGACGAATGGTTTTGCTCCACGATACCCCAACAGCTCCCTCCAAACACTGCTATTTCTATTGTTCAAGCCTCTGCATTAGTGTTTCTCAAGCTTTGATAACCCATGCCCCCTTGACAAACATTGTTCAACAGCCTTAGTAAGATATAATTGCCTAATTAAAATACACATATGGAATGCATATAATGTGATGAGTTCGGACTCATGCAAACACCGGTGAAATGATCACCACAATATCAAGGTAACAGGCATATCCATCACCTCCACAAGTTTCCTTGTGCCCCTTTGCGGTTTTTTGTGTGCATTGTCTTGTTCTGCTCATGGTAAGAACTTCAACTGAGATCTACCCTGTCAAATTGTAAAGTGCATAACACGGAAGTGTTGATTGGAGGCGCTATACTGTCCAGCCGAGCGTCAGAAGTATTTCATCTCGCGTAACCGACACTTTATGCCAATTGATCAATTCTCCATTTCCCCTCCTCTTTGGGCCCTGGAAGCTGCAGCTCTAGTCTCTGCTTCTATGAGTTTGACTATTTAAGGTGCCTTATATAGGTGGGAGCACGCAATATTTGCTCTCCTGTGACTGGTTTATTTCACTCCGCATAATNCCCTCACCTAGGAGGAAACCAACTTCTATCTTGTTTCAGCAACTGAGTCCAGGCCTGTCTACTGGCAAATACAATCCCTAACCAATTGGGAGTTGCTGGCATCTGCCCACGACGCTTACAAAACTCCAAATGAATAGATTCCTCTACATACTCACTTCCCCTCCTTCACTCTGATTTAAAATACAGTCATGTGTGGGTCTCACTTCGGTTGACTGGGTACCATCAAAAGGAGACTTTTCTCCCTTGTTGCTTCTGGAAAGGACTCCCAAAACCACAGGGAAATAACTCTGGGGCAGAAAGAGGTGGTGTGAGATTATAATGTGTCATTATCAACTTTTAAGTGCTTCTTTTCTGACTCGGAGAGAAGGTTATAGTGGCAGAGGCACCGAAAAGTCACGGTGATGAATAGAACATGTTGGAAAGTGGCGGAGAAAAGCAGGAAGTAATGAATGTCAGCCCTGACAAATGTCAGCTGTCAATCACAAGGGAAGAAAGAAAGGTGTTCCCTCCGAAAGTGGTGAAGGGGACACCTTCACAAACAGAACACAAAGGCAAACAACTCGGCAGCAAAATGGACTGTATTCAACCAGTGCCTATCATTTGGCAAGGCCATTCCATCAGCTTCTCTGCTGAAATCAGGAACAGGCTGTAAGGGACTTCTGAAATCATTTGTTGAATGCTCCCATTACAGAAGCGAGGCGATTGAGGGCAAGTCACATGAAAACTTAGCAGCTAGGATGGTACAGATTCCGGGTCCTGCGCTTGCTGGCTTCTCCACTGACGTACATACATCCTCATGCATTGTGAGAATCCGCTTTTACCTAAGGCAGAGGTTGGCAAACTTTTCTGTAAAAGGTCAGATAGTAAACACTTTAGGTTTACAGTCCACAGGGTCTCTGCTGAAATGACTCAACACTGCTATTGCTATCGCCCTAAACAACAGTAAACAAAAAGGTGTGTGGCTGTGTTTCAGTAAAATTTATTTTCAGAAATAGGTAGCCGGTTGGACTTACCTATGGACAGTAGGTTATCGTCCTCTGACCTAAATCATTAGATCAGTGTGGTTGCTGGACCAGCAGCATCCAGAACTTGCTAGAAATGCAAATTCTCAG
>NW_017731499.1:657579-658506 GCF_001890085.2 Hipposideros armiger
TCCCTGGCTAGGAACTTATTCACATCTCTATTCCTTTCTCTCTCTCCATCCCTTGTGCTTTAAACAACACCTGCATTTGGGGCTTTTGTTTCGTGTCCAAAAAAAAAGGCAGGCAATAAATTTCTACTTCACATCCACATAAAACACCCAGGAAAAATTCACACTCCATCTCTGAATAAAGGAAGGCTAGGAGGCTAGTCTGTACCAGCCGTGGAGCCATGAGTCTGTTTTGACAAGTTATCTCCTCATAAACACACTGGTTTATCTCACACTAAACAATCAGATGTGCTATTTAGGCAAAGAAAAAAATATATATTGCACATTTTCTCTTCAGCCTGTTAGCATCCACGCCAATGATACAAGCATCTGAACATGGGGCTGGTGTTAAATAAACCAAAAAAGCAAACAGTTATTTCAACACTCGGAACATGATCATCCGTTTGTTGCAATCCCAGAGGGATGTACAAGGAGGACTATGGGAAATGGTGGGATGAGGAGGAGTCCACAGGAAAAACGGCAGCTCTCCAAAAGAAATGGGTGGGCGGGCACCAGAGGAGAGGGGCACAGGAGGGGCTGAGCTTATCCACAGGCTGAGCCACTGGTTCTCAGCTGGAGGCTGCTTTGGCCCCAAAGGCACATTTGACAAAGTATGGAACCATTCTGGTCGTTGTAAGTTGGGGAGAGTAGCATAGAAAGGGGTAGAGGCCAGGGATGCTGCTAAGTGCCCTATGATGCAAAGGACAGCCGCCCTTCCATCCCACAACCAAGAATTATGTGAACCCAAACGTCATAATGCCAAGGTCAAGAAACCCCAGGCTAAGGTGTGCACAGTGCAAACCAGCTCTGACTCAGCAGCTGTGTGACTTGGGCAGGTTAATCAAACTCTCTGGGCTGTGAGATGAACCTGAGAGCAATCTGTGGGACAGG
>NW_017731499.1:662686-667531 GCF_001890085.2 Hipposideros armiger
AGTCTGTGGACACCCAACATCGAATCACCTAGGGATCTGGTTAAACATGCACATCCTTGGGTCCCATGCCCAGAAATTCTAATTCAGTAGATCTGGGGAACGGCCCAGGAATTTGCACGTTTAATAGCAAGCTTCCTGGGTGGCTCTGACACACACTGAATTTTTGGACCCTCTAGAATCACATGAAGCCGATTTTCAGCAAGGCGGCTGTGAACAAACAAAAGGGAAAAATGTGCTGAGACAGACGCAGAGGCAGGCTGAGGAAACTCAGGGACAAGACTTCATAATTCTTGAGCATTCCTGACACCTACAGAGAGATGGAAGGTGCTTACAGCAAGGCCCATGGGAGACTGAGCACATGTTTATAGGCTGGTGCCTCTAGAAACTCGGAAGGGCTGATTCATCACATGCTGGTCATTGAGGGTTAATTTGCGAAAGGGATTCTGAAGCCGGGGGGAAGTCATGGTGGCCATGAACGTGCCGGCCTTGACTGATCACCTGACGGTGTTCTTCCCTCGTTCCATCTCAGCCCGAGTCTGGGCTCTGACAAAGCCCAGGGAGCTGATCTTTACTTCATCATTCCCAGAGCCAGCATAGCACTAAGTAATTCCTAAGCCATCATGATGTCTGAGGATAAAAACATGGGATTGGGGGAAAATGGATCCTAAGCAATAATCCTTGACACGCTTCATCAAAATATACAAGGTTTTGACAATTAAGTTTGTGAACTTGTTGCAGCTATGTTGCTAACCTTTTTTAATATCAGAGGGATTATTTGCTATGAATTTGTACCAACTGGACAAACATTTAAACAAGTTTACTATTTGGAAGTGCTGAAAAGGCTGAGTGAAAAAGTTAGGCGACCTGAACTTTTCACCAACAATTCATGGCTCTTGCATCACGACAATGCGCCAGCTCACACGGCACTGTCTGTGAGGGAGTTTTTAGCTAGCAAACTAATCACTGTATTGGAACACCCTCCCTACTTACCTGATCTGGGCCCTAATGACTTCTTTCTTTACCCAAAGATAAAGGAAATATTGAAAAGAAGACATTTTGATGACCTTCAGGACATCAAGGGTAATAGGATGACAGCTCTGATGGCCATTCCAGAAAAAGAGTTCCAAAACTGCTTTGAAGGGTGAACTAGGCACTGGCATCGGTGCATAGCTTCCCAAGTGGAGTACTTAGAAGGTGACTGTAGTGATTCAGCAATGAGGTATGTAGCACTTTTTCTAGGATAAGCTCGCAAACTTAATTGTTGGACCTTTGTAAAACTTTTCCACCTCCAAGGACACTATCAAGAAGTGAAAAGACAGCCCACAAAATGGAAGAACATATATCTGATAAGGGTGCACTATCCAGAATATTTAAAAAAAAAAAACAAAAAACTTTTAAAACTCAACAGTAAAAGGACAACCCAATTAAAAAACAGGCAAAAGATTTCAATAGGCTCTCAAAAGATGACATACAAATAGCCAATAAGCACATGAAAAGACGCNATATTGGGTTGTCAGAAAAGTCATGACGTATTTTTCAAAGTTTTTCAATGTAAAAATGCGTCATGACTTTCCCGACGACCCAATAGAACAAAGACGGGCACATCAAGCCCAGAACAGACGGCTGTGCCCAAAGCTAGCGGAGCTGTCCAGCACAGGCTGGGAGGGTTCTTTACGGCGCTGCTAGGAAATGCACGCGGCCAAGGCCACTCCTATGCAGAGTGGGGCACGTTTCAAAGGGCTGCCTTTCCCAAGAGAAAAAAATGAAGGACAGCTCCCACTTTTGGCGTAGGCAGTTGTGGGGGTGGTGGGTGTAATTACTGAGGTGAGAAAGACTTGGGTAGAGACGGTTGGGGGCGGAAGGCCAGAGGAAAGGCAACCAAGAAACAGTACCTATGGGCTCCCCCAGCCTGTCTCCCGTTAACCCCCTTCCCTTTCTCTAAGCCAACTCCAGCCGCTCCAGAGTTCATTCATACCTGGGACTTCCATAGCACCATCTTCCTGGTCTCTACCTGAGAGGTGGCCAGAAAGTCTGACTCTTCACCCTTACCTGGGGGGAGTCCCCAAGCCCTGCCCTGCACGTGGGCCCCAGAGATGCCAGCAGTGCTTTCTAGGTACCCCAGTGGCTTCTATGCCACCGGGAAGCACCTCCACTCAGGCCCCCTTGCATCTGCTCACCAAGCATTCCTCCGCCCTCACTACTCATGGTGCGGTCCACGGACCAGCAGCGTCAGTGTCTCCCAGGAGCTTCTGAGAAATGCAGATTCCCAGGCCCCACCTCTGACCCGCTGAACCAGAATCTGCACTTGAACCAGATCTCACATGATTTGTGCGCACGTTAAAATTTGAGACGTGCTGCTCTGCAGCTCGGAAGCCAGCCATCTAGCTATTCCTGTACGTCAGCTGTTGGTAATTATGGGGGAAATGCTACCGGCGTGGCCTGAGATGACTTGTTGTTCTTACACTCCAAGGGCTGCCCGGGGCCCAAGATCCGGGTGACTTGGAGATGTTTATGAACTTCCCCCTCATGCTCTCTGATCGTTCTCAGTCATCAGGTTTCTCCAGCTGTTAAGTTTTTAGTGGGCCCTTCTCTCTGTGCCTCGCCTTTGAGAGTCTGCGAACTGCCTGTGAAGTGTTCAAGCCAGCTCTGCAGGCCGCCAGCCAGGTTTGTTTGCTTAGAGAGGCGTTTCCAAGTGGCCTCTTTCCTTCCTGTTTTTCTCAGGGGTGGCTTCTTCTCCAAGGAGTCAGCTCCCTTCTGTCTGTTTAGGTTTCTTTTCCTCTCCCCACTTCTCTGCATTTGGGAGAGCAGGTAGCAAGCATCAACATGGCCGCTACGTGAGAGCCCGGGACCTGGGGATCAGGGGGCTCCATGTCCTCCCAGAGGGACAACTATCATTCATCCAACACTTGACTGGTGACAGGCGATGGGTGGTGTTGCTCAGGAGGGAAACCTAGTGTGTTGAAACTGGGAAATTAGTGTAAGTTATACATACATAAGAGAACCACGCCGGGCACATGGCTGAATATTGTTGAATGAAAACCAGGGGTGTGTGGTTAGAGGTGTTAGAAAGGCATAATCATCGTGACCCATAAACTTGGAAATATTCTGAAATTATGTTAGAAATGCAATGTAGTAAATCTATTGGCTCGAGGAGAACATGTCACAACTGCAATAAGAGAGTCAAGCAGAGAAATGCAAATAGAAACCACAATGAGATACCACCTCACACCTGTTAGAATGGCTATCGTCAACAAGACAAATAATAACAATTGTTGGAGAGGCTGTGGAGAAGGAACCCTCATACACTGTTGATAGGAATTCAGATTGGTGCAGCCGCTATGGAAGGCAGTGTGACGGTTCCTCAAAAAATTAAGAATAGAATTACCATATGACCCAGCAATCCCTCCCCTGGATATATACCAAAAAAAATCTGAAAACATTTATCCATAAAGATATACGTATGTGCTCGTATGTTCATTGCAGCTTTATTTACGGTGGCCAAGACATGGAAACAACCAAAGTGTCCTTCAATAGATGGTTGGATACAGAACATGTGGTGTATATGCACAATGGAATACTGCTCTGCCGTAAGAAAAGATGAAATCGTGCCATTTGCAACAACATGGATGGATCTTGAAATTATCATGCTAAGTGAAATAAGTCAGGCAGAAAAAGTCAAGAACCATATAATTTCACTGATATGTGGGATATAAAACTGAAAGCAACAAACAAATAAGACAAACAAACAAAGAAATAAAAACTCATAGACACAGATAATAGTTTGGTGATTACCAGAGGGTAAGGGGGGAGAGGAGTAGTAGATGAGGGTAAACGGGGTCAAATATATGATGATGGAAGGAGAACTGACTCTGGGTGGTGAACACACAATGTGATATATAGATGATGTATTACAGAATTATACACCTGGAATCTAGGNGCAGGGTCCCTGCCCTCAAGGAGCTTACATCCAAGCAGGAGATGCAGGTGATAGATAATGCAAACTTCTGATTAGTGCTGCAAAGGTCAAGTACAGGTGGCAGACCCTAACCACCTGCAGGGTGGTCAGGGCAGGCCTCCCTGAGGAAGGGGCAGTGAGGCCGAGATCTGAAAGACAGTGGGAGCCAGCGGTGAGAAAGAGGGGTTCTGGTTTTGTTCTTGTTTGCAGGGGTTGGAGCGGGGCAGGGGTTGCTGGTTCCAGGCAGAGGGAACAGAATATGCAAAGACTCTAAGAACACACAGGGTGTGCTCAGAACTGACAAGGCCAGTGAGGGGGAGCACAGATGGCAAAGGGGAGGAGGCGGAGAAAGGTAGGGCCTCGTAGGTGATGAGAAGACACGGGATCCCAGCCAAGATGTCATGAGAAACCCTTGGAGGTTATTAAGGAGAGGACTGACCTGGCTGCAGTGAGTGGAGAGAGACGAAGGTGGAAACACTTGGAGTGGAGAGAGACGAAGGTGGAAACCGGGAGACCAGTGAGAAGGCTACTCCAGGGGTCCAGGCGAGAGGGGCTGGGGGTGGGAGGGGACGGGGAAGAATCTGAAATATTTGTTTGAAGGAGAGTAATTATAAATTGCACTAGTCTGGATGGGGGAAGAGAGAAAGGGGAAGTGTCACTGTCCATTGGGCGGTCAAGCTGTGTGGTCAAGGTTAAAAGGCAGACAACTGCCACCCAGGAATGAAACCAGTGCATGATTCAAGGTCACTGAGAACAGACAACACCCACACCAGGCTCAAGTGGTGGAGCATTTAGTTAGAGCAAGAGGGGAAAGAGGGAGGGAGGGAGAGAGAGAGAGGGAGAGAGGGAGAGGGAGAGGGAGAGAGAGAGAGAGACAGAGAGAGAGAGAG
>NW_017731499.1:670576-712919 GCF_001890085.2 Hipposideros armiger
TCCCCAGCACTGTTCCCATCCCCCCAATTCCCCAATAATAAAAAAAAAATCTTAAAAAAAAAAAAAAAGAATCAAGCAGGATAGCTGAGTGTCACCAGGTGACTTGTGGCTCTTGCTAAGAAAATGGATGTGCATCTCTTCTGGTTGTCTCATCATGGAAGGTCCCTCCTCACACTTAACGAGGTTATACTGAGCACAACTTTAAGTGCATTAGATGACCAGGATGGGGCGACGCACTGTTTTCACGAGCCGTGCCTTCAAGAGAGGGACTGACATGGATTTGGGGAAGGTGTTGAGTAGAGGACAAATGAAGTGTCACCAGGCAGAGCTGGCATGGGAAATGAGAGGAATATACTGCGCCTGTGCACGGGAGAGCATTTTGGACGAGGAACCTGGCCGTTGTTTCCAGCGCTGGCCTGGTCCCAAGCACCTGCCCTGCCTGTCAGCCTGGCTGCTTGGAAGGCAACCCTACAGGACAAGGAGCGGGGAGCTGACACGAGCCATGGGACTAACTATTTCGCATGGGTCATCTTGTTTCATTCTTAAGATGATTTTCTTTCTCTTGGGAAGCTCAGTCTGTTATTTCTTCCTTGATTGCATTTAATTCTATTTCATTGAGGTAAGACCACCTAACATGAGCTCTACCCTCTTAACAAATTTCTGAGCACACGTTACAGTATTGCCAAACGTAGGTACGATGCTGCACAACTGATCTCCAGGGCTGATTCATCCTGCTTAACTAAAACTTTATGCCTGTTGATTAGTAACTCCCCATTCCTCCTCCACCACCACCACCACCACCCCAGCCCTTGGCCACCACCATTCCACCCTCTGAGTTGATAGATTTGACTGTTTTTGATTCCTCATATAAGTGGAATCATGCAGTATTTGTCTTTCTGTGCCTGGCTTATTTCACTTAGTATAGCCCACCAGTTTCATCCATGTTGTCCCATATTGCAAAATTTCCTTCTTTTTTAAGGCTATTATTCTACTCTATGTATGTACCACTTTTTTTTTTAATCCATTCATCTGCTTAAGACAATTCTGCAGTACTTTTATGTATTTCCACTGCACAGGTGAGGAAACAGAGGGTCAGGTAGGACCAGTAGCTGGCCCACCCATGTGGTAGAGCTAAAATTCAAACCAGGCAGTCTGACTCCAAAGCCTGACTCCACACTCTTGTCCGCTTTGTAGAATAATCTTCCCCAGAAAGACCCTGGTACAACAGGTTCACGATCAGAAGGTGACAATCCCTTTATCTGGGGTTTTGGAACATCAGTGGGTCGATCTAGCACCATCATAGATGTGAGGAAAGATGGCTCAAGTGACGCGACGCCTGTATGGTTAACCAACCCGTTACAGGGAACTTGGAGGTGTGTACACCCCTTGTAATTCTGTGTCCTCAAGTCGCAGCATGAGAATAAAGAATAAATTGCTGCTCAGATAAAAAAGAAGAGATAAACTCCCGAATCCAGCTGACCTGAGTGGGTTGGACAACTTAGCAAAGGGAAACAACACATATAATTTTATGGCTGCCAGTTCCAGGCAGGTTATATAACCTCTGGTTCTCAGCCCCAACTGTACCTTGGAGACACCTGGAGAGCTTGAAAACTTACTGATGCCTGGATCCCATGCTCAGAGATTCTGATTTGACTGGTCTGCAGTGTGGCCTGGGGGTCGAGAGGTTTTGAGGTTCCACAGGTGATTATAACACACAGCCACATTTGAGAACCACGGGGCTCACCCTCTCTGGGATCTCAGGGCACGTTTGGGTGGATAGGCTTCTAGAATAGAGCAGTGCCTCTCAAGATGCAGTCTGTGGACACCCAACATCGAATCACCTAGGGATCTGGTTAAACATGCACATCCTTGGGTCCCATGCCCAGAAATTCTAATTCAGTAGATCTGAAAACTTTTAAAACTCAATAGTAAAAGGACAACCCAATTAAAAAACAGGCAAAAGATTTCAATAGGCTCTCAAAAGATGACATACAAATAGCCAATAAGCACATGAAAAGACGCTCAGTATCATTAGCGAGTAGGGAATGTAAATCAAAACCACAATGAGAACGGACTTCATACTCACTAGAGTGGGTAACATTAAAAGAATGGAAAATAACAAATGCTGGTGAAGATGTGGAGAAATAGGAACAGTTGTGCATTGTGCACTGGGAATGTCAAATGGTGCAGCTGCTGTGGAACCGGCCTGGCAGTTCTTCAAAAAGCTAAACACAGAATTACGGTAGGACCCAGCAATCCCACTCCTAGGTATGTGCCCAAGAAGACTAAAAACATGTTCACACAAAACCGTGTACATGAATGTTACAGCATTATTTACAATGGCCAAACGATAGCAACGCCCCAAGTGCCCATCAGCTCATGAATGGTTAAACACAATGGGTTACAGCCATATGATAGAGTAATAGGCCATAAAAAGGAGCGAAGCACCAATATATATGATATGGGGTGCGCGAACCTTGAAAATATGACGCTCAGTGAAAGAAGCCAAACACAAAAGGCCACGTATTATCTGACTCCATTTATATGCAATTCCCAGAATAGGCAAATCCATAGACGTGGGAAGTAGATTAGAGCGTTCCAGGGGCCGAAGCAAGGGTTGGAATGGAAAGTGATTGCTAACCAGTTTCTTCTGGGGTTTTGGAAATGTTCTGGAATTAAGACAGTTGCACAATATAGTGAACATGCTAAAAACCACTGGACTGTAAACTTTAAAATGGCATATTTTATGTTCCGGGAATTTAACTCAATTAAAAATGTTGGAAATACCAACATGGGCCAGTGAAGCGACGTCCTCCACAACTAGACTGAAGAACAAAAGGACAGCAACTTGTCTGTTTCCCTTCCCCGATTCCCCAACACTGTTCCCCTCCCCCAATTCACCAATAAAATATTAAAAAAAAAAAAAGTTGGAGAAAAAAATTTAAAACATTTAAAAAATACTAGGCATCTTTCACCAACCAATCCATTCTCACTGGGCTAAGTGCTAAACAGACCAAATATCTTGTTTTACTGTTAAAAGAGTCCTAGGAAGCAGGCTGTATTATTGTTAAGAGACAGCATAGTGTAGTAGTTGAGAAATGGTTCTGGAACCAGACCAAATGGGTTAAAATCTCATGAAGTCAGCATCTCAGAGAGCTATCTGAAACCCCATGTTCATTTCAGCATTATTCACAATAGCCAAGACATGGAAACAACCTGAAAGTCCATCAATGGATAAATGGAGAAGGAAAATGGAATATTATTCATACCGCCAAAATGTTGGTTATTATTATTTTCACAATCATACACAATCGGATTAGAAAACCAGGACCCAGACAGATGACATGACCTGTCTAAGATCCCGTAGCTATTATATTATGGACAGATCTACGCTCTGAAGCCAGACAGGGACACTTTGGAAACTGTTCTTAGGCACTGTGCTTCCATAAGGACAGTGAGAGAATTCAAACCACTCCCTTTTACAACGAAGTTCATTCTGAGACCCTTCTGCAAAAGTAAAAATGTACCCACTGTGCTGCCTGAGGAAACACAGGAAAATCAGAACGTTGCTCCTGCTCAGGCCTCACGCTGACCAGGCCATTCTCCTAGCCTGCACCTGGGATGTCAGGAAGCGGAGAGCCTCTAGGGCCCCACCCCACTGGCCTGCCTGAGTCACTGGAGGAAGTCCACCCTGCTGCTTGTGTTTATCTACCCTCTGCTGAGTAGGCACTGCTAAGCTCTGCAAATTAACTCAACAGGATCCAGGGGGCTGCGGAACTGGGCCTTGACCCAAAAGCCCTCCGCAGAAGAATGTTCACGCAGCAACATCTGCTGCGCTGGGTCCACTGAAGCTCAGACTGTGAACCCAGTTCATATTTGGAGCAGCGAAGGTGAAGCTAAAACATGGATCCCGCAGGCACACGGTCCTCCATCATGGCAGACAGGCAGACACTACGTGTCTGCGGCGGTCCTGCGAGCGGGGACCTAGGTCCTGTTTCTTGCCTTAGAGATGGGTTAGTTCAAATTGGGCTTTAAACGATATTCATGTCACAGATCATCCGAACACTCTTTGGAGTGTGGCTCCCAGAAATACAAAGAGGAAAAGACACAAGCTCCGCCTTCACGAAACTCAGTAGTCTGCAGGACTAAGAGCCAGAGAGAGCAAAAAACAGAAAATGTGAGTCTGGAAGAGTCAAGAGGACTGTGGGCTCCCCCAAAGCTGCAGCTTCAGCCATGGCTCCCCTGAAATCTAGACGCAAGTATCTAACTGTCCCCTGGCATCTCCACCTGGACGTATGTGCAGGCTGGCCCAGTACCGAGCCCTCAAACAGGCCCAAGGCCTGATCCCTGGAATCTGTGCTTTGTGACCTTAAAGGCAAAGGGGACTTTGCAGATTGGTCCAGTGAAAGACCTTAAGATGGGGGCTGATCCTGGATGATCTGGGTGGGCCCAACAGACTCACAGGTGTTCTTACAGGTGGAGGGCTTCCTGGCTTTGGTTAGACAGAGCTGTGACTCCAGGAGGAAAGCCCAGAGCTGTGGTTGCTGAGCGGTTGCAGTGTTGTTGGCTTTGGCACTGGAGGAAGGAGCCACAAGCAAGGGACGCAGGTGGCCTCTAAAAGCTGGAAAAGGCAATACACAGGTTCTCCCCGAGAACGTCCAGAAGGAACACAGCCCTGCTGACAGCTCAGTTTTAGCCCAGTGACACCCGTGTCAGGCTTCTGGCCTCCGGAACTGGGAGATAAGACGTGGATGTGCTGAGGCCACTATGTTTATGGCGATTTGTTAGGGCAGGGATAGAAAACTGATACAACCTCAAACAGGCATCTCGGTCAACAGCAGCCCTTGCCGTCCAGCCGCTCAGGCCAAACCCTCAGGCATTTGTGAGTCCTCTCTTCCTCACTCCTCACATCCCAGCCATCAGCAAACCTGCCTACAGTCACCACCACCACCAGAAGCCTGGTCTGTCACTGTCACCTCCCCAGATGACTGTCCCCGTTTTCACTGGTGCCCTCTTACGATCGATCCAGTGTCAGCACAGTGGCCAGGATGGCCCTGTTAGTTGGTCCACCTCCCTCCATGCTCAACACCCAGCAACGGTTTCCCTGGAAGACCTCACTCCATCCTACGAGGCCCTGGCCGGCCTCCAGCCACCTTTCTGCCATCATCTTCTTTCCTTCCCAAGCCATCCTGGCCTCCTTAACGTTCCTCAAGCACACGTGAAATGTCCCACCTCAGGGCCTTGGAAGGTGCTGCGCCCTCTCCTTAGAAGGCTTCTCTGAGTGGTCTACTCCCTCGCCTTGCAGGTCTTTATTCAGGTCTCTGCTCAGCCAGACCTCCCTTGACGTCGATCGCATTGAGAACTGCAGCCTCCTCTCTGACCCTCCTGGTCTCTAAGGTGAACGTGTTAAAAGGTGTCTCTCAGGTGAACACATTACCAGCCAAACTGAGGTGATCCTGCGACTACCAGTAACGACCCTGAAACGGCAGACTTAACCTGGGACAGACCCCAAACCTCCCTCCCGGGTCTATGTTTCTCCACAGCAGTTACTGCTTTTTAACTACATTTTTCCACTCATTGACCTTGTTTAGCCTCTGCCTCTTCCTCGCGTCCTACTCAGGAACAGAAGCATCACCAGGGCAGGGATTTTGGTCCACTTTGTTCACTTCTCCAGCACATAGTAGTTGCTCAATAAATATCTGTTGAAGAAATGACTGAGTGAATGGGCCTCAGAAGAGGGGGTCTTACTCCAAAGGTGGGTCATGTCAGAGAAGGCTTTTGGAGGAGGTGGTAGCTTGAAGGACAAGCAATAACACAGTCATATGGAGGAGGAGGAGGAGGAGGAGGAGGAGGAGGAGGAGGGAGAGGAGAGGAGAAAGCACAGGTCCAAGAAGAGGGGCCAGCTAGGCAAACATGTGGGGTTAATAACAAAACAACAATAATGGCAGGACATATACTGGGTGCTTTGCTCTGGTGCTGGCATCGTACTGAGCACCTGCCGGGTGCTGCCATGTTTAATGCACCAAACAAGCACATGTGTTCGGCACTATGCGGACCCCCACTGATAAAATGGAGAGCCCAGAGATCAAGTAAGTGGCTTGTCCAAGATCACGCAGCTGACAAGCAGTGCAGGTGGAAATTACACCAGGCAGCCTGACCACACAGGCTGGACAGGTCGAGCAGATGGAGAAAAAAGACTTCAGAAGAAACAGGCTAAGAAAAAGCATGGAGTCTAAGGAAGCATCCCAAATCTATCAAGAGTTTGACCGAGCCAAAGTGCAGCACGAGATTTTGGGGAGAGGGGACGCTAACCCGACAGGCACCGGACCTCATGCCCTCGCAGCTTCCGGGACCTCCCCACGTTTCCAGCATTCCGCGGTCCTGGGGAACTGGGCCGCCACGTCTAGTAACACCAATAAGATTTTCCGAAACATCCCCATAGGGACTGGAATTGAGGGACAGGAATTGGTCTCTGGGTTTTTGGCCGCAGCCAGCACACAGGTGCCCTTACTGTCAATCTTGGAGAGCTAATTTGCTGAGATGCCTCCTCTGCCCTCTCAGAGCCGCCCGTCCCATTGTAACGCGAGCTCAGTGACATCTTTTCACACTTGAAGATGGTAGCGCAAGAGTTTCGTGATGAGTAAACTGACCAGTGAACACAACTCAGGCTGTTTCTCTCTAGTGCTACAGACTTCAAGGCAGGTGTGAGCATCCTCTGACATCACCGAGCAGGGAAACATTCGCTATGGCAGGAGGCAGTACGTGCAATGGTTAGGAGCTCGGGTCCAGATCACATAGCTCCACCGTGGCCGTCCATGCAATCTAGGATAAGGCATTTATCTCTCTAAGCCTGTCTCCTCATCCGTAAAGTGGGGATGCAAGAAGGGCTGCAACAAAATCGTGGTGATGGTTTCACAAGTGTATGCATTTGTCAACGCTTATCCAGCTGTGCAGTTTACTGCATGTCAATTATAAGCTGTTAGAATTGCAAAATTTTAATAATAATGATAATGGCAACAAAAATGACAGCATGCTTAGTCCAATGCCTGAAACATCTTTATTAAATGTAAGATGTCGGTGATTTTTTGTCTTTAGAACTTCACCAGCCAAGAGCCCGGGACTGTGCCAAGGAAATGACAGCCTCATCCAATCCTCATGACCACACCATCGGTCAGTATAATCCCCACTTCACAGAGGAACAATGTGAGACTCACAGGCTGCACAGGCAGAATGTTCTAGAACAAAGTCCTCTTTCTAGTTTGCATAAGTGGCAGGCAAAGCAAAGCACAGAAGAAAGCAAATCTAAGAGGAGGCACCCAACAGCACCAGAGAATTCTCTGAGCCCCTGGCAGGTCCAGCTCCTGGGAGAGGGGAAATCAGGCCACCGGCGACGTCCCCAAGGAGAATGCAGCCTGTACCCTCGATTCTCTGCTCAGTCGCCATTGCGCTGCAGAGGCACTATTGCCCCCGGCTGGACCTTCTCCCTTCTCTGCCTGGAGCAGCTGTGTGGAAGGAGAGGCAGAGGCAGCTGTCAGGGAGCTGAGGCCCCCGGTAGCCCTGCAGAGACTGCTGACCTTGCAGCTCCCACTGACAGAGCCCCTCAGGAAGAGGCGCTGCTTCTGCACTATAACCCCAAACTCTGTTGTTCACCAGCTCTGGTGACGACAGTAATAGCAGCCACACAGCTGTGCACTCATGGCTTCATTCATTCTAACAGCCAGGCATCAGCAACGGCCAAGGTTTGTTCTGCACCTGTGTCCCACCTCTGTCCATCCAGGGAATATTGTTTGAGGACTCGCCAAATGCCAGGCTGCAGACAAGGCGGCAAATCTACACAAAGTCCATGCCTTCAGGGGCCTAAATCCTGGGGGGGGTGGGGGGGGGCATGTGAATTAAAAACAAACAAACAAACATGGTGACGCCACATGATGATAAGGGCTGGGAAGGAAATAAGTGCTGGGCTAGAGAAAGAGAGGGGAGAGCTTATAGGGCGTCAGGGAAGGCCTCTGGAAGAGCTGGCCCCTAAGCTGAGGCCTGAAGGATGAGAAAGGGCCAACGCACTGTTTCAGGCAGAGGGACATACAAAGGCCCTGGGGTAAGAAACAACTTGGCAAGTTCAGGGGAGAAGTGACAGAAGGTCACCGTGATGATGGAATGCTGGAAACATCATTTTAGCGTCATGAGGATGGAATGGCGCAAACCTCCTGGCTCATAGCAGAGAACCCTGGTTCAGTTGCTGACACGGCTACCTACCAGTGTGGGTGAGCCTGGCCAAGGTACCCCGAGCTTTCTCTCTGGGCCTGCTATGGTTCCAAACCAGCAAAGGAGGCTGATAATGGAACCTAACTCTTGGACCTGTTGTGAAGATTAATCTAGTTCAGGGGGCAGCAAACTGCGGCTCATAAGCCACATGCGGCTCTTTGGGTACATACACATGGCTCTGAAGTAAAATTGAAAATGAAAATAAAACTATCATAGTTTCATTTATAATATTACTTTAAATTTTCCTTATTTGTAAAAACATATTTATGGCTCTCAAATAATTTTTAAATTGTTGTGAGGGACAGGATTGGATCTTCCAGGGGTCGGCAAGCTTCTGAGACAGAACATACCCAAAGAGCCACCTGTGGCTCGCGAGCCGCCGTTTGCCGACCCCTGATCTAGTTCATTCATGGGAAGTACAGTACTTAAAGCACAGCACATAGTAAGTGCTCAATAAATGGCAGCTCTTATTTTGATCACTCCCCTGACTGGTGGCCAGGACTCAGTACTGAAGAGTCTGTTCAGGTTTCTTGTTGTGGCTCTCACTCGCCAGGCTGTCAGCAAATGTTTGTTGACTGAGCGAATAAGAGAATGAGTGGGCTTCCTGATTACCTTTCCTTTCAGCCACAGAAATGCGTTAGGCTTTCTTATGGTTAGGCCTCCAGTGTAAGCAGTGTGATCTGGCCTGCAGTTCTGTGTTCCTGGAATTTTGCACAAAGGCAAGGTGGAGGGGAGAGGGTTATTAGCCACTGTCTCTGCAAACACCAAGCCATCTGCACCCTGTTACCTAAGCACAGACCTCTGTGGGTGCCGAACTTCAGAGCCCCGAAAGTTGGAAGGGATTCCGAGCTTGGATCCCTCAGGCGAGGCTATTCTTGGAAGCTGAGCACCGCCCGCCACAGGGAGATGAGTCATGCAGAGGGCGAAGGCTTGATGGATTTCTCCCAGGCAGCAGCTATTTATCAGGGTAGATCTGTATCCCACAGAACACAAAGGGAGGGGTGGGTTCTGACAGGATGCTGCCTAAAACAGTATCGCCCATAGCTGCATCTTTGCCCTGTCTCCAGGTGAGAACGCCTGGGACCCTCTCACCATGCAAATGCCCATACCAAGGAGGCCAAACGCTGTTCTTTGACACACTGTCCCCCCTTCTATATGAACAGCCTCCTGAAGAGCTTGCAAAGTGGTCCCCAGCCACATCTCCACCCTCCATACTCCGGTAGCCCGCTCTTCAATTCCTAGCTGTGTGTTCCGTCCCCATGAATGTCTCTGCCTCCCTGTGAGACTCTGAGATCTTGGAAGGTCTTGCACTGCAGAGTTCACCATGTCTCCTACAACTCGGAGTTGTGCCTGCAGGCAGAATAACAGTGGTCTTATTTCATTTGCTCTTTGCAAAGTCTCAACTGTGGAAGGAGTGACAAGCCACAAACAGCTTAAACGCCAATAATAAAAATAGCCACTGTGGGGCAATTTCCTAAGATTTCACGTGCTTTATCCTGAGTTTGGCGTGAGTCCTCTGCGCCCACTGCTGAGCCTTTACACGCCTATGACCAGGGACGGGAGCTGGGTTGGGACGTGAGCTACTGCACAGGACACAGGTGCACAGTTTATTCCAGGCACCTGGTTTCCTTTGCTCCTCCCAAAGTGCCTGGCCAGGTTTCTCAGAAGCCAGTCTCAGCTGGCGCTTCGGAGGCGCAGCTCCTTACATATGTTTCCCCAAAGTTGATCCAAGTGAAGGCAGCTTAATTAAAACCCACATTCGATCAAACTGTCATTTTGTTTATGAAAAAGCATCGAGTGGCTGGACATGGCAGGAACAAGCACTGAAGATTAATGCCTGAAATTTTTTCTGATTAAAAGTACGATTGAGGCATTAAGAAAGCACGCCCTGTGAACCCGGGGCCGCCAAGCCCGAGATTCTGCCGTTTTCAAGTACAACTGGGGACAGTGTGGGGACAAGCAGAACTTCCTTCTACCTAGAAGCTTTCTCTGCCTTCGTGAAGACAGCACATCTAGCTGGAACTCATTGCTTTTGAAGGGAAACACACCTGAGACGTGCTCCTACGTGTCTCTCCCCACACCTGCCTGCTTCTGAACTGGCACGTGCTCCATGGCTGCTGTTCACCTGATCTAGGTCCCCTGGTCTGTGGTCATACTGTGACACTCCGATGAGCAGGGACCTCAGAGAGCCCCTGACCCCACTCCCTCTTTGTTCAGAGAGGGAAGCTGAGACCTGTGGACAGAAGAGCTAGCTCAACGGTGTCAAGGAGAAAAGCCCTGGAGTCAGGGGGCCTGCGGTCGGCTTCCCTCCCAGAACCCGTCAACCTCCAGAGCCCTAATTTGTCCACAGGGTTGGAGAGCCACGGGTCCATGTTATCCAGCAGAGAAGTCAGTCCTAACAAAGCTACCAAGAAACAGGTGGCTTTGACCTGCTGCCGCGTCTATCTCCAGTGGCTCCACGTCACCCATACTTGAGACCCCCCAAAATGTTGTACGGCCACACACCACGTCTTCTTACAACGGAATTACGAGAGGGCTTGGAGAACAGCTGATGTCCAAGGCACACGCTTCACCCAAAGATCAGGAAGAACAGGGTAGCGTCTCTTTCAGATGTGGGTGACCAGCTGTGGCAGGCAGAATGCTAAGACAACCATCAATGACGCATGCCCTCAAATGATCTCCTTCCCTTGGGTATGGGTGGAATCTGTGAATATGATGGGCATCACTTCTATGGTCAAGGCGAAGGATTTGCAGTTGTCATTAAGGGCCCTAACCAGTTGACTGTGAGTTGAGCAAAAGGAAGATTATCCCAGGTGGGCCTGGCCTCATCAGGCGAGGGCTTTAAAGGCGGTGTTAGACCTTCCCTGTGCTCAGGGACTGGAGAGAGCAGGAGTCAGCCTGCCCCTCTCTCTCTATCTCTATCTCTATCTCTCTCTCTCTCTCTCTCTCTCTCTCTCTCTCTCACTCTCCATTGCTGGTTCTGAACAGGAAGCCCCTAGAGTTCTACAGCTACAAGGAAATGAATTATGTCAATCACCATGGGAACTTGGAAAAGGACCTGAGCCCCCGATGAGACCCCCACACCCAGATGACACACCTGGGTTGTAGCCTTGTGACACCCTGAGTGGAAAACCCAGCTAAGCCATGCTCAGACTCCTGGCCCACAAAATCTGCGAAGTAATGAATAGGTGTCAGCCACTAAGTTTGGGGCAACTCGTTACACAGCAATAGATAGCTAATAACGCCGGCCCAGAACCAACAATTCCTAAAGAGGTCAAGGTGTAATTTGATGTCACTGGAACCAAAATGAGGAGCTAGTGCTAGGAATTCCCCGACGTGGGTCTTCTTTAATAATAACAAAACAGAAAAGACTTCAAATCCTGATTGGCCATTTCCTTTACCTGCCATTCTCTTTTTGAAAATTAAAGTCCAACATGGGTACCCTGGGCTGACTTGATCACAGTGTGATTAGGTAGGGCTTCCTGTAAGAGTTAAGGAAAAGAGGGCTCTGTTACACAGGAGGAACAAGTTGCTCTTTGAGAAAGAAAAAAAAAATGTTTTCAGAGAAAACATCTGAGTCTGAAACCTAAAAAAAACAACAACTTCAGCCAAGAAGAAACTCCCACCATTTGGCATTTGCAGGAGCTAGAGGAGACGATGCAAAAGGGGGCTGATTCTGGGTGTGCAAATCTCTGACAAGTGTGCAAGACACAACAATCCCCAAGGCGAGCCCAGGAGACACGTGCCTGGCCGCTGTGGGCAGTATTTACCTCGGAGCTCAACTGTTGGTTGCTGGGTGTACGTGGGAACCTTTGTGTAAAGCCACTTTGATCAGGGGACGCTTCTGGTTCAGAAATCACTTCCATGGTTACCCAATGCCGTCAAGATACAAATCTGGGGGCCGGCTGAGTGGCGCAATGGTTAAGAGCTGGCTTGGGATGCCAATGGGCCCCAGTTCGGATCCCACATATGAGGGCCAGTGACACTGCCCTCTACAGCTAAGATGCTGAACAACAGCTCAACCTGGAGCTGGGCTGCCGTGAGTCGCCGGCGACGGCGTAGGCTGCAGCCCCTGTGGCAGTGGGTTGCCATGGGCTACCGTGTGTAGCCAGCAGCCAGCGTGAGCGGCCAGCAGCCGCAGTGAGCGGCCATCCAGAAGCCGGCGACTGATCTGCCTCGCCCGGGAAGAGCGCAATGATGGTGCCAACTTGGGCCAGTGAAGCAACGTCCTCCACAACTAGACTGAAGGACAAACACGACAGCAACTTGTCTGTTCCCCTTCCCCCAATTCCCCAGCATGTTCCCATCCCCCCAATTCCCCAATAAAAATCTTTAAAAAAAAAGATACAAATCTGAATTACTGAGTCAGGCCTACACAGCCCCTCATGCTCCCGCCCCACACGCCCACCGCCCTACCCTCATCTTTCACCACTCCCCAGTTTGCATTCTCTCCGACAGACACACCAGCTCTCTCATGAAGCTGCTTCTGTTTGCAAAGCCCCTCTCGGCTCCCCCTTTCCTATCCAAGAGGTGCTGCTGGTCTTGCCTTAGTCACCACCTCCAGGAAACCTTGTCTGACAGTTCCTATGGCACGTTAGATATGCCAGCCTGTGCCCAGTTTCCTCATCTGTTCAATGGGGAGAAAAAAATAGCACTTTAGTTGTACATCGAGTGCTTAGAACCTGGCAACACGTCTTCATCACCTAAGAAACACTCAGTGAATATTTCTATGATTTACTGAGCACCTACTAAGTACCAAATGGCATATGGGCTATTAGGGTGCAGAACAGGCACAGATCCTGCCCTGGCTCCCAGCACCTTAACTATGGGGCTTTAGCACAGTCTCCCCCTACAGAGCAAGCCCCTTTTCATGTCACTGTAGCAAGTAAATGAGTCCTTGCCTGGAATCTGTCGCTGGGAGAAACGTCTTCCTGGAACCCCCCAGGAACCTACCACCCAGGTCATTAAGACCGGAAAGAAGCCCTGGTTTGTGACCCCATTTGGATACCTATTTATAGGAGACAAGAACAAGGGAGACATGACAAATGTGCCTCCTGAGAAGAACGTTTCAACCTCCCGGCAGCATCTCATTTCAGGATTGGATGTGGTGTGCATGCCTCACACAACTACGCCTTCGTCTCAGCAGATGTCACCCCCTCTGGGAGGTTTACATAATCTCTGCTCGTTAGGAATTAATCTCTCCCTCATCTGACTTTTCTAGAGTCTGCCCTGAATCTCGGAGGCCCTTTTCTTCCCAGCCTTAATCACCAGCTGATGCATTATAGATTCACTCGTTCACCGTCTGACTCCATCCTCTGAAATGGAAGCACCTCAGGGGCAAGGATGTGGAGTGGGCTCACCACTCTGTCACTAGGACCGAGGCCGGTACTTGGCCTGCAGGAGATGCTCAGTAAATGCCTGTGGAAGGAGTGGGAAGAGGAGGGGAGCCGGTGCTTTGATAGCGCTTCCTGTGTACCAGGCACTGCTCTGAGTGCTTTTTGTGTATTAACTCATTTAATCCATGCAACAACTCTGTGAGCTGGCACCGCTATTAGCCCCATATGAGGAAGGAGGAAGCTGGAGGCATGCAGCCCTTCAGTCACCTGTCCCGTCCTACAGCCAGTGAGTTAGAGAAGAAGGCTTCAAACTCAGGCAGCCTGGCTCCAAAGTTTATGCTCCTAATCACAACACTAGAATGAATGGATGAACGAACGAACGAACGAACGAACGAACGAACGAACGAACAAACAAATGAAAGAATTCATGAAAAATTTAATGTCTATCATATCCTAGAAATGTAATGCTGAGATGACACTAGAGGAAGTGCTTATCTCCTCCCCAGGTGTCTTCTGGATATTGTAACCTCGCCATGAAATGAAATCCTACGCCTTGCACACAGTAGGCACTCAGGAAGTGTTTCTTGAATTAGATCACGGAGAGTTAGTGTTTCCAGGTATTCTAAGTACCTTTTCATGCAAATCCCAGCTTTCCTTCCCGTGGAGATTCCCAACAGCTCTACAGTGAATTGCGAAGTTACTATTCCTTATCTGGAGCTTTTGACAATAAGTAAACCAAAGCCACCATGCCTCACAGTGACGCTGCCACCAGTTTCTTTCTAGGCCTTTGACAGTGTTCAAGACACATTGATAATGAGTTCAGAGGAACAATGATTCGAAAAGAAATCATCGCCTCTTGAGCCTTCTGAATCCTCTCATTCCCCGGGAGGAAAGGCACAGTCCACCTGCCTCGGAGGGGAGGCCGCGTTGCAAACACATACGGCATCTCCAGCGAGACCCAGCAGCTTCCTGGCTGGACTGAACTGCAAGTGAGCAAACCCCACCATTTCTGCTGGCTCGGGAGCAGCCGCAGAACCATGGTGGGTCCCCAGGAGAAGCGACACCATACCAATGGGGGGAGCAGCTCAGAAAAAGAGAGAAGCAGAGAGAAAAAAAATTCTGGCTCCATGTCTACCTGGGACAATCTGTTTTCTCAACAGCAGAGAGGACTGTGTACCAGGACCAAGCAGGCAGAGCGTGGGCATATGCCACTCCTGGATTAATCCATAGACCGCAAGGGGAAAGCAGGCAGCACGGCAAGGCTGCCCAGCTCTAAAAATACCCAGCACACTCCCACCGTGGCACAAATGGTAAGCTCTTACACACAGGAGTCCTGCCAAAAAAAAGGCCTAGCTGGACACTTCAGAATCAGCCCCAAGGCTGGGGACTATGAAAACGTGGAATCCAGCTACGGACGCAGTTTTCTCTCTCAAGCATTACCAGAGATTGATGGAGCTCGAAGAGAATGGTGTGTTTGGAAGGGAGGAGAGACGGAGCCTGCTGCTGCGAAGCCAGTGGAAGTCGCTACACGGCAATGGTTAAAGCCTCAGGCTCTGGGGTCAGACTGAGTCCACTGCAGTCCTGGACCAGCCACTTAATAATTATGCAGCCCTGGGTGGGGGGAGCTCATCTCTCTGAGCCTCAGTTTCCTCATCCGTAAAAATGGAACAATAATAATAATCACCACCATCTACTTCATTGCTTTTTATAAGGAGTTTAGTAGATTACATTACTGTTCAAATATTCACTGCTTCTCTCTGCAGGAGCCCTCCCTACTGGGCAACTGGAATCCCCACTGATGGCAGGCTCAGAGCCAGTGGAACGGGATTGGAGGTGATGTATGCCACTCCCAAGACAGCCTTTTAAGACTCACCTACCTCATGGGCTACACCTTTGTTCTCTGTGCTATACGAGTAGCAATGACCCAATCCCGTGCTGTGCCTTCAGCCTGAATTCTGGCTCTAGGAAACAAAGCAGGGCCACAACTAACCTAACACAATCTGTGAGCCAGAAATTAACCTTTGTTTTGTAAACCATTGAGATTTTGGAGTTGTGTGTTACGGCAGCATAAATAAGCTTAAACTGGCTGATACAAGGAATGAATGGGATACTATAGAATACACTCAACATTTTCTACGCACTTAATAAAGTTTCATTGCTATTACTAATATCAATATCGTCATCACTGATTCCCACCCTTTTGGAGACTTTGCATACCTCAATGAGAAAGTAATGAAAGCTTGGACCCTCTCCCTTGATAAATGACATACAGACACAATTATGTGTCTGTAACTACAGGTGGCTCAGACATTGCAGGCTCAGAGCCCATGGGAGAAGTGCCCAAGTTGAGAAACTCATCTTGTCATCTTGAAATAGATTCCCTAAGTGTCAGCATGGAAACTGCCACCACAGCCTCTCTGGGGCTATGTCAAGTAACATTGTACCACACCTATCCCCAACCCTCAGCAGGTGCTGGGGGAATGGTCTCCAATAGCTGCAACCAATAAGAGTAAAATAAACAGCAGGGGAAGCCTTCAACTGAAATTAGTAGGGACGACTGTCTCCCCATGAGATGAAGAGGCCCCGTAACGCGAGCAAGTCACTTTTTCCCTGAAGCAGAAAGATGCAGTTCAAGTTGGATCATGTGGTTCCAAATGAACTGTTTTCTGCTATTTCTATGAAAAATGCCATTGGAATTTTGAAGAGAAGGAAACGTCCTCAAGCTGATAAAGGGCTTCTACCGAAACCCACAGCTAACACCACACTTTTTCCTCTAAGATCAGGAACAGGCAAGTCCATGTTTACCATTTCTGTTCAGTGTTATACTAGAGATTCGGGCCAGTGCAACTGAGTAAACAAATAAATCCCTTAGCTGGTTTATTAAATAAAGCCGCCCAGGTGGGGAAGGAAGTAAAACTGTCTTTATTTGTAGGTGACATAATCCTACATGTAGAAAATCCTAAAGAATCTACAAAATACTAGTTGAACTAATGAACAAAAAATAGAACCAAAATTTAGAAAACAAGTCCATTTACAATAGTATCAAAAGGATTAAATACTTATGAATTAATTTAACAAAAGAAGCCCAAGATTTGTACTCTGACAATTACAAAGCATCCTCTAAAAGAATTACAGGGCCGGCCGAGTGCCGCATTGGTTAAGAGTTGGCTTGGGACGCCAGCTCTGAACAGCAGGGCCCCTGTTCAGATCCCACATGAGGGCCAGTGATGCTGTGCCCTCGACAGCTAAGATGGTGAACAACAGCTCAACCTGGAGATGGGCTGCCGTGAGTCGCCGGTGACGGCGTAGGCTGCAGCCCCTGCAGCAGTGGGCTGCCATGAGCTACCGTGAGTGGCCAGCGGGCTGTGGTTAGCGGCCGTCCAATGGCCGGCAAGCAACTGCCTCACCCGGGAAGAGCGCAATGATCATAATACCAACATGGGCCAGTGAAGCGACGTCCTCCATAACTAGCCTGAAGAACAAAAGGACAGTAACTTGTCTGTTCCCCTTCCCCGATTCCCCAACACTGTTCCCCTTCCCCAATTCCCCAATAAAATCTTTAAAAAAAGAAGTACAGAAAATCTAAATAAAATGAAAGACATCCCATGTTCATGGATTGGAAAACTATTAGATTCAATACAATCTCCAACAACAATCCATTAGCAGATTTTTTTTAATTGACAAAAGATTTTAAAATGTATATGTAAATGCAAAGGATATGAAATAGCCAACATAATTTTGAAATAGAATAACAGTGTTCGGGGACTTACACTGCCCAATTTTAAACATCATAAAGCTATGCTAATCAAGAGAGTGTGGTAATAAAGATAGATATGTAGATGAATGGACTACAACTAAAGGCTCAGAAATAAACCCTTACATTTATGTCTACTGATTTTTGACAAAGATGTCAAGATAACTCAATGGAGGAAGGCTAGTCAACAAATGATGCTGGGAAATTTTAATATCCACATGTAAAGAAGTGAACTTAAATCCTTATCTCAAACCACACACAAATATTAACTCAAAATGTAAGTGCTAAAACCGTAAAGCTTTTAGCAAAAGAAATTGGAGACAATCTACATGACCTTAGGTTAGGCAGAGAGTTTTTAGACAAAGCACCATTTTTATGAGCCATAAAAGGGAAAATGGGTAAATTCGGTTTCATTAAAATAAAAAACTCTTGCACTTTAAAAGACACCACTAAGAAAAAGAACAGAGAAGCCACAGGCTAGGAGAAAATATTTTCAAATCATATATATGGTAAAGGACTTGCATCAAAAATAGATAAAGAACTCTTACAACTCTCTAATAAGAAAACAACTCAACTAAAAGAGTTGATAGATATTCCACTAAAGATGACCTACAAATGGCTAATAAGCACACGAGAAGGTGCTCACCACCATTAGTCATTAGGGAAATGCAAATTCAAACAGCAGCGAGACACCGCTTACATACCCACTAGAAAGGTCGCATAAAGAAGACAAGTATTAGCAAAGATATTGAAAAACCCAAAACGCTCATACTGCTGATGGGAACGCGAAACGGTACAGCCCCTTTGGAAAACAGTCAGGCAGCTTCGACACTGAGGTATCTACCCAAGAGAAATTCATGAAAGCATACATCCACATAAATACTTGTACATGAATGTGCATCGGGGTATTATGTATAACAGACAAAAAGTGGAAGCAACCCAAGTGCCCATAAGCTGGTGAATGGATAACCAAAATGTCCTATATCCACACAATGGAATATAATTTGTCAACAGAAAGACACAAACCACTGACATGTGCTAGAGCATGGGTTAACCTCAAAGACATTATGCTAAGTAAGTAAAAGAAGCCAGACTCAAGAGACTACATAGTGTATGACTGCATTTGGGTGAAATGTCCAGAAAAGGAAAATCTATATATAGATAAACAGATCAGTGGTCGCCTGAGGCTGGCCATGGAGGCAATGACTGCCTGAATACAAACAGGCTTGAGGGAGTTTTGTAGCGATGATAAAAATATTCTAAAACTGTCTTGGGGTGATACTTGCAAAAATCTGTAAATCTAAGACAAAATATCACTGGATTTACAATGAGCGAATTTTATAATCTGCAAATTATACCTCAGTAAAGCTGTAAAAATAGAGAAAGTAATTAGGCCCCGCTAGCCCACCCAACAGTCCCCTCATCTGTGTGGCTTGCTGTTATCACCAACCTAGTCCTTTTAGTAAGAAGTCAAAGAGTTTAGTCAGGGGAGGGGTCTTGGAGGTTTGAAACGGTCTAAACTCTCTCTCTGAATAGTTCTACCCAAACGGTATCTAGGAAGAATTTAAAAAGTGACACAAACATCACAATAGTGTCGGCACAACCGTTACACGCATATATTTTTAATCTCTTCAGTTCTAGAAAGGGGGTCTTGTTCCAGTTCAGGGAAAATAAGTTATTTACGCTGAATAATAAATCAGCATTTCGGCAGAAAGGCAATGCCTGTGAGATCTTCCTCCCTTAGCTGTTAGTCAGACCACAGGGGACGGCGGTGTCCTCTCTGCCTCCAGGGCCACGAGGAGGCAGTGGATGAAGATGGTGTGTCTTCAAGAGCTTGATAGGTTCCCTCTTCTCTAGAATGTCAGAACAGAAAGAAGCCTCCTTTGGCTGATAAAAGAACTTCTCAGCCCCGAAGAGAGAACTAGAAATGGGCACTGCTTTTCTTTTGATGATTTGACCTTTAATAACTCTTAGTAAACTGCTTACTGTGTGCTGGGCACTTTTCCAAGCACCTGATAGGTATTAACTAATTTAATACTCATAACAGTCCTCTGAGGTCAGATCTATTTTATTCCCCTTTTATAGATGAGGAAACCAGAACACAGAGAGCTTAAGTGACTTGCCCAAGGTCACACAGCAAGTCAGTATCATGGGCTAGGATTTAAATCTGGCCGACAACTCTGGAGACACTTCTCTTAGGCCCTCTACCTCTTGTTCTCAGTGAATCTCAAAGACTGAGAAAAATACAAGTAATTTTTAATGCCACTTCTCACCCTGCTGAGACTCAGAGCAGAAGCTAGTAGAACTAAGAGTCACGGTTTCCTTCCATTGCAGGCAGGGGGTGTGTGTGTCATAATGGCAGCATCCATTTGTTCCAGCAGCCCGCTGGTCCCAATGGAAACTGGATCCTCTTTTTCTTGCCTGGTCTTGAAGAGAACAGGCTGTCAGAAGGTCTCGACTATCAGAGGCAAGTCGCCAGTGTGTGTCCTGTTTCTCACCAGGCCTCCCTATCTACTCTATCTACTGGACCCCTGGGCTCAGCCCTGACTTATGGGAGAGGCTGGTCATCCACAGCTTCTAAGAGTACACAGCTAAAATTCAGTATCACTCTTCCATTTGCCACATGGCACTGGCACCTCAACTCAAGTGACTGTATTAAATCAGAAGGCATCGACTGGCTTTCTATGTAAGACCTACAGCCTCTGATTATTTTAAGAGATACTCTGACAACCAAAAAAAATTTTTTTTTAAAGTTGGGAGGGACCTTTTCTGGTTGACTGACTGCTCAGCCTAATTCTTTACTCCTTACCGCATCCCTTGTCATGTGATTCTGTGGTCCCTTTCACTTAAGGGAGCAAGCAACGTGTATTCCCCTTCCTCTGCCCTTTGGGTTTGGTCAAGTGACATGGCGTGAACAATCACATGAGGCAGAAGCGACAGTGTGCCAGCTCTGAGACGAGGCCTTAACAGACCTTGCATGTTTCTGCTTGTTCTCTGAACCCCGATTATGGTCACAAGAAGAAGTTTCCCAGCCAGCCACTGCCCTCTCGGCCTAGGTCACAGCACAGATACACCAGTGCAGCCCAGAGCTCATGGAGGAACTAAGCCCAGTCATACCCATCATTTGAAGATTAAGGAGCTTGCCCAGCCTAGATCAGCCAACTCTTGCCAACCCACAGGCATGCGAGTAATAACAGGTAATTATTGTCGTCAGCCACTAAAGTTTAGGGTGGTTTGCTATGCAGCAATAGTTAACCAATATACTTTGCTACAATGTGGCTTTTGCCTGGGGGGGGGGGGGCTAGAGCCAGGGAGGGTATGGTCCTGGGGACCTCTGACTAAAACATCACCATGGAGCTCAAGGAGCTTGGTTTCTCTCCTTTCATGAATGAGAAATGTGGCCCAAAGGGGAGAACTGAGGTGTCACCCAGTGAATAAATGTCAAGGAAAAGCCATGTGAACACACAGCGAGAGGGCAGCCATCTGCAGGCCAGGAAGAAAGCCCTCACCAAACCCGACCAGGCTGCCACCCTACTCTCAGACTTCCAGGCTCCAGACCTGTGAGAAAATTCATTTCTGTGGTTTAAGCCACCCAGCCTATGTTGTTATGTTGTTATGCCATATGTTGTTATGGCAGCTCAAACCGAGATAGGAACATGTGAAAAGAACACTAGGGCCAGTTGGAAGAGGTGCTACTTGGCCAAAGCTGGAACAATCTAAGCATAAAAATAATGACGGCAGTGGATTATAGGCCACTGAAAAACTTCAAAGTCATGAGTCCATACTGATAAGAGCAAGTAAAGGAGAAAGAAACACATGCTTCCTGGAGCAGAACGGCAGCTAATAATGACAAGATACGTGGAGTTAGAGAACATCGGTGAAGCAAGAACAGGACGAGAAAGAGGATTATTTACACAGTCTCAGTGCATCTCCCTACAAATTACTTACTAGTTTACAAAGGACATAGTGACTTTACATACAGACTGCAAACATGCCCGTAACCGAGTCATCAAAATGACTGAATACACCAATATCGGGACCAAGTGACATCACGTGCTTCCTCCTGTGATGCACTGAGGAGGCTATAATATCACTGAAGAGATATTCCTGCCAAAAATGTGTAAAGGAAACAGGGCAAAATGGAAACAGTTGGCAAATCTGGGGTAAAGAGTATATAGGAGTTCTTTCTACTATTCTTTCAACTTTTCTGTAAATTTGACTTACAGCGAAATATACAGTTTTTAAAAATATAGGAGTCCGGGTCCCATCCCAGACTAATAGAGCCAGATTCACTGGGTCAGGCGCCCAGGCATCCACATATGTTTTAATTTTTGTAAGCTCCTCCCGTGATTCTAATGTGCTCCTGGGTTGAGAACACCTACGGGTCATAGAGGAGTCGCTTTCTGCCATTTTTCTGGACAAGTAGCACACAGCAGCGTCAGTGCTTGCAGTATGGCTCACACTTCAGTCCCCAAACAGCAGCAGCAGCACCTGGGAACTTGGCAGACAGGAAAATCCTTGGGCTCCACCATACTAATGAACCAGACACTGGAGGTCAGAGCAATCTGAGTTCTCACAAGTCTTCAAGTGGGTCGTTATGCCCACTCACATTTGACAACCACCATCTACGCTGCTCCTCAATATTTCTAAGCTGACTAACAGTGTTCCGCTTTTCCCTTTTTAATTTATTTTTAATTGTGGTCAAGAACACTTAACATGAAATCTACTACCGTAACCACTTTTAAATGCACAATTCAACAGTGTTAAGTATATTGACATTCCTGTGCAATGCACCTCCATTTGCATCGGGCAAAAGTGAAACTCTCTGTACCCAACAAACAACTTCCCATTCCGCCTTGGTGCAGCCCCTGGCAGCCACCATTCTACTGCCCGTTTCTATGACGTTGACAACTTTAGATAATTCATAAAAGTGGACTCATACAGTATTTGCCTTTTTGTGACTGGGCTATTTCACTTAGCAAAATGTCCTTAAAATGTATGCACGTTGTAGTGTGTGACAGGCTTTCCTTCCCTTTTTTAAGGCTGGTAATACTCCATCATCTATATAGGAGGTCTGACAATTAAGTTCCCAAACTTGTTTCAACGATGTTGCCAACCTTTTTTGATATCAAAGGGATTATTCATTATGAATTTGTACCAACTGGATAAACAGTGAACCAAGCTGACTATTTGGAAGTGCTGAAAAGGCTACATGAAAAAGTTAGGTGACCTGAGCTTTTCACCAACAATTCATGGCTCTCGCTTCACAACAATACACCAGCTCACACGGCACTGTCTGTGAGGGAGTTTTTAGCCAGTAAACAAATCACTGTATTGGAACACCCTCCCTACTCACCTGATCTGGCCCCCAATAACTACTTTCTTTACCCGAAGATAAAGGAAATATTGAAAGGAAGACATTTTGATGACCTTCAGGACATCGAGGGTAATACGAGGACAGCTCTGATGGTCATTCCAGAAAAAGAGTTCCAAAATTGCTTTGAAGGGTGGACTAGGCGCTGGTGTCGGTGCATAGCTTCCCAAGAGGAGTGCTTCCAAGGTGACCATAGTGATATTCAGCAATGAAGAATGTACCACTTTTTCTAGGATGAGTTCGCGAACTTAATTGTCCGACTTCTTATATCACATTGTGTTGATCATTCATTCAGGATGGAGAGTTGGGTTGCTTCCACCTCTAGGCTATTGTGTGTAATGCTGCCATGATCATGGGGGTGCAATCTGAATTTTAACATGCATAAAAATCCCTATGAATAGTGTTAAAATAAAGATTATGACTCAGGGCATCTTAGGTGACAGCCTCTCAGATCCTGCATCTCTAACAAGCTCCCAGGTAACGCCGACACTGCTGGTCAGCAGACCACACTGTGAAGAGCAAAGGTCTAGACCCAACAAGAAGAGATAAAGGAACTCAGAAAAGTTTTCGATCAGGGTAGACTTCAAGCCCCACATCACCTTTCCCAAACGTCCCCAAAGGGCAAATTCCAGGGACAACAGTGAAGTCGTGGATTTCACCTCCACTGTTCCAACCCATGCCGAGCACCCCATCTCTTTTACTTTCCCTGCTGGTCACCATCTATGCACCACCCTGCTATAATCACCACCACTAACTCCTTGAAACTGACCAGTCTTCTCCATCACTCTCATGCCAGGCCCCCTGAGCTTGCCCGGGTAACAGACAATCAATCTAGGGAATTAACCAGTTCAAGGGCGTCTCCTGGAAAAGGTTAAAGCCCTTCCCCAAGCATGAGGCTGCTCTACTGGTGTTAGCTGTGGTGACTGTTAGGTGGTACAAGGATACAGAATTAAACACCTCAAGTCACAAGGTGAGAAAGCTGCTCCCTTTCAAGTATGTTTCTACGCTTCTGAAAACTTCAAGGAAAAAAGTCCCAAACACCCTGCAATACTTGCCAATCTCCCTTTTTAACCAAGATCAGGCCTGGGGCTCAAAGCCTTCAGCTAGAAACGAGAAACACTGTTGGGTCTTCGGTTGTATTTATTTTTGCACTTACTTTCTATTTGTGGGGAGTGATACTGGTTTCCCATTTATGGCTCTGATGTCAAGCTTCTTTTTAAAAAATAAATGTACTTATAATACAGACCAAGGGAGTAGCCCCCCCCCCCACAACTGAAAAACTTTAAGTTTTCTTTCCTATAGGGATTTAAAATTTCCTTTTCCTTAAGTTTCCTTTTCCCCAGTTTCTTAGCTCCTATCTCTCTGCTTCTTAATTACTTTGTAAATCAGTTTCTTAATCATAAGAAGTGTTTTTACCCCTGCTTTAGACAATTACCCTGAAATTTGTGGTATATACTTGTTGATTGTAATCATTGAAGCCTAATGTTCTTTCCAACACGTTCTGGGCCCAGCTCCTGGACGATTAACGCCACCTGAGTGACCGGTTGAATGGCCACAGGCTCCATAATAAAATCTATTTTTCCTCATTCAGGAGCCTTGAGGATACAGATGATACCCCAGCAAGATTACCAGTCCTGACCAAAGAAGCCAACACAGTCTTCCAGGCTGATATCGAGACCTCTTCCTCTCATCTGAAATCAGACAGGGTGAGAGTTCCGTGAATCTCCCAATAGCCAAGGGATGCCTCTACGTCCCTGCCCAGCAGGAAGCAGGTACAGAAGAGATCTCCTGTCCCTCAACTTCCCATAGAGATTTTATGGAGATCACGTCTCTCAAGGGGAAAACAAGGCAGGCAGTTAGAGGCAGGCATTGGGCTTCTGCATTCCTGCACGTCCAACACAACCCACAGAATGCGACCACCCAAAAGACCTCCTGTCTCCACCCAAAACTTCCCCTTTTCATTGTAATTATTTACCCCATGAGGAAACAAATGGGTACAAAATACCCAACTGGATTAGACCAGTCATTCACACCTGCGCAGTAAAGGCCACAACGACCTTCATTTCACCTGAGCCTCATTATGCCGTCATTATAATCTCATACATATGCCCGAAGTTCATTAATATCATTAGAACAGACTGAATTCTGGAAGGAACATGAGCAGTCTAAAAAGATGACCCTTGTCAGTCGTAGGTGTCAATCAAGTGGTCCCACGCCCAGAGAGGAACAGCCCATTGTAGAGAAAGAAGGGATAAAAACTCCAAGTCCTCGCCAGTCAGTGCCTTTTGAGCCTTCTGAGCCCCGCTTTTGCTCAGGCCCGCTCCTATCCCTTTGGAGTGGACTTTCTCTTCTAATAATGGGCTCTTGACCCACTGCCTTCTGCTCAGGCCCATTTCTACCTTTTTGGAGGGTACTTTTTCATCTGATAAATTGCTCTTTCACTACTTTACCTCAGTGTCCTATTCAATTCTTTGCTCGAGAGCCCAAGGACCTGGACACCCCGCTGAGGAGGACCCATCCTCCAGCAACGTAGCGGCTAGGATTCCCGGTTTCCCTCCAGGAGGCCCGGGTTTGACCCCCGGTGTGGGAACCAAGCCCGGGCATCGCGCCAAGAAGCGCCTGCTCTCCGGTAACACTTAAATTTAAAAGTGAGTCACTTAAAGCACACATTAAACAAATGATCATAGAGATGTTTGAAGCTGGAAATCTGAGAGAAGGACAACCCAGGCCTCTTCCCTGAGAAACTTTCACACCACACATCCCACTTCACCATCTTGGGAAAGCATCCTCTCATCACCTGAGCTCCGGGGCATCAGGAAAGGAACCTCCAGCCAGACTGGAACACCAGCTCAAAGAGAGGGACCAACAGAACCTACTTTTGCCCCTTTTTCTGGTCCCTGAAACCGAAACTCAGGCTAGAAAGAGACCCTGACCAAGTGTAGAAAGAGACCTTGAGCAAGTGCCACTGTGGGAAGATCCTGAATTTCACAAGGTCTTATAATTAAGTTCACAACCTCATCCTAGGAAAAGTGCTACACACCTCATTGCTGAATATCACCATGGTCACCTTTGAAGTACTCCCCTTGGGAAGCTATGCACTGACGCCAGCGCCTAGTTCACCCTTCAAAGCAATTTTGGAACTCTTTCTGGAATGGCCATCACAGCTGTTGTCGTACTACCCTTGATGTCCTGAATGTCATCAAAATGTCTTCCTTTCAACATGTCCTTTACCTTTGGGTAAAGAAACAAGTCATTAGGGGCCAGATCAAGTGAGAAGGGAGGGTGTTCCAATACAGTTATTTGTTTCCTGGCTAAAAACTCCCTCACAGACAGTGCCGTGTGAGCTGGTGCATTGTCGTGATGCAAGAGCCATGAATTGTTGGCAAAAAGTTCAAGTCATCTAACTTTTTCACGCAGCCTTTTCAGCACTTCCAAATAGTCAACTTGGTGAACTGTTTGTCCAGTTGGTACAAATTCATAATGAAGAATCCCTTTGATGTCAAAAAAAGACTAGCAATAGCTTTGCAACAAGTTCGCGAACTTAACTGTCAGACCTCGTATAAGAGCTGGGCAACAGAGCTGGGCAACAGTGGGGATGGGAGGTGGCTGGTAAATGTGATCAGATCCTTAAACCGCACAAGTCTTCCTGCACTTTCCTTCTTAAACACCCCCGATCTACAGGAATTTGGATCAAAGCAAAGCAGTTTCTAAAATTCTCTGCATCTTGCACATCTGAAAAAAAGATCCCCTCCTTGACCTTAAAGATTTAGAAAGGGCCTCATTATGGGTAATTGCAGAACCATTCTGAAAGCCAACTACCTATTTTGAGATGTGTCCACCCGGGTCAGGATAAAAGATACTCTAAAGCTTTTGGTGTTTTCATTCCAACAGGAACTTCTTTTAATGCTGTAAGCAACACTACAATTTTACAAGAGAGAACCAATCTCAGTAATTAAATGCAAATCACCAGAGCTCCAAATTCATTCAGGGCCCTGTCTCCGGAGCCCAGATCCCGCACCTGGGTAAACAAATAACTAGGAGAAGGATACAGGATGCGGTCCTGCCTCCCTGCCCCCATGCCCCTTCTCAGCCCCTTCTCAGCAAACCTACGCTCTCCTGGCTCAAAGAAAATGTGGAAGTGGGTGCTTTCGCAGACTCACACTGCCTGGAGCGGCTCTATTCTGAGAGTAGGAAGGGTCAGGAGGGATCTGTCCACCCTCCGTTACCCAGACCTGCCATCTCTAAGGTTCTGATTTGCTGGCTCCTTTAGTGGGGCCAAGAGACAGAATAGAAGTAACTTGCTTCAAAGGCGGGATTCCGATGCTACTTCCTCCAGAATGCCGCCAGGACCCTCCCTCACTACCAGTTAGATGGAACGCTGCTTTCCCACGGCAGGGAAGTCCGAACGTTCTCAATTCAAGCACCAGCCCTGGGAGATCAGCCCTTTCGACATAGCTCTTGAGCACCTGCTATGGGCAAGGCGTTACGCTGGGTGCTGGAAATACACAGGTAAAGACAAATGGGCCGTTCTCTGTCCTCATGGAGCCCAGGGTGCAGGGAGGCAGGAGGCTGTCAAACAGTCAAAAGTCAATGAATATCACAAATCGCAGCAAGCGCTATTGAAGCACATGAAAGGAATGTACTAGTCTACGACTGAAAGTGGAAGGAAGTGCAGGTGCAAAGGGCCTGTGACAGAAAGGAGCAGGGGAGCATGAGGGGAACTGCGAGAAGCCAACATGACCTGTGTGGGGAGTGACGGGGCAGGCGAGAGATGCGGCTGAACAGGCAGCACCGTGGGGACCACAGAGATCATATTTATTGCAATCAGCACAGCAAAGGGGGTTGGGCAAGGGAGCAGCATGATTGGGTCTGCATTTGCGAGGATCCCACTGGCTTCCGTGGAGAGAATGGATTTGACAGCAGGGCTAAGATGCGCGTGGGAGAGCAGTCTGAGGATCTGCAGGTATCCTGGCAAGAGATGCCAAGAATTGGGCCACAGTGATGGGGTCTGGAGAGAATATTTCCTGCGGGTTGTGCGATGTCTGTCATGTCACCACTCCTGCCCGCACCTCCGTTTCTTCAGCTGTAAAGTGGGGTAATAATGCTCACACCTTCTAATGAAGCAAGATGACGTGGAAAGCACCCGGCCCCCTCATGAGGACTGGAGAAATGACAGCCATTGTTCTATGGCAATCTTCTCTGCACCTCTCATAAGACCCTCACCCATTTATACTTTTTACATGGTTGCGTGTGCACGCCTCTCATCTCACCTGCAAGGCTTTATGTTCTTCGAAGGCACCAACTTTGCTGGATTCACAGTATCTCAAATAAGTTGCCCACTAGCATCCAAAACTGTAAATAAGTATTCGTGGTGGGAACTGACTTGAAAGGCCCAGAGGGTGGCACCCAGCAAGGCTCCCTACTCGTCTGAGCTTGGCCATCACAGACGTGCTGGTCTGCAGGTCTGGCTTCCAGAGGTACCACTGGGATCTGCCTTCAAGAAAGATCACGTTGCTCGCTCAGCCACTAGGAGCCCAGCTCAATGACTGCCTCCAGCTCCAGAGCTGAAGCCATGCCAATGACCAAGCAGAGTGAGGGTCCCGGGGCCATTTCTGCCCAGTGTGGGATCCTCTCACGAGCAGTCTCTGCTTCAGGCCTTTCTGCTGGGTTGGCAGACTTTGTCAGAGCTGCATGTTGGTCTGAGGTCTCTGTTGCCCAATCCTGCTTCCTCCCTCCCTCACTTTATTTTTCACAGGCATTTACACCCCCTCTTTCCTTTCCCAATAAACCTCTTGCTCTCATGACTCAGACTCAGCCTCTGCTTCCTGGAGGATCTGAGGGACATACATTGGGGAGAAAAGAAAACTAAAAGCTACAACATGAAGAAGCATCTAAAAGAATGAGGTAAGTTCAGTAACTCAGCTGTCTGCTGTCTCAAAAGATTAAAAGCTCCAAGAGTTATAAAAGAAAATGGTCTAATTAATTAAATTGGCTCAAATTACCAAGAAGCTTTCTGAGTAATAACAGATGTTGGGGTTCCAAGAAAGATTGCTCCCTGGTTTTGGCCGGAAGCCCAGGGATCATTTAGGGCTGTGATTTAGCCAGTTCTTCTCCCCTTCTGGCCAACACCTCTCAATCCATTACTTTGGGTACTAATTATAAACCCGGGACAACAGCCTAATCTCCCACCAAGGAAAACCAAGGACGTTAGTCAACTTCACCTCTCCCTGCCTTGAAAATCAGTGTGGGTCTCAGGATAAAAAAAAACATCAAATGGAGATAAGAAAAAAAAATACCCATGAAATACCCCCATCCCTAATACAACTTTCAAATCTTTTGTTGCAGTGATAGCTCCACTCTAGGAGAGAACTGTTGTCATAATTGGGACGATGGCTTAGGAGATTTGGGGGAATCCACTCAAAGTTTAGTCTGAGGCTCTAGGACATCAAGCCACCCTCATGAAGGCTAAGGTGACAGGCAAAACTGACAACTCGGTTGCCATCTTAAAGAGGATAATAACAGCAACTAGTATTCATGGAGCGACCGTTATGTTTCTGGAGCCGGGTGAAGTATTTTCACGTAATTATATACTCATCTAGTCATCACAGGAACAGGAACTCACTGACATTGGTCATATTATCACTCAGTTTTTCAATGCAGACACATAGGCTCAGAGAGGTTAAATGACTTGTTTGAGGTCACAGAGCTAGTAAGGGGCAGAGCTAGGAGTCAAACTTAGGTCCCTGCAGAATCAAAGGCTATATTTATCATCCTTCCTCCACCGTCCTAGAGCATTCTTTCCCAGGGCCACTCTTTCTCCGAGACACACACCCACCCGCAGACACACAAGGGACGCATCAGTTGCTGTATCACACTGGACAAGCATTTACGGTCTCCTGTGAGCCACACCCTGTGCGAGACGCTGAAAGAAATGAATGGGTGATCCTTGACATCAAGAAGCTCACAGTAGGGCCGGCCGAGTGGCTCAGTTGGTTAAGAGCTCGCTCAAGAGTGTGAGCTCTGAGCAACAGCGGTTTGATTCCCGGCCCGAGCTGAGCTGCCGCTGAGCCGCCAACAAGTGGCAGGATGGCTCAGCTAAAAAAAAAAAAAGAAAGAAAAAGAAGCTCACAGACCAGTGGGGGAGATACTGTGTAGCAATTTCTCTTACATTCTCTGGTTCTCTCGTGGAAAGACCCACCCTCAACTCTGAGGAAGTAGATACCACCAATAGCAACACCTACGGTTTTTTTAAGGATAAGAAACTGAAGATGACAGGATGTAGTCCATTTATGCAAAGACGTACAGTTAGTCACTACAAAGCTGAAGCCCTAACCAGGTGAAAACCATATATCACAGCCTCTGAATCACCACTGCTGAAAGAAACAACACGCTTGGGGGTGGGTAACGGCTCTCCTTGCATAAGTTGGTGCAATTTGCAGACACTCCACAGAGCAGAAAATACATGACTCTCTGAAGGACAGTGATCAATCATTTCAAGCTTCTTAAGTGAGACCAGAATAGATACAAGGAGAATCACAACCACACACAATGCTAACAGCCAAGGGTATTAACCAACCTCCAGAATATTTGTTCTTGAAATTCTATGGATGTGGGTCTAGGATTTGGGGGAGGGTACGAGGAAATATGAGTGTGGGCGGCTGAAGCAATGCCTGTCTATGTGATGGGACTATAGCCCGAAGTCCTAATAACCGCACAGGACTGAGGGGTGAGAATGTTCAGACATAGCCACGTCAAGCCCAGTGCAAGGATTCCCACTAGAGACTCTGTGGCTCGTTTATTCTGCCTGCTGACGCTCCCGTGACAACTCTAAACTCAACGAGTCCTCCCGTTGTTCTTACACTTTCTGGAGCCAGATTCTATCTCTCCTTTAGCTTCTAGAGCAACATGGAATATACCTGCTCCACGTTCACCATGGAAGCTCTTCAAATAATATAGTACAGCAAGCTACCAATCCGCTCCCTTCTTCCTCCTCTCTACTCCCAGAAACGCGCACTTGTCCTTCCATTGATGCTCCTAGGGAGCCACTCCCAGCTGCCTCCACCCTCCTTCCGCATGTTCCTCTGAACAAGCCCAGGTTATCAACATCTTTCTTGAAATACAGAACCTAGAAATGAGCATGGCCAGAGATAAAAATATTTGGGAAGGGCCTTTGAAAACTAAATTAGACAAAAGCAAATGAGTTTTTTTTCCCTCTGAGACCAAGCAAAACTATAAACTACAGTTCTCTTAACACAAACCAGTTTGAAAAAACTGTGAAATTCATTCATTCGTTCGTTCCTTCATTGCACAGATCTGTGCTGCTTCTAATACTATCACCTAAGGGAAGGGCTGGGCAGATAACAGTGAATAAACTCAGTCCTTACTCTTTAATGTTCACCTTCCAGGTTCAGCCTGGCCCTCTTCTCGTCCTACCCTGTTATCTCCAAGGTCAATGCTTCCCAAAGGCTCACCTGCCTCATCCAGCTCTAGTATGCAGTGTCCTCTAACGCAATACGGTGAAGAAAAAACTCATCATTTTGCTTCTTCAGCTAAGTCCCCCTTCCATGCATGGCACCACCATCCCCCAGATGCCCAAGCTAAAACTCTGAGATTCTTGCCTCCTTCCTTTCACCCACATTCCATCACTCTGCCTCCTATTTACTATTCATATCCATCCATCCACTTCTCTCTTTTCTCTCCTGGACCAACTTCCTGTAACCCGTCACCTGGACAAGTTCAATAACATCCTAGCCTTTCTTCCTGCTTCCACTTTTGCCTCCTAGAGTTCATTGTCCACCCTGCAGCCGAAGGGGTCTTCTAGAAAACAAAAACCTGATCATGCCCATTTCCTGTCTAAGTAAAAGCCTTGATGGGTCTCCCCAAGTAGCCTACTTACCCCTACATGGCCTCGCCTTTTCTGACGCCACCAGCACCCTTCCATTCCTCTACTCCCCACTCCCAGATATCTGAAAGGGGCCACAGTCCCTGCAACCACGGGGCCTTCCCATGTGCTGGAATGCTCTGCTCCTCTGCCACTCTCTCCTCCAACCTACCTCTGTACAGCTAACGCCTACAGAAGCCTTCCCTGAACACCACCCCCACACTGGGGCCCCCCTCACAGCAGCCTGTAATTCCTAGTCACTGCAATTATGGCAATTATAATGGAATACTTTGTTACATCGTTCATTATTTGGTGTTTCTGTCCCATGAGACTGTGAGTTCTATAAGCCCTGGGACTGTATCTGTCTTGCATTCCTATATATCCCTCATGGCCAACGCCTTGCACTGTGTGAAACAGTGATCAATAAAAGGATAAAGTCAGAGAAAATAGATACAACGGATGTACACAAGAAAAAAAGGATGATTGAATTCCATCAAAAATGGTTCTGCAAGAGCACAAAAGCTGGGTAACAAAGTTGAGCTCGAACTTTTCCTTTTAACCAGCTTATGTATAGAGACACCACCTTGATTAGTGCTTCAGATACGCGAACTATTTCTATTCCAACTGTAGGCCCCCAAAGGAATCTCACCGAATATCATGTTCATTTTTCATAGCGACTAAAGAAACTGTCTTTCCCCCATCCTCTCCCAGCCCCCAGAAAGAGAGTGGGAGATGGGTAAGAAGAAAAGTGGAGGAAACGCAAATAGGAGGAAGAGAACCCACAATACGATGTTTGTTTAGAGCTTTGTCGTCGGATTTGTGTTTTGTTTTGTTCTTTTGCCGAGAGCCAGGCACGCCAGTATTGTTCATATCTTTATCATCCCATATTCCCATTGTGCGTAAGAGTCAATATTTTTTGCCTGTTTTGCTGACTGATACATCCCCTCCACCTCAAACAGCAGTCGACATACAATAATTATTTGTAAAAGGAATGATTTCAGATGTGAGAGTTGCATGAGAATGGGGACAAAGTCTTCTCAACTTTGCACCCCCCAGTGCCTAACGGAGGGCCCTGCCTAGCAAAGGAATCCAATAAATATTCCTGGAATAAATGACTTAATGGAGCAGAGCAGTTAAATAATAAATAGGTAAGTCACATTAATTCTCCTCTACCACTTGCTTTCCGTTGATTAAATGCGTTCTTTTATTTGGGGAACTTGCATGGGCATCGTTTTACCTAATGGTAGGAAAGAACAGGATCATATATATACATACATATAAATATATATATAAATTTTTTCCCAATTCCTGGATTCTTTGGGTTACCACATGACAATGCCATGTTTCTACACTGATTCCTGACTCCCTAGAAGAAAAGTTCAAGGAATACCGATAAATACCCAGCCTTGAAATCAATACAATGATCCCTCAGTTCCCATCAAGTCAACCTTTTAGACCCCACAGGGTGTGCAGGGTGTTCCAGCAGCTTCCAGGAACACAGAGGGAAATGGATCAGATCTCCGCGTCCTTCGGGAGCGCCGTCCGCAAGGAAGATTGGTGGGAAAGTCAAAATAAAATAAAAAGACAACACCATGTGATCAGTGCTCGAACAGAGGTATGAGCTAATGTTACAGGAGCACAGAGAAGACATAAAATCAAAGTAGCCTGAAGTCAACTTCTAAGTAGCTGCCAAGAAAAGTCTTTGGTCTCCTCTGCCAAGAGTAAGGCAGCTGCTCTGGGTATGGTGCCTGAGGCCATGGTCCCGAAGGAGCCAGGGTTCATCCTGAGACGGTCCCATCAATGGAATCCTGGAGAAGGAGTTCAGCAAAAGCAGGCAGGTTCTGAAACCCTGACAAAAGGCCTAAGGATCTTTCCCCAGCAATGCTGACCACGACAATTACAACTGGAAGCCAAATCCCCCGGAGAGGAAAAGTCATGCCCTTTAGTGAAGCTGCCAAAAACCTCCAAAGTGAACAGTTTGCAATGTCTTTCTTCAGACACGGAAAAATGAGAAGGGAAGTCTAAGGGTCACGTCAGAGCCACGAGAGCTTTTGAAGGCGTCGCCCCAGGCCTGGGCAGTGGGACCCGCTGATCCAATGCTAAATAGGGATACTAAAAATATACAGACATACGGAAACCACATTTAAAAATCACAATGGGGGGAGGGGTGGTAAATGCATATAAAACAAGCCTTATGATAGAGCATTTAGCAGCCATTATACACATAAATAACTTTAATGACATAGGAATACCTATGATATTCTAAATGAATAAATATATATATTACGCACACTCTAAGACAAGGGAACTGGACTAAAGACGTAATATTCATAAACGGACATGTGGAGATTTGAACCCACATCGGCTGGCTTCAAATCCCGAAAACTCTACCCCTGAGGGACACCGTGAAGCTCGTGGCGTGGCGTGGGGAGCAGACTCCTCTTGAAGGATGCTAAACCAAGCATGCGTACTCCTCCCTAACCACACAGAGGGAGGTTCCTTCTGCATTTGCGAGCAGAGGGGTCATCTCAGCACAGGTCTACGGCACTGACCGTTTCTGTCCCCTGCCTGGTCACTAGGGAAATGGGTATGTTAGTGCAGAAAGAGGGATCTGCATGCACCCAAGGGGACCACAGGCATAAACAGCCACAGGAGCCCCCAGGAGACATGACCCCTACACCCTCTGTCCTCCGGGTCTGGTGTGGAAACCGCCAGGAGTCACCTTTTCCTTCACCACAGGTAGCTGCATGGAGAGTGCTCCCAGCATCCTGCTGAGTCTGTTTTCACCGAGTCCTGCGGCCTTTGAGCAAATGCCTGTTCTCCCTGCCGGGCTGGGTTAGCAAACAGCAAAGGGGCACGTAGGGAATTTGCAAACCCGGGCTGGAGGGCGGTAGCCACTCTCCACTCTGGTGAAGGAGAACTGCTATGATTCTGGAGGTCCATGAAGGTCCTGTCCTCCCCCAGAGATCCTGGCAGTCGGGAAGATTCTTGAGAGTAAATGAGCAGCTCACCTGAGACAAGCACAACCCAGGGCTGAGATAACCACGGGTTAGGCCATTGAGGCGTTTGTTTTCCTGCTGAGCTTCAGGGCACTGAAGGCAGAGGCACAGATTTAATAAAGAAGAATCCACTTCCCAAGTAGCTCTGAGTGCTGCTATCTGAGCACACTGATCTAGGCAGTGGGGATACAGAGGTGAACAAACACGCAACGTGCCTGCCCTGGGGATGTTCACCTGGTGAGAAGCGCAGATGCTCCTGGGATAATAATATGTATAGTGTAAGGGAGTGCTCCGTATGCAATAGACAGACCCTGGGCTAAGCCCTTTTCACGCATGTCTCATCCAGTCGTCCCAATAACCCCATGATTAAGTATTCTTTGTACCCGAGCATTTTAAAGAAGAGAAAACTAGGGCTCAGAGAGAGGTTAAGTAATTGCCTCGAGGGTCACACAGCTGGCAAGTGGCAGAGCTAGAACTCAAGACCCAGGCATCCAGGTGACACAGCCAGGACTCTTAGCTGCCACCCTGCACAGCCTTCACCTCCACACGAATCAGGTTCATTCTGAGGGCTCTAGGATGCCCAACATTTGTGACCCTCGCTATAGCATGGGCTTCTTCTTGGCATCAGCGTTCTGTAAGACAGGAATGACCATACCCGTGGCTTGTCGTGGGCCTCCCAGGAGATCCCCAAACCACACCAGTGTGCGTGCCCTGGGTGCTCTGCTGGCCTCCATCAGTTGCAAGCTCTTAGCAGCAATGGCTCACATGATCCCATGCCATTTATGTCATAATCCTGAACATCCCAGCAGGAAATCAGTTTCCCAAAACGTTCTCCGCAGAACTCTATTCTGCAATATGCTTTCCAAACAGCTTATTTTAAAAAGCCAGCTTGCATTTCTTATCAAGCTTGTACTGTGTGCTGGGCACTGCTGAACATTTTACACCTATTAACTCATATATCTCCCACAATCCCATGAGACAAGCACTATTTTACCTCCATTTTACATATGCAAGAACCGAGGCCCAATGAGGTTGACAAACTTGTCCAGAATCACATTGAGTGAATGGTGGAACCAGGAGTCAGGTCCAGACAGGCCAACCCTAAAGCCCACGCTCTTAGTCGATACAGATATTACCACTCCAGCACGTTTAGGAAATGCTGTAGTGTCCTTCTTGGAAAGTCACAAGGCCTAATGCTAGGCAGACTTATTACTGTTCACCAATATCTGAAAACTATGTTAACAATAAAGAAGGCACAGAAACAAATAATGAGTAAGTTTAAAAATAATTACACGTGGCTGAGACAGAAAATAATGGGGACAAGAGAAAGGGAAAACCACTTTAGATAGAATGGAAACATCCTTCTGGGAAGACATTTAGGCTGAGAACTGACTGAAAAAACAAAAGGAAAAAAAAATGAAACCCCAAGATGAACCTTTGAAAATTTATCAATAAAATCGATGAACTTAGACATATTAGTCAAGAAAAAAGATAGGAGACAATTGCAGAATAAAATAGGGGGCATCACTACAGACCTTTTAGATATTAAAGTGATAGTAAAGGAATATTATGAAAAGCTTAAGACTATTTTGACAACCGAGATGAAATGGATGAATTCCTTGAAAGACGTTCTTTTGGTGCTCTGAGACCAATTTCTATTTTTTTTGAGGGGGCGGGGGGCTTTCCCATCCAAATGAGCAATTCAACACGAATTCAATTCAATTCTGAGATTATCCACTTAGAGATAGCATCAGATTCCACAGGCAAAGTGAGCCCTCTCAAAACTGTTACCCCCTCACACTCCCTCCCTCCTCAGGTTCGATTAATTTGCCAGAGTGGCTCAGAGAAACATTTTACTTATTAGATTACCAATTTATTTACAATGGATATTAAAGGAGACTTATCAACAGCCTGATGAAGAGATTCACAGGGCAAGGTGGAGGGAGAGGGCATGGAGCGTTCATACCCTCTCCAGGAGCACCACTCTCTTGAAACCTCCACATGTTTGCCAACCCGGAAGCTCTTGGAGCTCTGTCGTTTAGGCTTTTAAGAAGGCTTCATTACAGAGGCTCCCTGGCTCCTTCTGCCACGTGGGGGCACAATGACAAGACTGAGGCCACCAATGAGGAGGCATGTCTTCACCAGACACTAAATCTGCCAGCTCAGGACCTTGGATTTCCCAGGCTCCAGAGCTGTGATAAATAAATGTTTATTGTTTATAAATCACCTGGTTTATGATATTCTGTGAGCAGCCTCAATGAACTAAAACACATACATACACACACCAACGCATACATATATAGAAGGAAATAGAAGGGGAAATGCTATTCGCGCTGAATATGTGTGACGGGATTACTGGTCATTTTAATTTCATTCTGTATTGTCAAAACAATAGGCATACAACACTCGGGATCACTTGCAATAACACAGATGGACCTAGAGGGCATTAAGCTAAGTAAGTCAGTCAGACTGAGAAAGACAAATACCATATGATCTCACTTATATAAGGAATCTAAAGAACAGAATAAACAAGCAAACAAAACAGAAACAGACGGATAGATACAGAGAACAAGCTGATGGTTGCCAGAGGGAAGGGAGGTTGGAGAGCTGGGGGAGAAAGGGGACGGGGTTAAGCAGTACAAATTAGTTGTTAGAAAATAGTCACAGGGATGGAAAGTGCAGTACATGGAATACAATCAATAATGCTGCAACAACTATATCTAGTGCCAGGTGGGTACTAGGGGAGCACTACATAAATTATATAAATGTCTAATTATATAAATTTTATAAATTATATACATATAATTATATAATTTATAAAATTTATATATGTATATATAAATATGTATCTATTTATAGATAAAATTTTATAAATTTTTAAAATATATAAATTTTATATAAAATTATATATATATATATATATAAATCATATAATGTCACTATGCCATACCCGGAAACTAATATAAAATAATATATTGAATGTCAATTGCAACTGAAAAAAATAAGTAATTAAAAAAAATAACTTTGGGGCCGGCCGAGTGGCGCATTGGTTAAGAATTGGCTTGGGACGCCAGCTCTGAGCAGCAGGGCTCCAGTTCGGATCCCACATGAGGGCCAGTGACACTGCACCCTCTACAGCTAAGATGGCGAACAACAACTCGACCTGGAGCTGGGCTACTGTGAATCGCTGGCGACGGCGTAGGCTGCAGTGGGGCTGGCCGGCAGCTGGTATGAGCTTTCATGAACTGCCCATGTGCCGCCGTGAGCAGCCATCCAATGGCCGGCAAGCGACTGCCTCACCCGGAAAGAGCACAATGATAATACCAACATGGGCCAGTGAAGCGACATCTTCCACAACTAGACTGAAGAACAAAAGGACAGCAACTTGTCTGTTCCCCTTCCCTGATGCTCCAATGCTGTTCCCCTTCCCAATTCCCCAATAAAATCTTAAAAAATAATAATAACTTTGTACTTTTGAAAAAAAATACAATGAATAGTATTTTTTAATTTTTTTTAAAGAGCATCTCATGACCTTGAGGAGTAGGGTCTTAGAGAGCATCTTAAGAAGGAGAATTTGTTCAATCCTTCATAAAACTGCACAGCAGGACTTAATGACACCACATTCTGCAATGCTGATGCTGAGATACACCCTTGTGAAAGCCCCACCGGGGAACCTGCTTGGACACTTGAAAGAGCTGAAGGAGTTATTTCAATCTGCTCAACAGGGATGGTTGTGCAAAGCCAGGACTCCAGACTCAGAGGTTCCAACCTGGAAGAAATTAACCGAATCAAGGAAAGCAGAGAGGATGCTGTATGCCAGTTGCCCACGGAGGAATCATAACCTTTGCAAGCCGACTGTGTAAACACATGAGAGGAAAGAGGAAGATGGATATTCTGTGTCCCCAGCAGTCCCCAGGCGCCAGCCATATCGATCCCAGGATGTGCACAGCTAGTTTGTTTTGGGGCGCTAAGAACACTGCCCACTCAACCCAAATAAGAGTGACTTCGAAATGATTATGCATCCATCGATTTCTCCAACAAGTATTTCCCAAATAAAACTAGACCTGTGCTCAAATATCTAGTTTTCTAACCAAGGGATCTCAAATTAAATCATCATACAGGAGCCAAGTAGAAGCAACAGTGACAAAATGGAGAATCAGGTCTCAATTGATGGGGCAAAGTCAGGCCCCCAAGGTATCAGACCTGCACATTGTTTTTAAAATGTTTTTGCTTACAAATTTTTTTGATATAAAAGGTTATTTCACTTCTAAATCCCAATTTCCAGGTTTCCCTAAAAAAACTGGAAGACTTGAACCCCGGACCCACATGGCCATGTAGCACTTGCTCAGATGACTGGCCCCTTCCCACTCATTTACAACTCTTGCCTGGTTCCATTAATATTTTCCCATAGGTGTTCCCTTCCCACTTAAATGTGGTGCTTCCAATCCTGTTAGGATTGTGTGTCAAGTAAAAGTAACCTAGCCCTGAGGGAGAGTCAAAGAGGATTCTCCTTTGAGTCTAGTGCACGGACTTTGAGATTGTTGTTTTGGACGATCTAAGAATTTTTTTCTCAGCTTACTTTGCAATTTCCTTAAGGGTTCAAGATGCTGGGTAACTGGTCTCCAGATCAGTGAAATACTGCGAGGGACCTTTGTGGAAGCTACGTGTTTCATTACCAAGTGAGTGTTTGTTTGCATGTGTGTTTTCATCTGTAGATAGTAGGAAAGGCACTTTAAAATGGCCTCACACCAAGAGCAGTTCTTGTTGTACCCCCACTCCCTTGTCTAAGGTGCCAGAAATTCATCTTAAGGAGGATAAGCAGAGCAATCCAGGGGCCTGCTCTCCCATAAATCACCATCTGAACCACCAGGCAAAGCTGCTGGGGTAGCCATACTACTTACAGTCTGGCAGCTGTGCCCAAGTCAACAGCACCTGGCTTTTATCATGCCGCAGGTAAAATTCACTGCATACCAGGTATTCCTGAGACCTGACTGGGCTGTGCTGCAACTGGATTCACAGGCTACAAATATTTTGTGTGAATCATGAGGTACTTGGGGGAAACACAGTTTTCTCAGAAGTATTTCTTATTTCCTAAACAAATATTGGCATATTGGGGTGGGAAGTATAGAGGATAATTACTTAGGTTTTTTGTTTATGTTTTTTTGAGAATAACCAAGGGAAAGGGGAATGTCTCAGGTTAGGTTTTCTCTAGAGCAGATCGTGAGACAAGCAACTGGGGACACATGGTTTAGTTGGGAGGTGACCACAGGAAGCATGGTGAGGGAGTAGGGAAGTGAGACAGGGAAAGAAAAGAAGCCAATCATTAATGGCAGGGTTACTGCGGGGGGACGGACAACTGTGACTCAATCCCACAGGGGCCTTCTGACACTCAGTGTAATACACGCCTCGTTGTCATCTCACTGAGCCGCAAGGAAGCTGGGAGATTTATACGCCAATTTCTGTCCCTTGTGGTTGAGGGTGGCTGGGGGGAGGTGGGGGGCATTTATCTGGTCTGCCATACGCAAGAACCAAGCACAATCTTATGGCCAAAGTGAGCTCTTAGGCAGAGAGATCCCCATGCTCCAGTGAGAAGCCATCATTGTGCCGGGAACTGTCTACCTAAGCTTCAAGGGACACTCAGAGTGGGTGAAGAGGATACGGGCAAGGTACCAACATAGCTAAAATGGATATTCTGGCTTACCTAATAGGGAAAGAACAAAAACAAAAAACAGTGGTAAAGCTTACTTAATGCACAGCTGAACTCAGGGCCAAAAACTTGTCATCAGGACTCAGTGTCTCTCTCCTTCTTGCTGCTCCGCCATCCTCTCATTGGCTCCAGTCGCTGGTTCCAAGCGGAAGCAAGATGGCGGCAGCAACTTTACCTCCTATGTCTTTGCAGGTTCCCTTCTAATAGGAAATACCAACTCTTTTTCTCTAAGAGCTCTTATCTTTAGAGACACATACTGAAAAGTATATAGATGAAACAATACGATGTTGGGAATTTGCTCCAAAATAATTCACTGTGGATGGTGCTATAATGAAACAAAATTGCCCTTGAGTTGATAAATGCTGACGCTGGATGGTGGGTACATGAGGGGTTCCTCTCAGTTATCTCTGTTTTTAAGTATGTTGGAAATTTTTCATAATAAAAAATTAATTTTGAACTTGATTTTAAAAGAGCCTCTTTCACTCACGTTTCAGATAAAATCTGATTTCATCTCGTTGGCTCTTCCTGGCCAGGTAACCATCCCTGAACCATTCACAGAGATCAGGGGGACTTAATGGCCCAAGCCTGAACCATACGCTCCACTTCTGAACGGAGACAAAAGTCTCCACAAAAAGCCTAGGGACCACAGCAGGGGAGGGGACTTAACAGAGGTTAACCAGGTACAATTCCCAGAAGAACGTTAATGAGTATTAGGTGCAAAACTACAGAGGTCCACTACATAAGGACATTGGAAATATAGTAGACATTGGGTATTTCTGCCCAGCCAGCACCCCTTTCCCCATCTTTTTGTAACAGCATTCCAGGTTTTCCCTGAAGAACTGTCCGGCCCCGCCTCTCAGTCCCTGTTGATTGGGCACCCCTTGTTCTAGTGGTGTACACATGACCTGGTCTGGCCAATGAGAGGCAGGCTATGGTGATTGGCGCAAGAATGGGCACATGACACCGGACTAGCCAATGAAACTCCACCCTGGGACATTCTCTGGGACATTCCCTCTGAGGTAGCTAAGCTGAAGGATGAATGTCTGTCACTGCTGGTGGCATCTTTGCCATCCCTGAGGAGAGCGAGGAGAGTCTGCCAAAGAGTGAGTCTCCGACGCAGAGAAAAGTGGAGCCAGAAAATGAAGAGAAACAGGTTCCCAATGACATTGTTGAGCATCTGTACTCAGCCCCGCTGGAAGCCAGATGCCCTGAACGCTTTAGCTACGTGATCAAATACATTTGTGGCTTAAGGCTCAGAGTAGACTGCTGTCACTTATTTCCCAGGCTAATAAAGGAAACTCTGATCACTCCAATGCAGCACTTGGAGCCTGTCCTGCCCTGATGCCTGCAGCACCAGTGTACAGCTGGGGTACAGCTCTAGAAGCACACGCTGCAATTTTCAGGTTAACAAGAAAAACCCTCCTGAGTGCACACTTCTGAAGGTGTGAGCAGTATTCCTGTTTTCTTTTAGTTACTAGCTCTTTTTAACCTTTTATTTTGAAATATTTTTTTATTCCCATCCCCCACCCCCTTAATTTTGGCAACCATCAGCTGTTCTCTACATCTATGGGTCTATTTCTGTTTTGTTTATTCATTTATTATTATTATTATTATTTTAGATTCCACATGTGAGGTCATACGGTACTTACCTTTCTCTGTTTGACTCATTTCACTTAGCATAATGCTCTCTAGGCCCATCCATGCTGTTGCAAACGGCAATATTTCATTCTTTTTATTGCTGAATAATATTCCATTTTATATATATATATAATATTCCATTACATATATATAATATTCCATTACATATATATAATATTCTATGACATTGCATATATATAAAATTCCACATAAATATATCTTGGCTCTTACTAATAATGCATATATCTTTTTGAATTAGTGTTTTTGTTTCAACAATATTTCTCATCCATTCATCCCCTCTGCAAACATTTACTGGATGCCTTATATGTGCCCAACCCTGGGCCAGGCACTGGGGATACAGAAATTAATTTGGCACAATCCATGTCTCCAAT
>NW_017731499.1:714709-716056 GCF_001890085.2 Hipposideros armiger
CACAGACCTCTCCTGATCACTCCTAACGTCAGCTTGTCACGGCATCCTTTCAGCTCCCATATCTACAAAGCTAACTGGAAAATCCTATCTGATTTCTAATTCGCAACCCCACACTCAAGTTCACCTTTTCAAGCCCAGCCACAAAAGTGATAGGTCACAGGCAGTCTGTGGATGGGCTTTACTTCGATCAGTCCGAAACCTTGATCCAATCAGTCCTGCACAAGAAGGGGTGCGGTCTCAGAAAGCAGGGGCTGTGAGCCGGTCACCTATGAGAACCGGCCTCCCGAGGACACTGTCTCCCCCACACTCCAACCCTCTGTCCCTAGTGATGTCAGCCACAGACAGAGCTAAACTGAGCTACCAGCCGGATGAAACGGCCCCCAAGGCCCCAAGAGGCTACCTAACCATTCTGACCCTCGGATTGGCTTGCACCGCTACGGGGGGAAGACTGCTCATCTAGAGCCTGGGAACAATTTATTTTAATGTTTTAATTTTTCGGTCACACAGCAACACTAGTTTAGAGAATCAGTTCCTCTGTGAAGGAAAAGATTGGGCTTTTCACAACAGCATTCAGATGACCCCATAGATAGCTTCCTCCTCAGGAATCACTCAACAATAGTGTCCAGCGGAGCCACGGGTTCATATGCCTTGCTCCCAGGCCTTGTGACCATGGAAATCGGGCAGCGCTTAAGAACCTCGGGAACCCAAAGGCACAAGCTTATCCACTTCCGTAACACCAACGCGAGTGAAGGCACGGCTTCCCATGGAGAGTTTCCAGGCCATTCTGCCTGAGTTGAAGTCATTATGCTACTTCTGTCACTGCACAGGAACGTGGGGGTTTCTCTAAATATGACTCATAGCAAAGCATACAGACAAACATGAGGAGAAACGCATTCTCCCAGGGAAAGGAGGGTGAGCAAATGCTAAAACTTTTGACATCTGAATACAGCACTGGCCGTGGCTAATTTAGTCAATATGAAAGATTTCAAATAATGGAAACACTGTCCGGCAAAAAGAGGAGAGAAAAGCAGAATGTGCACAAAATCTCACACATTCCTGCAAACAAGAGGGAAACGTGGTTTAATTAAAATAAAGGAAAAGGTAGCTTCTCGCCTCCTTTTCACGAAGGCTTCATGTCAGAGGAGCTCCATTCATCAAGCAGCCTGTGTCCGGCTGGAGTTCGTTCAACGCTTTCCTTTCTGCCAGCTGTGAAATTGGTAATGTATTGACAAATACGTTACTCTTCCAGCTGCATCCACACTCAAGAGCTTAAGCAGCAAAACCTCCTAATAATACTTGGCCCTGAGTCAGAATGCATTATGCATCTCCTATAGCCAGAGCCCAAAC
>NW_017731499.1:718906-719848 GCF_001890085.2 Hipposideros armiger
TGCCCCTTAAAAGAATGAGGAGCATTAAACATTGTAAAAAAGAATTAGATGAATAACTGCTGACTGTAACGTGGCAAGAGAAAGGAAAGAACAGAGACGTATGAAAGTGGCACTGACCTCATCGGGGGTCTCCTGCTAGATGGCCGACCTTAGAGACACTGGTGCGTGGTCAGCATATCCCCTCCCCCAATGAGGCGACTCAGACATACCCGACATCAAACATCATCTACGTAACCGCTCATCCTTTTGACTCAAACACGATCACATGTGTCGTTGGTAAAACCCACACAGGCATCTCACAGCCCTTGGGAAATTTATAAGTTGGGAAAAATTTTAAAACACAGCTCCTTGTCTGTAAGGATTCAGGGGTCTAAGAGCGCATCAACAAGGACCTAATGAAATGAACTGAAGCTGAATAACTGTCCAGCCACAGTGATTAAACACGTAGCTCGCAAAACCAATGTTTGGAATCAAAGGAAATCCAAGTATTTCCTCCGACAGAGTAAGACGGAGCCAGTCTCTCTTGGATCAAGGGTCCGTTTGTCCTCGCCACACTTGAAGATGGGTGAGTCACGGGCAAGCCTAATGTGGTAGTTACCTGCCCATCCACAGAGATGCGATCAGCCAAAACCTCACCTGCAACCCTGCCGCCTTCAGCAATCCCGGCTCCCTGGTTACTTAAATGCAATGCTAGGTCAGTGGTGTCCTGCTGACCACAGCGGCCTTTTTATGATTTTTTTTCCCAAGGCTTGGATCAACTTTGCAAGCACAACGTGCTTTCATTTTTGTTGAGAGTACTAAATTAATCCATCATCACGCATCTCTTCAGAAAAGGAGGCAGCAACGGCTTTTTAATGCCATAATCTGCAAGGCCCTGAAATCACAGGGTTTCTCCAAGAACCCACACGCCCTAAATCTCTGGCTTTTGACTTCAGTAAAGTC
>NW_017731499.1:721478-722711 GCF_001890085.2 Hipposideros armiger
CACGGGTCTGGGAGTCTGGCAACAGCGTGCACATTCACCTCTGACGGCCTCTGTTTCCTCACCTCTGAGACTGGGGTCATAAACCTAGCGTACAGGGAGGCTCTGAGGGTCAGGGACAATGCAGGCCACGCGCCTGCCCCGTGGGCAGCAGGCCCTCAGCAAAGGGAGGCCGTTACTATGCTGCCATCAAACCTCAGATTCACAGTGACAATCAGGACTGGAAGCCAACCTAACTGGCAACTTACCCGGATGACCCTGCGTCCAGGACAAGCCGAGGCTATCGGCCAACAGGGGGGATGATAAACGAGGGTAAGACTGCTCGGGGCCTGGGTGCAGAGCTCTCCTGGCCTTAGACGCAGGTTTACTGAAACTGCTGGATACAAGTTTTTCCACGTAGCCCAGGCGTGACTGAGCTGGGAGAAGGCAGGAAAGATGCGATCACAATAGCCTTCCTTGAGTTATCTATTAATTCATTCTTAATACAGTAATACCTTGGTTTGCAAGCATAATGCATTCCAAAAACAAACTACTCATACTGCAAGACATCACTCGTTTATCACATTAAAAAGTATTACAAATGTTTGCTTGTCTTGTGGAACACTCGCAAATCACATTACTCGCAATCCAAGGTTTTACTGTACTTTTAAGCTTGCCCACGTGTCAGCTGCTCTACTCAACATCCAGTGTGAACCAGAGGCCAACCCCCCAAGGAGTGCCCACCGCATGGAGGAGACAGCACCACATAAATTGACAGATAAAATGTAGAGTAGACTTGCGATACAGTTCATAAAGAGAGGGCTCCTATGAGAACAGTTAACAGGGTTGTCACGGAAGGCCTCTCCAAGGAAGACTTTTAAACTGAGTTTTGAAAGATAAGGAGCCAATCAAGTGCAGAGCAGTGGAAGCGCATGACAGTCCGCAGGAGCAGTGAGTGCAAAGGCCCTGGGGTTGTAAAGAAGGAGGACAGCAGGAAACAAAGCCAGAAAAGCAGGCAGCAGCCAAATCATGCAGGGCCTTGCAGGCTATAGGGAGGGCAGTGGATTTCATTCTGAAGACCACGGATGCCAAGGATGGGTTGTAAACGGAGGGCTGACTGCCACACATCTGTCCCATAAAATGATAGATCGAACCCTGCAGGAATCAAGTCCCACAGTGGCCTGAGACCATGGGGTCAGGACTTGTCTTCTAAACAGCCTTCTGCTTCCTACTAGACATTGAAGGTCTTTGACCTGC
>NW_017731499.1:726396-730789 GCF_001890085.2 Hipposideros armiger
GCATAGGAAGCTCCACATTTGGAACTTCCCTGGACTCCGCCCCCTGTGCTTCCCTTGGCCAATAAAATTGTCTGTATCCTTCAAGCTGTAAGAAACCATAACCATGAGTATAACAGCTTCCAGTGAGTTCCACGAGTGTCCAGTGAATTATCGATGCTAAGGGTGGTCTTGGGGACCCCCCCAAACTTGCAATTGGTACCAGAAATGAGGGTGGCTTTATGGACTGTGACCCCCCGACTTTGTAGTTCTATTTTTAAGGGCTTTCAGAAGGCAATGGATGTAATAACAACTTGCCTGGAAAATGTGAAACATGAAAGACAGGCCCAATTTACAGACTGTCCAGACTGGCCAAGCCACCGTTGTGAGTGCCTCGTTCATTGAAACCAGCCTGGGGTGCAGAGTGTCCCTCTCTGTCGTCCTATCCTTCCACAGTCAAGGTGGGCAGCACTCTCCAGGCCAGCGAATGAATCATGAGTGCCTGTATGCTGCTCCCCTTCTCTCCAACAGATGACTGGGCAAAAAATAGAAGAGAATTACTCCTTTATAAATATCTGTACATGCTAAATGTCTCTAAAAAGCACCGTGTGCCAAGCTAGTCTGCTAAGAAACAGATGCAGAACAGATGCAAAAGCCCGTGAGGTAGCTGAGAACTTAAAGGACCTTTATTCAACAAGAGGCAGGAAAAGTTTTTTGGGAGCATAGATGATCAAAGATGGCCCAAGGCGGCCAGCTAGTGAGCTATGGAGAGTCTGACTCCCAGCTTTACATCCACTCACTTAACAGGTATTTATTAAGCACCTACTATGTACATGACTCTCTTCTTAGGAGACAAGATACAGGGCTGACCAAGATTAAGTTCCCAAAGGACATCCATTGTAACGGAAGAAGTCAGATAAAAACAGGCAGAAAATAATGTTTCGCTAGACCCGTGCTACAGAAGGAAATGGAACGGATAATATGGGAATGCTGGGGATAGAGGCAATTTGAACTTGAGGGATCAAGAAAGGCCTGCGAGAGGCAGCAACATTTGAGATAAAACTTGGAATGATGACAGGAAGCCAACCCTTGGAAGGTCTGGGAGAAGAAAATCCCAAGCAGGGAGGACAGCATTTACAAAGGCCCTGAGGTGGGTCCTAGGCTTGTTCCTAGAAGCAAAAGAAGGGGTCAAAGGAAAGGAGCCCAGGATGGGGCCTGAGATGTGATCAGGTGATGACAGGCCTTCTAGACCACGGCAAGGGACTGATTTTAATTCTCGGTAAAATGAAAAGCTGTATGAACGTTTTACTAAGGATTAATAGGATTCGATTGTTGGGTTTTGTTGTTTTCCTTAATCACTCGGGCAGCTAGGTCCTACATTGATTATAGAGTATCAACGATGGAAACAGAGACTATGTTGGAAGATGTTACTGTCATCGACGGCAGTTTGCGTAAGGAGAGGCAGCGAAGATGGGGAAACATTTTGTGGCTGTTTTGACGGCAGGGATCGTTGCATTTGCTGATGATTTGGATGTACCACTAAGAGGGACAGAAATCAAAGATGACTCCTCGCTTTGTCGTTTGAACAGCTGCATGGAAAGTGGATCATTGACTAAGACAGGAAAGGTAGGGGGAGGCATAGGTTTGGGGACATGCCAAAGATGAGAAAATGAGACTCAGAAAAGCCAGAAGACTCATTCAAAGTCACATAACTGGGACATGATAGGGGCAGGGTTTGAACACTGTCTCCTGGGTTCCCGGGGCAGGATTCAAACAGCAAAGCAAGAAGAATCTCCAAGCCAGGTTCAGAGAGGAAGTGGAGGAAAAATCAAGTTGGTACCCCAGGCAAATTCAGGCCATGCCAGGCGGCTGATCTATTTTCAGCACCCACTCTTGGGAAGGCTACTTGTAGAATCATAGAGTTAATAGAATTTTCAAGCTGAGCAGATCCTTGGGCTCAAAACGGCACCTGCATCTCTGCAAATATGATTCACAGAACATCCCCTGAGAAGGCAGATGGGTCAGGCTGCTGAGTAGACTTTGCTTTGAATGGCGCTCCAGACATGGGCCCACCTTCCAAGCCATGCTATCCACTTCCTCCCCACTGTCAAAGCAACAGGACATTATATAAATTTTCTGAGATGCCAAAAGGAGCAATTCTATATTTAACTCCCCTCCCAGCATCCAAATATCACATGATAGAATGTTGAGGATCCAATTCAACAATATTGAACAACAGGAAGATAGCCCAAGGGATTCTCTCCTTCTCCCTTCTCCTCAGACTTCCTGTCTCCAGCCACCCACTGTCATATCTTCATTAAGGAATTTCAGGAGCCTGGTGGCTCAGGCAGATCCCCAGGAAAGCAAACAGCTGGGGGAGTCAAAAGGATTATGCTAATAGAGATGCTATTAACACAGGCAGAGCTACCAGGGAGCTGGAACTCAGAGATAATCACAGGCCCTTCCTCCCAGTCAGCATTCCTGGGAAGAAGTGTGGGGACTGAGGGATAGGTGGGAAGGAGGCAGCTGTATAAAAACCAATGTCCTCTAGGCTGTGGAGGCAAGGGACATGGAATTTCAGCCACTGCATCTCTGTATCTGGAGCCCATTAGAAAGGCGCTGATGAGAAGAGTCAAAACACATCCCCAAGGTTGCAAGAGCTGGGGTGATGAAAGCAGCTTAGGAGCCGACCAGGTAGGCATGGAGTGGGGTTCCTGCACACCCTCATTCTTGCATGACCATCTTGCATGCTGTGGGCGATCAGTAAATATTAGGCACTGAGGCTGGTGGAGGGCAGGTTTTAAGGAGGCCAGGAACAGCGTAGAGTGGGCTGCAGCAGGAAAGGGCCATGGAGATGCTCAGCAACCAGCCTCATCTTGGCAGGTCCCATGTCCCGCCTCTCTCTGGGGGTATTCTCAGTTTCAAAAAGCCAGCAAACCAACTCCCGGGAAATTCATGGGGAAGTTGAAAGCTGAGGAGACCCTCCTTGGTATGGCTCAGGTCTANTGGAGGCCGGGACCAGGTTTGGGAAACTTCTGAGTCACATTCAGAAGTCCTGAGGTCACCATGAACAAAGGACGGTCTCTTGGTGGCTTGGAGATGCCCTAAACCACTGAAAATGGAAGCTCACACTCATTTGCTCCACTCAACCCCTTTCATTCACCTCCATCCCTTTTTGTCTAAAAGGCTTCCTGGCAGCAACAGGTGCCAAGAATCCCTCACAAAAAAACCATTTTCTTGGTTTCAAAACACAACTGCAAGATACAGGAATCCAAGATGAAGGAATCTGTGATGGTAGTCACTGACTGTACATTTGCTATGAATCACCTGTGACCTGTGGCACCCAAACATAGAGATCGTTGTGCTCAACATGTACTTTCTCACCCCCAAACCTTTGCAGGTGATCTTCCTCTACCTACCTGAACACCACCTCCCACCCCCATACCCCACCTAGGTTGGCCAACTTCTAATCATATTTCCAGCCTCAGCTAAATCATCACCACCTCTGGAAAGCTTTCACCAGCAGCCAGGGTACAATGGACACCCCTCCATCAGGAACCCTTAGTATTACTTCTAGCACCATAATTGTAAATTATGTATGACTGCCTGCTTAACCATCTGTCTCCACGGCCTTTGATGGCTCAAAATGTCTTTCATCACTGTATCCCTAGTAAGCTATTGGGTTGTCGGAAAAGTCCTGACGCATGTTGGCGACAGATGGCACTAGTTCATTTTTGGAAGTACTAGAGTCATTCGCATCTATGTTATTGCTGTGTCATTTTACAGCTGACAGTTGTAGCTTCATTCTGAAAAAAGAGTTTTGGAGATTTTACAACAAGTTGAAGATGGAAGGCCAAACTGTGCATTTTCACCATATTTTACTGTTTTACTCCCATAAAGGGAAGAATGCACGTCAAGCTTGTGAAAAGTTGCATAAAGTTTACGGTGACAATGCTCTACAAGAACGTGAGTGCCAATGATAGTTCACAAAATTCCGTGCTGATTTTTATCTCAACAACGCCCCTCAGTCAGGGAGGCCCACTGAAGTCGATGACGACAAAATAAAGGCACTGATCAAGTCAAACCCACGTTACACAACACGAGAGATTGCAGAAGCATTGAACATCCATCATTCAAGTGTTCATGACCACCTGAAGACGCTGGGATATGTAAGCAAGCTCGATATTTGGGTTCCACGTGAACTCAAAGAAGTTCATTTGACAGCTCACATAAGCATCTGCGATATGCTCATTAAACATGAGGAAAACGATCCTTTTTTGAAGTGACTGCTAACTGGCGATGAGAAGTGGATTGTTTACAACAATGTGGTGCACAAATGGTCTTGGTCCCGACGTGATGATTCGCCTCAGACGACATCGAAAGCAGACATTCATCAGAGGAAGGTTATGCTCTCAGT
>NW_017731499.1:737402-744372 GCF_001890085.2 Hipposideros armiger
TCTTATAGGTATTTGTTACAGCAGCAACCCACTCCTGGCACCACAGTGTGTCAGTCAGGATTTAATCAGAGAAATGAACCAGTAGGAAATACATATTAAGAGATTTATTATAAGACATTTGCTTATGTAACTGAGGAATGGCTAGGTGTATCTGAATCCCTGGGCATGAGCTGAAGCTTCTATTCTCAGGTGAGATTTCTTCTTCAGGAAAATCTCAACTCGACTTTTTACGGCCTTTAACTGATGGATTCAAGCCTACCCAGAATAATCTCCCTTAAAGTCAACTGACTTCAGACTTTAGTCACATCCACAAAACACCTTCACAACTACACCTGGATCAGTGTTTGATTGAATAGCTGGCTAATGCAGCCTCAGCAAGTTGACACATAAAGCTGACCACCACACAGGTGCTATGCTCTTCACGCTACTTTCATAATGCTCAAGACAGCCTCTCGTGCATTTCTGTATCCCGTCCCCCAAGTCCCAGGTGCAGAGCAAGTACCCAGAAGTTAAATGAGCAAGTTTACAGGCAAATGGGCTCGTCCTTTCATCACTACTTTTCATCAGACTTCTCCTTCCCCTCCTGTTCCACCACCACCCAACCCCACCGATTCGGAAGGTCCCCTGTTGTTCTTTCCTCCCAGCAAGCCCATCGTCCTGTGCTTCTTCAGGAAGCCAATGTTGTAAACACTGGAGCATAACAACCCAAAGCACAGGTCCCATAATCCCACCTCTTCAACTGGAACAATGAAAATCCAAGAGTATTTTTCTCTCCAGCCCACAACTAGGAAGGCAAGCTCAAGTAGCAACAGAAACGTCAAAGGTGAGGTTCATTTGCAACTCGGTTCTAACAAAACCAGTTTTTCTTCCAAGAAAATCAAAATGGATAACTCAGAATGATCAATGTAGGATGCAAGAGGCACTTGACTAATCATTCTCAATTGTAGACCTGTGATCCAGGGTGTCGAACCAGGACTAAAAGTTAAAAATACTGACCAATAATTAATAAACTGTCTTCCTTTAATAAAGAAAGTATGGCAATACTTCCCAGGTGACCTTTTCCTTCACATTTTCTTCATAATTTTGGATGAACTTAGCTGTCAGTACAAATGTCCTAAAAGAATGAGTTATTCTACCTTCAGAATAATGATGATTGATGATCACGACGACAGGGTGGTGATAATAATGGCAGTAGCAGCCATTTATTGGGACTTACCTATTGCTAAGCACTTCATATACAGCATTTAATTTGATCATTATTATAACCCGTCATACTTTTGAGTTCTAGTTCCCAGTAGTTTATTTGAAAAATGAACCCAGGAAATACAGGTAAGGAAAAGGAGAAATGAGACAGAAAGGAAAAAAAAAAAAACCCAATAAATGAAGTATTTGTAAGCAACTTACAACTGTGGGCAACTGAATCTTATTATCACTGGGGACATCTGGGATCTAGCAAAAAATATCTACATCACAGTCATCCCACCTGAAAGGAAAGGAACTACTGGAATAGTTATCCAGAACTCCCTATAAATCACTGGCTGCTTCCAGCACCTTCACTCACCCTGCAGGTGGGCTAAACCCTCTTCCAGAGCCAGAAAAGACCTCTCATGTACACTGTTCAGAGTCAGCAGACTTTGGTATACAGAGGTAAGGACTAGGGGAACATGGGCTAGCACAGCAGCACACAACCCTAACAACAGGTGGTACTGTTCCCATTTCAGAGAAAAAAAAATTGAGACTCAGAGAGGATAAAGTAATTTGTTCCAATGATGAAGCTGCATTAAAACCGGGTCTATCTGCAAAGAAGGCATACAAATTACCAACAAATATATTTCTACAACGCTCAATGTCACTAATCATCAGGGAAATGCAAATCAAAGACACAAGAAGATATTATCTCACCCCAGTCAAGATGGCGATTATCGAAAAAACAAAAGACAAGTGTTGGCAAGGATATGAAGAAATCGGCACCCTTGCACACTGTTGGTGGGAATGCAAAGTGGTGTGGCCATTATGGAATAGAATGGAGTTTCTTAAAAAAAATAAATAAATAAGGCTAGAAACTACCATGTGATACAGCAATCCCATTTCTGGGTATTTACCCAGAAAAATTGAAATCAGGATCTCAAAGAGATAGTAGCACTTCTACGTTCATTGCAACATTATTCACAACATCCAAGATGTGAAAACAACCTAAATGTCTATCTACAGACGAATGGATAAACACACTGCGGTGGATACATACAATGGGATGCTATTCATCCTTAAAAAAAGGGAATTCTGCAGTATGTGACAACATGGATGAACCTTGACGATTAAGTGAAATATTAAGTGAAATAAACCAGTTCCAGAAGGACTAATAAGACATGATTCCACTTAAGTGAGGTGTCTACAACAGTCAAATTGACAGACGCAAGAGTGTGAGCTTGCGGTTGTCAGGGGCTAGGAGAGGGAACAATGGGGAGCTTCTTTTTTAAATTTTTATTTATTTTTGACAAATAAAATTTAAATATATTTAAGGTACACAACATAATGGTTTGATATATGTATGCACTTGCTCCATAAAGGCAAGAGCCCTGATTTACCTCAGCCACCCAAGGTCAAGTTCAATCAAGTGCAGGCAACCCAAGGCTCTCCAGATCCCACCCTGCTTCACACAACTGCCTGCCTTGGAGTCAGACCCCTTTGCTACAATCTCCCTCAATCGTGTTCCCATGTAAAATTCTCGCGTCTCGGCCCTTTCCAATTAGGTACTTAATACAACACAGATCCTTATGCCACCACATAATAATTTACACAGAACACTTAATTAGCTTCTTAGATAAAAATAACATGTAATTTGTTTGGTAATTACATGTTTCCACAACTGCTGAAAGCAACTCATTATAGGAATTTGGTACACTTAGGGTACATTACCTTAATTCTATTTTCTGTTGATCCAATTGTATCTGTCGATCCTACTTGTATTGTAAATGCGTTGGGCTGATGAAGTTGACTATAACGCTGTTGTTTCTTCAGGCTTCGTGGTTCACTCCAGGCACTGACTGGCTTTGCTGGTGTGGCGAAAACAAGGACACACGAAAACCCTTCACACAAGCAAAGAAAGTCGGCGGAACCTTCCGCCGAGGGTCTCCTTAGCATGGCATGTTCCAAAAGTGAGGGTACATAGATATATTTCCTTTCAAAGCTTTTAATAACTCAGTAGTTATCCTAATGTGTATGAGAAAAAATATAAATAGCATATCCAAACCATGATTTCAAGAAAATTATTTTTGGAATGAAGCTTAAGTAAGTATGTATGTTTAAAAATATTTAGTCAATTTATGGGTAATTGATGATATTAAGGAATTATTACTTTCTAAATGTAGCAAAGTTATGTTTATATTCTACAAATGGAGCCCTTACCTTTTAAGATACTTACTGAAATTTTATAATAAAATGATTCAATCCCTAGAATTTGCTTTAAAATAATCGAGACAGTGGGTATGAAAGAGGAGGGAGTATTAAGAAAACAAGATAGACTATAAGTTGAAACTAAATTAAGGGTACATGAGGGCTCATTACGTTTTCTCTGTACTCCTGTATGCTTGATAATTTCCATAATAATAAATTTAAAACTTGAGTCCATTTAAAGAAAAAAAATGGTTAAATAAAAACGTAGGTCAGAGGTTGGCATTTTTTTCGGTAAAGGGCCAAACAGCAAATATTTTAGGCTTTGGGAGCCATAGAGTCTCTGGTAACTACTCAATTCTGCTTTTATATTGTGAAAGCAGCCATGGACAGTATGTCCACGAATGGGTGGAGTTCCTTTGTGAATGGGCATAGTTCAATTCCGGTAAAACTTTAATTACAAAAAGCAGGGAAGTCCATAGTTTGCAGACCTTTGAGGTAGGTAATATACTGATATGGCAAAAACCATGAAGGTGGTATAAGAAAGACTGTAAGAGGTAGAAAAATTCATAATAATTCATTAATAAGTTGTTATCAATTCAAAGAGGCAACCAACAGCCAGGCCATTGATAGACTGAGACATAGACAAAAGGAAGACAGCAGAAGGCGGGAACACAGAAGTATGTCCAGTCATCCATTCATTCAACAACGTTTTATAAAACCCCTAATAGGCCATATTGTAGTTACCAATAAAAAAATTTAAAAAAAAAACCCTAGTAAGAGGGGTCATGTCAGCCTGCATCCAGGGATGGTGTAAGGGGCACACTTAATCTCTTCCTTGTCCTCTGCAGCTCCTGCTGGACCAGTTCACACACCCATACCACCTCCTTTATGTTTGACCAGTGTGAGAAAGAAGGCTCTTCCTCCAAGTGTAAACAGACAGAGCTATTTCAGAGTGAGGATCACTAATATTATTCATATTCACCATCTTGGTGGATCTATTAAACACCCTCCCCTGGTCAAGACCTGAGACATAGGATGGAAGCTGGGTCTGAGAGTCTTTCTAGTTTTGAGCAGCATGTCCCCCAGATCCTGCCACGAGCCCTGAGTAGTTTCTGATCCCCTAACTCCAGGAGCTGCCATGGCCTTCCCCTGTAGCCTCTCACTGTGTGTGCTTCCCTCTTTTCCTGGGCAGAAAATGTGTCTGGTGTTTGTCAATGAAGAACTGCTCCTCACTTTGCCAGTTGGGTGAGGAGGAGCATTCTAGGTGCAGGGAACTTTTACCAAGGTACCAAAGCATGATGCAAATAGTAAATGAGGGCCGGCCGAGTGACTCAGTTGGTTAAGAGCACAAGTTCTGGGCAACAGAGTCACTGGTTCGATTCCCACATGGGCCAGTGACCTGTGTCCGAGCTGAGCTGCCACTGAGCTGCCAACAGGTGGCAAGATGGCTCAGCTGGTGAGAGTACATGCTCCTACCAACAAGGTTGCCAGTTTGACTCCCGCATGGGATGGTAGGCTACGCCCACCTGCAACTAAGACTGAACACGGCACCTTGAGCTGAGCTGCCACAAGCTGCCAACTGGCGGCTGGATGGCGACTGGACTTGGAGCTGAGCTAGCTGCACCCTCCACAACTAAGATTGAAGGACAACAACTTGGCTGTTCCCCTTCCCCAATCCCCCAATAAAATCTTTCAAAAAAAAAAAGTAAATGATGGGGTATGGAAATCAAATGTTTCTTCGAGGTACAGATGGATCCTCCTCAAACTCTGAAACACCCTAGGGACTTAACAGACAAGTTACAGAGCTATTTTCCTAGAGCATCTCTTAGCTACATGATAACAGGGCATTTTCTGCAAGATCAATATTTGGCCAACATCAGCCTCCATTTTTGCATCAGTATGGACAACTGAAAGCTCCCTGCCACCTTTCTCTTAATTACGATAATGGCCATTACCCTCTTGTGTTTGTTCAGTAAGTTCAGCTTTTCAAAGAACTTGCAAGGCTGGTAACATACAGACTCCCCCAAAGCCTCTGAGTTTGAGGCATTAAAGGCTCTCCATGTGAAAATACCAACCAGTTTAAAAAAAAAAAAACCTTGCAGAGATCCAAGATGGCAGAGTAGATAAACACTGTGCCTGCTTCCTTCCATGAACACGTTAAAATTACAACTAAATTATAGAACAACCAATCAGGAGAACCATCTGAAGTCTAGCCAAACAGAAGTTTTATAACTAAGGATACAAAGAAGAGGCCACATTGAATGGGGAGGGGAGGAGATGCAGAGCGGGCCCCAAACCTCCAGGTTGCGGCTGAGAATTAGGAGGGATATTTCTGCCACAGAGGTTCCCCCAGAGGAGCGAGGGACACCAGCCCCCCAAACCAGGCTCCCCAGCCCAGAATGCTGGGGCTGGGAAAAGGAGCCCCGACAACATCAGGCTGTGGAACACAGTAAAAATTCCGACCGTCTGGGTGGAACAGGGGCGTTGCAGGAACCCAGGTAGCTTCTTTTTTTTTTTTNCTTAACCACATCTTCAAAGTCCCTTTGCCATAAAAGATAATATATTCTCAAGTGTCAGGGTTTAGAAGGTGGACATCTTGGGAGTTGGGAAGGGGGAGCATTATCCTACCGCCCACGCTACTCTCTGATCCCCAAAGATGCACTTCTGTCCCACATGCAAAGTACATTCGCCTCATCCCCAAAGGTTTCAACCTAATGCAGCATCAACTCAAAGTCCAAAATGCTCATCTAAATCTCATCACCTCAAAGGACCGAAATCTCATCATGTCAATCACCAAAGTCAGGTATATAGGAGACTCTGGGTATAATCCATCCTGGGGCAAACTTCTCTCTCTCCATGAGCCTGTGAAACTAGAAAGCAAATTATCGACTCCCAAAATACCATTGCAGGGCAGTCACAGGTTACCAGCTATAGCCATTCCTGATCTAAAAGGAAAACAATGGAAAGAAAAACTAGTGACCACACCCAAGCAATTCTGAAACCAGCTAGACAAACACTAGGTTCCAAGGCCTGGGGAGAATCCTCTGTGTTCTGTGGCTCTGCCACCCGAGTAGTCCTTCCTCTGTCATGAGGGGAGCATGTGTTTTCAGTTTAGCAGTTTCAGCAGTCTGTTTCCTGCCTGTAGAATTTGGGGGATGTGATGGCCTGCTTTCATTTCATCCTCTTTCTATTCCTTTCAGTCCAAGTTGGCAGTGTTTCTGCTGGTATGAAATTGCAAAAACCTTGTGCGTCTCCTGTGTATTTCACAGGAATTCATTCCATTAGACATGAGATTAGTTCTTCTATAGATCTTTCTGAGATAATCCTCTCTCTATCCCTGGTTTCTGCTTAGATGGTTAAGGAGTCCATGAGTCACACACCTAATCTCTTTAAAGATCCCTCTGTATAATCAAATATTGAGACTTTTTAGTCCTTTCTAGTAAAAGGTTATCCAGCCACACTCCTTGGCTTTCTTTAGAGCAGTTTTTCTGACTGTGAGTTTCCCAACTTTAGTGTCTCTTACGACTTGGGTAGACTGAGAATTTCCCAAGTCATCCTTTTTGCTTAACAGTTCTTC
>NW_017731499.1:749965-762150 GCF_001890085.2 Hipposideros armiger
TTGTTCAGCATCTTAGCTGTGGAGGGCAGTGTCACTGGCCCTCATATGTGGGATCCGAACTGGGGCCCTCTGGCGTCACAAGCCAGCTCTTAACCAACGCGCCACTCGGCCGGCCCCCAGGTATCCTCTTAAATGGCCCACGCACAGATTCACTTGCTCGCAGGCACTCACCTTGGGCTCCAGTGGAGGGACAGTGACTCAAGAGGCATCAGAGACATACAGGTGTGGGGACAGACTGAGGTCCGTGACTTCGGGGGGAAAGACTGGAGGACAGCCAGCATTTTCCCTGTGAGGAGGTCCTCCTTCCGTGCAGCCGGCAGGCAGGCGCCATCTTTCCTGTGTTGAGCCCGCCCCTACGCTTCCGGTCAAATCGGAATCTGATTGGGCTAGTGCGCTCCACTGCTTTAACCTGCTCACTCACTGGGATTGTGCCCCCACCCAACTCCCCTAACTTTCTCTGTGAACAACCAGCCCCACCAGCATTGTACTCTTTCTTGAAAAACTATCAGAGTCTACAGGACCCGGGTGGGCAGCAACTGGCCACAGTGTGCTCTGAGACTTTTGCTGAGTAGCCCCAGGCTCAGCACTGGCACCAAACCACAATTTACATTAACCCAGTGCCACAACTCTTCCTACTTGAGTGACTCCCTGAGACCCTGCCTCACCCAATTTGCATATCATACAATGTTCTATCAGCTGGCAGGTGGCAGAAGGCCTCGGGGTGTCCTGGCTTTTTACAGAGGTACCCAGGCCTGGTACCAGTGGCAGAGGGGGTTGGGAGGCAGGGTGAAAGGGCAAAGGGATAAAGAAGTACAAATTGGTAGTTACGAAATAATCATGGGGATGTAAAGTAAAGCATAAGACATATAGTCAATGACTAAAATAACTGTATATAGTGCCAGGTAAGTACTAGATTAGTCAGGGGGATCACTTCTTAAATTATGCAAATGTTTAACTACTTTGCTGCACACCTGAAATTAATATAAATTAATATTGAATGTCAACTGTAATTTTTAAATTTTAAAAGAGGGGAAACGGTGAAGGAGAATCAGAGGTCCAAATTTCCAGGTATAAAACAAATAAGTCATGGGGATGTAATATACAGCATGGAGAATAAAGTCAATAATATTGTGATGACATGGTACAGTGTCAGATGGTTGCTGGACTTATGGTGATCACTTCTTTAGGTATATAAACATTGAAAAACTATGGTGTACCCCTAAAACTAATATAATATTGTGTGTTAGCTATATTTTTAATAAAAATCTTTGTTTAAAAAAACCATCAAAGTCACCAACACTTTGTCCTACCCTCTGCCTTACCCTCAAGCCTTCTCATCAGACTGCAGCTTTTCTCGAGGCAACTGCAGGTAAGACATTCATTCAAACCAGCAGGAAGATAAATGCTGAGCCTGCACCCTCAGAAACTTCTGCTGACTTAGCATCAGGCCAGCAGAGATGCTGAACTTGTCACTCATCCTGAGGAGTCGCAGCATGCCCAAGTGAGCCTGTCTCAGATGCCCTGTTCATAGCAGTGGCCACCGGGAAAGCCAGTGCAATGGGTGGTCTGAACAAGAGAGGATCACAGGACCCAGCAAACAGTTCCCAGAAAATCAAGACACCTGGCAGACCCAAGAACGTGGCTGTTGCCATTTCCATTTGCTCCAAATTAGCATCAAAGTCAAGAGGAGTTAGGGTTAAAATGCAAACACTCCAAGCTGCAACCACAACCACCTACATATGGTTCCCCATACACACCGTGTACTTGGCCGCCTACATCTTTATTCATGCTGTTCTCTCTGGCTGGATAAGCTCAGGGAATTGGCTTATTTTTGCCAAAGTTAGCATTTAATATGGACATAATTACAGTTAAAAGCCATGGATTGCATGTGGCAATCTTTCCCCCAGTTCCACTGCTGAGATCCGACTCATCCATCAAGCCTGTTCTTTCTCTCCACCAACACTCGCTCTGACCCAGTTCATCTCCTTGTGGCCTCAGCTAATTGTTATCTAGCTTTATCACCTTCTTGGCTTGCTGTTCAGTCCACCACTGCCTTAACCAGATAAATTCACTCTTCCTCTAGTCAAATTCATTTCACCTTCTTGACAGTCAATGGTGCTGAAGTCAAAACTCCCCCCAAATCTTAAAAGATGCATAGCTTTCCCTTCCCTTAGCCACCAGTACACAAGTACTGGATGTACTGGTCGTCCAGCACTTTCCAGGTACTATTCAAGGTGCTCAGGAAGGGGGACAAGCACACCCCAGCCCTCCTGGAGTGAACCAAGCAATACGGACAGTGATCAACTCATCAGGTAAACACGTGGGTACACACTCATTGTCCTTTTTATGTGCATTTTATAAACATTATATGCTTAGAGTGACTTTATATATTTCTGTCTTATTTCTTGGCTAGAACATAAGATCCTTGAGGGAATAGCCCTCAGTCAAAGGACAGGACAGAATAAATCATATAGCCAGCGATAAGTTCAGTAAACTGATTCTAAGTCCTTTAATTGAGGGACTCCAAAATCAAAAAACCCTTGTTTAGGCTCCTTATATATGGTCTGTTCCTACAAATGTGCACTCAATAATATCCGCCTCTTGAGTAACTGGAATAGAAAGATCTCATGAGTGCAGAAAGTCCTGGAATTCAAGATATTCACTCAACAAACATTGCTTGGTCATCTGTGCTGAGTGCTGAATGCTTGGGGCTTTTGCACACTGGAGAACCAAGGACCCTGCACCCTGGAGCGTAAGGTCTCTGCACACTGGAGGGTTAAGGACTCTGCACACTGGAGGGTTAAGGACTCTGCACCCTAGAGGGTAAGGACTCTCTGCACACTGGAGGGTAAAGGACCCTGCACACTGGAGGTTAAGGTCTCTGCACACTGGAGGACAAAGGACTCTGCACACTNGGTGGAGGGATTTGGGCGTAGTTGGGATAAGTTAGTCTTTAGCATAAGTTAGTCTTTAGCATAGAAAAGGTCTAGCTGTACCCTGGAGCATAAGAATTATGAGGAAGTAAAACCCTGGTACTAATGGGACAATAGTTAAACTGCCCGGTATAAAAAGGGGCATGCTGTAAAAATAAAGTGAGACACTTCCCTTCTTGAAAAAGCACTCCTGGGTCTCTGTGCGTTATTTTCCTCACCCGACTCTGCCTCCACCTGAGGGAATCCCTGGACCTGAGGGAACCCCTGGACCTGTGGGAGCTGGTCTCCCGCAGCACTGTGCTAAGCATTCTACCCACATTACTCTCTTTTCAGCCCCACATCCCTATAAGAAAGATGCTACTATGACAGGTGAGGAAACTGAGGTCCACTGAGGGGCAATAACTTGCCCAAGGTCACATAGCCAACACAAGTGGCAAAGCTGGATTGGAGCGCAGGCAACATGACTCCAGCACACTTAAACATCTGCTACAGCACTTTTCACTGGTCATCCGCACGCCGTACGTACAGCCTCACCTTGAACTATATCTTCCTGGCTTTCCACCCTACCTGTTTGTACTCCTCACGTCCCGCCANCTCTGCACACTGGAGGGTAAGGACTCTGCTCACTGGAGGGTAAAGGACTCTGCACCCTGGCAGATCAGCATCTCTACATGTGCTGTTTCTTCCACCCAGAAAGGCCTTCCCCCATGTCCACATGGCTCCTTTCCTCTCTCATGAAGCTGTCTGATGACTTGTCCTCATATCAGAGAGGGTTTCTATGTATCCATTAATGCCATCCATCAACCACTCCAGTTCCCTTCTCTTTCCAGGCACAAGGCAAGTTAGCTGTGGGCAATCAATTAAGCTGAAGCCTTTAAGAGCCAGGACCTGACACATTACACTCCTCCCCCCTTCAGTGACAACCAGCCAAGCCCCATGTGACACCGGCCCTTTCCACCTGGGTCCCCAAGTGAAGGGAGGTGGAGCAGAGCTCCTAGCTGACCCTTGCTGGGTATGCTGCATGAATTAGAAATAAGCCATCTCTGTTAGAAGCCACTGAGATACAGGGACTCTTGTTTCTGCAGCATAATCTAACCTGTTCTAGCCAATGGGAGCCTTTTTCCCCCTGTAAACTCTATGCCAAAGGGCATCACCTATCCCTCTCAGTGTCCTTATCCTGCTTTTATCTTAGCACTTAACACGATCTAACATTATATATGTGTCATAAATTCATATTTTGCCCCATCCCCTCGAATGTAAGCTCCATAAAGAAAGGGACTTTGTCTGGCCCCCCAGGATCCCCAGTACCTTCAACAGTAAGCCTGGACGAGGAGGCACACTCCATATTTATGAAATGACTCGATGAAGGAATGAAGAGACATAGGTAAGACACGGTTCCTAGCCTCAACAAGAATATCCTCAGAAGAAGCTACAAATGCACAAAAGCACGAAAAAGGCACCTAATCCCATGGGGGGAGGACCTGCAAGCTTTCCCAGAAGGCACGGCTTCTGAGATGAGTTTTGAAGGCTACGAGGGAGGTGGGGGGAGCTGAAAAGGCAAATGAAGCCACCAAAGCAATGTTTTCTGTTATATTTTATCAAGCCAGTTAGAACAAGAACTGTATAAAAAAATTTTTAAAAAAGGGTGGGGGGTGTGATTGAATTGATTTAGGAAATAATCTAAACACAGTTTAAAAGATGTCTGTAGCTCAGGACTTCTCAGGGCCTTGAGTAAGCTAGTATGCACTATACATATGCAAGCGTTTCATGACATTCAGCATCTTCCTACCTTATTTTGGCTTAGACTCTTCTCTGGGGGGACCCTCTCCCAGGACTAGTGTTCCTCAGCGCTCTCTTTGGGAAACGCAGGGGAAATTCCACAAGGGGAGAAGGGCTGAATGGAGGCTGGAGAGGTGGGCAGGGGTCAGAGATCATGGTAAAAGATTTGTGCAGCCAGCAGTACATTTTATCTGAAGGCAATGTGGTTTGCAACGAGGAGCGGTTTTATCACCATCTTCCAACACAGAAACAAAAGTCCTAGCTGGTCCTTCTAATAGCACTGGTAATCAACATCTGCTGGGCCAGGAGGCCTGCAGACTTGGCACTCAGGAAAGAGGGTGCTTTCAGGAAGTCCCTGAACCTCTCGGAGCCTCATCGTCCACATCTGCTTAATGGGTCACATGAAATCCATCCTTTCTATGGTCTCTGTCAATTATTATGTTCGATAATGTGACGCTGATACCGTCAATGATTATGATGCTGGGTATAAAGGTCTAAGGTACGTCTTTCTCACTGAAAGAACTCAAAAGCTCAAAAGATTTCAAAATAAGAGAAGAGAGTCAAGAATCATGCAGAAAAGCCATTTTAAGTAGAAGGACAATGAAAAGGATGGCCCAGCCTTGAGGCCAAGAGAACTGTCAGCTTTCCTGCTCCTCTCTGCACCTGCACACGTACCTGTCTCCTTTCTCCCCAGGGGAGCTCCTGTCCCCTAAGGTGATTTTCCACATTCTTGTTACTCGTGGGATCAGACACTTCATGGCTCCTCCCAAATCTTTAGATGCAAAGAGCAAGAGGGAAGGAATCGTGTCACAAGGCTGACTGTCTGCTCATCACGTGTGGTCAGCTGTGTAGCAGAATATAAATTTAAAACACTCAAATAATTAAACTGTCACTTCCTATTAGAGGAACCATATTCAAATGCACAACTCATAGGGGAAGAAAAATAAGGAAATAAAATATGTTTGGCAGAACCAGTGAAGCCATGGCTTTCTCCACTCCTGGTCTACAAGGATGAGATGGTCTCTCCCATAAGGAGGCACAGATTTGCTCTTTCAAACCACATGTACTAGGCACTGAGGGGTGAGAAGCTGAAAATGGCTTCAGGAAAGATAAAGGAAAGAAATACAGACAGTCCTACAGGAGGCCATTCTGTCTCTCACGTGGCACGAAAGATACTGAGGGTGCTGGAGGCAGGAAAGGCAATCGCTTGAAACCTAAGAAATGGAAGAGGCTCCTTGGAGACCTTGACATTCAAAATGTAAAGAGCTTCAGACAAAGCAGGGCTAGCCATGACATGTCTTGCGCTTGTATTTCTTTTTAGAGTTTTCACGGTTTCCGTATGCCTTATCTCATGTGATCTTTGTAAGAGTCCTGAGAGTTAGGTCAACCGAGATGATCAACACCGGTGAAGATGGAAGAGGAAGAGAAGAACTCAGTATCAGAGTCGGAACGATGGGGCATGTAGAAGAAAGAGCAAGCTCTCTAGTTCAACTGATGGGTACAACATGGGAGACAGAAAGAACTGGAAGGTGATGGGGAGTAGACTGTGGTGACCCTTGGGTACCTAAGGGTTTAGACTTTACCCTGGAAGTCATGGAGTTTTAAGAGTGGGATGTAATATGCTCAAAGCTCAGCTTTGGTGGAGTGAGCTGTGGTTGATGGTGGCATGAGCATGTGAGGAGGGAAGTTAGAAAACTGGAGTCAGAGTCCAAGTGAAAGGGAGAAAGGCCAGGTGACACACAGAGGAGGAAGGTCACCACGAGTCGGGGAGTGGAAGAATGGACACAACCAGAGCGCCAGATGTGGTATCAGAGGTGGTTTTACCTTAGAGACAAGGAACGAAATGACACGAAAGCACACAGGAGAAAGCCCCAATTCTCTTTCAATCTTTCTAATTCATTAAGGAGGAAGCCTCATTTTGGTGCTAATAGATCTTCAACACCTTTCTACCATTTGCTAATCTCCTTTTTAAGGAGAGTGTCATAGGCTAAGCTTTAGCAGAAAATAGCAGCTAGCTGCATTTTAATAACACTGTTGTGTTTCCCCTTTTTATTTTTCTTTTGAGATTCTTTTTTAATTAGTGTGACTTTGTTCGTTAGTTTACTGTTGCCATCTATTTATGGCAAGGGAAACTGCATTCTATTTTTGATAGTGATACAGCATTTCCTTTTAAAATATATCCTTTTAAGGTGTAAAGAAAAGCATTGTGGAAAAAAATTTTAAAAGATCAATCCCCAACAAATTAAATCTAGTATCACCATATGACCCAGCAATTCCACTCCTGCGTATATACCCCAAAGAACTGAAAACAAGTGTTCAAGCAAAAAAAAATTGTACACAAGTGTCCATAGCAGCATTATCCACAATAGCCAAACGGTAGAAACAACACAAACGTGCATCAGTGGGTGAATGGATAAACCAAATGTGGTCCATCCCCACAATGGAATATTCTTCAGCCATCACAAGGAATGAAGCCCCGATACCTGCTATAACATGGATGACCTTGAAAACATTATGCAAAATGAAAGACACGAGACACAAAAGGTCACATATTATATGATTCCATGCCACCTGGGGTAGGTAAATCCATGAAGACAGAAAGATTAGTGGTTGCCCGAGCCGGAGGGAGGCGGGAATGGTAGGTGACTGCCTAATGGTTATGGGGTCTCCATTTGGAGTAATGAAGATGTTCTAGAACTAGATAGAGGAGAGGCAATGCTCACCTAGCATTGTGAATGCACTAAATATCACCGAATGGTTCACTTTAAAACGGCTAAAATGGCCAAGTTTATGTTATGTCTACCGCAATTTTTTTTTTTAAAGCAGTCAAAAGGGACCAAAAAAAATTGTGAAGGTCTCATGGAACGGCCTGGAGAAACGCGTGGTGGAAAAAAGCACAGGCTGGCAGTCAGGGGCCCTGAGTTCAAGTCCCAGCTCTGTTACCTATGAACTGTGACCAAGAGCCAGCGTCTGTGACTCTTTGGCCTCACTTTCCTCCTCTGCAGTGAAGATGGCGCTCCTCCACTTCCTGCAGCGACGTGGGGCCTGCACGTGTGGGAGCTCAGCAGGCGTCCACCCTTCCTTTCCCTTCTGAGTGTGGTGACATCACTGACAGAGACAGGAAACCCAGTGTGGGGGCGTGTCAGAAGGGGACAAGCCGGGGCAGGTTCAGTTAGAGGTACTCATGGCTCACTGCACAGCATGTTCTACTTTATGTCAAGGGGGCAGTACACCAAGCAGCTAGGGGATGGGGCAGGGACCCAAGGCCAGAGGTGGGGACGAAGGTACAGGCGGTGAAGGCATCAGCACAGCCCCGGCTAAGAAGGACCACATCTGGAGAAGCGCACCTTCTAGGGATGCTCTGAGGAAAGCCCTGACTCACCTGTACGGGGACACAGGCCCCACCACGCAGGTAGAAGGCAGGTCCTCATCAGACAAGCTGGAGTGACTACTGTGCTCCTAGGAGCAGTGGACCTCTTATCAAGCAGTGGACATTACCCCAATCCAATTTTACAGATGAGGAAAGGTGAGGCCCAGAGAGGAGGAACGACGAAGATATAAAGATAGATTACACATGTGTTCCTTCCCACATATAATACTAACATATATTTATTATACGTATTGTTCCCTTTGACAGGGAAGAGTACTGAAGCTCAGATTAGATCTCAGGTCTGCCAAACTCAAAGCTCCAAATTTTTCCGATACAAACCTGCTCTTCTCATTGCAGACACACAGAACTCACCCAAAGAAGGCAAGATGTGAAAGCCAGAAAAACGATTAGCCCAACCTTCTCCCATGCAAGTGAGAAAACGGGTCCAGAGTTTGCCCACCACATTTACTCTATTCGCATGGTGAAGGAATTAAGTCCCTTGGCACAACCTTGCCATGCCCCTATGGTGAGGCAGTTATAATGGCCCCTGTGGTTGACGAAACCATGGCCCCTCCAAATATCCAGGTCCTAATCGCCGGAACTTGTAAATGTTACTTGAAATGGCAACAGGGATTTTGTAGGTGTGATTACATTAAGGATCTTGAGATGGGGATCTTATCCTGGATGTTTGGCCCTAAATGTGATTGCGAGGATCCTCACAGGAGGTGTGACAGCTGAAGGACAATGTGACACTGCTGGCTTTGAAGGTGGAGGGAAGGGTCACAAGCCAAGCGATGCAGCTCTAGAAGCTGGTGAGGACAGGATGTTTCTCTCCCAGAGCCTCCAGGGGTAGCATGGCCTTGCCAACACCTCGGCCTTGGCCCACTGAACCTGAATTCATATCTCTGCCCTGTGGAGCCACAGGCGTATGCAAGTGTGGTGTTTTCAGACACCGAGTTTGTGACAATTTGTTACAGCAGCTGTGGAAAATGAATACAGTCCTGGGCCTAGCCCTTTACACTAACCCACTATTTTACTTAAACATCTACGGAGCACCTACCCTGTGCAAAGCAATGTCCTGGGTGCTGGGAACCGGGAAAGATGGGGTCATAAATGTAAGGGGGATACAGTCTCCACAAACTAAGTGAACAGGAGCACACGCCACACGGGGGTGGGGGGGGGACCAAGAGAAGGCGAACCGTGAATGGGACATGGATGTGATCAAATCTTGATTTAGCTTCGAAATTCTGCCCCAGGCAGGACCCCAGAAAAGGCATTAGGAACAAAATAGAAGGCTGCATGACGTGTGTGTGTGGCGGGGGGCGGGGCAGGGGGCGGGGAGGCTCCATTACAATGTATATTCTAAACAGGATTCCTGGGTTGAGTCAGAGATCCACCTAGATCTCTCCTGAGGTCCCTGTGTGGCTGATGGCTCATATTAAGAGGCTGAGGTATTGTCGGGGAACAGAGTCTGTCGTGGGTGCAGCGAACCAGAGATTTTGGCTGCTTTAATGAATTCTTCCAACCCGTTGCACAAACCTAAATCAACCATAAAAGTTAACAGATTTGTATAAGAAATCAAACTTGATCTCTGTGTATTTTGGAGAAATGCCCAAATTAACAGAAAGCTCACTATTCATTCGTTCTTCCTCTTTTCCCGTCCTCAGGTATCCTGAATTTCTTGGGCCTTTTTTCCCTTCCAGGTCCAAGCGTGATGGCAAAACGGTTGGCGAAGAATTTGGTGGAGGCACATTAGTTGCTCAGACAACTCCCCATAAAGCCATGTGTGAACTACATGAATCATCCTTCTCAGAAGAATATTAAGCCCCCAAGTGCACAAGCGTCTGTGCCTTCTGCAATCTGCTCGGTGCCCTTACTCAAACTGCCATGGGTTCCTCAGCTGCCAGAGAAGCCACCAAAAAGCACACATCAACGTACACCAACTCCCGCTCGGTCTTGACACCAGCCTCCCAACAGGGGAGCGGGTTATTCCGCTGGGCGCTGGCTGAAGAGGCAGGAACGTTAACGGACACCTGTCTACTTAGAGCTTCGAAGGTTTTGTGAAACGTGGGGCCCAAGTGTAATGAAGAGTTCGCTTATTAAGCACCTACATCGTATACAACACCGCACGGTGATCAGACTTCAAAACCTGGAGCTGGGGTTCTCAAGCAGGGACAAACATGCCCCCAGGGGGCATTTAGCAGTGTCTGAAGACACTCTGTGTTGTCACAATTGGGGATGTGGGGGTGCTACTGGCATTTAGCGGGTAGAGACCAGGGATGCTGCTAAACATCCCACAGTGCCCAGGACAGCCTCACAACAAAGGATTACCCAGCCAAAATGTCAGCAGGGCCGAGTTTGAGAAACCCTGCCCAGGAGCCAAACCAGCTGAGTCCAAATCTGGGCTCTATCACTTACCATCTGTGTGAAGTCAGACATATGTCTTAAATTCTCTGGGCCTCAGTTTCTTCATCTAATTTCTTCGTAAAATGGGGATAGTAATGAAGCCTACTTCATCATGCTGTTGCAAAGATGAGAAGTGTTAATACTCAGAACATAGTCGTATCAGAACAGTGCTAGCTGCATAGTGTGTTCTACTTTACATGCCAAGCACTGTGCTATACACTTTTCACAGATAATTACTGAGCTTTACAGCAACCTTGCAAGATGGCCACTACTACTAACCCATTTTATAGATAAGGAAGTCGAGGCTCAGAATGATTACATGATTTGCCCAAGGACACAAAGCTACTAAGTCGAGGAGCTGGGTTTTGCATTATCTGTATTCAAAGCACGTACTCTCCTAGGGTTCTCAGACAGAGGCCTGCATGGCCCAGCAGTCCACACATGCACAATAAACAGGGTAGAACCCCCTAGAGCATTACTTTTGCTTGACTATTTGGTGAAGGGGAAAGTGGACACATCTACCTGGTAAGTCATTTTTTAATTGTTTTGGCCTTAATACCAACACAGTTACATTATGAGATGGGATGCATCATCTGCATGAGTTTTGTTTTTGTTTTTTTAAGAAATTTTGTTGGGGAACAGTGTGTTTTTCCAGGACCCATCAGCTCCAAGTCAAGTAGTTGTTTTCAATCTAGTTGTGGAGGACACAGTTTGTGGGAATCGAACCGGCCCATGTGGGAATCGAACCGGCAACCTTGGTGTTACGAGCCTGCGCTTTAACCACCTGAACTAAGCGGCCGCCCTGCATGAGTTTTGAAGGTCAAGTACAACCTGACCCAAAGCACGTGTTTACCAGACTCTCCCCCATAACGGTTTCCTATGGCTGCTGTAACAAATGACCACCAACTTAGTGGTTTAAAGCAACACGAATCTGTTCTCTTACTGCTCTAGAGATCCAAAGTCTGAAATGCAAATCACTGGGCTAAAATCAAGGTGTCACGGGGCTGCGTTCCTTCTGGGGGTTCCAGGGCGGGATCTGCTTCCTGGTCCTTTCCAGCTGCCAGAGGCCACTGAGTTCCTTGGCTCGTGGCCCCTGCCTCCATCTTCAAAGCAAATTACTTCAGTGTCTGCTCCTGTCAAGCCATCTCCTTCTCTGACCCTCACCCCACTGTCTCCCTCAGAAGGATTCATGTGACTCTCTAACTTCAGCTTGTACTACAGGCCAACAATAATCAAAATAGTATGGTATTTGCGGAAAAACAGACACACAAACCAATGGAATAGAATCGAGAGCCCAGAAATAAACCCACGTAAGTATGGACAGGTAATTTTTGACAAAGCAGCCAAAAACATACAATGGAGAAAAGAAAGCCTCTTCAATAAATGATGCTGGGAGAATTGGAAAGCTACATGCAAAAGAAAGAAACGAGACTGCTATCTGTCACTGTGTACCAAAATTAACTCAAAATGGATCAAAGACCTGAAACAATAAACTGCATAGAAGAAAACATAGGTACTAAACTTATGGACCTTGGGTTCAAAGAGGATTTTATGAATTTGACATTAAAGACATGGGAAGTAAAAGCTAAAATAAATGAATGGGACTATATCAAACTAAAAAGCTTCTGCAAAGCAAAAGAAACCATCGACAAAATAAAGAGGCAACCAACCATGTGGGAGAAGATTTCTGCAAACAA
>NW_017731499.1:763820-764855 GCF_001890085.2 Hipposideros armiger
AAGACAAGGACTTGCTGTGGGGTCCTCAGTGTGGGAGCCTCACTGCCAGAACAGAAACCCCACCAGAAGAGAAAGACAGTGTTAGACAAGATGGGAGCCTGCGTTTTGAGCTTGAGTACCTTAACTCCTTCCTAGTTCAGGAGGAGAACAGCGCTAAGCAGGATTGGAATGAAGCTTGAAGTACCTCCCAATATCTTGGTATTAGTCTGCTCGGGCTGCCAGAGCAGAGCACCACAGACGGAGGGGCTTAAACAACAGAAATCTATTTTCTCACAGTTGTGGAGGCTGGAAGTCTGAGATCAAGGTGTCGGTAGGGCTGGTTCCTTCTGAGGCCTCTCTCCTTGGCCTGCAGTTGGCCGTCTTCTCCCTGTGTCTTCACATGGTCATCCCTGTGTGTATGTGTGTCTGTGTCCTGATCGCCTCTTCTTATAAGGACACCAGTCATATTATATTAGGGACCATTTTAACTTAAAATATGACCTCATTTTACCTTAATTATCTCTTCATAAAGACCCTCTCTCCAAATACAGTCCCATTCCCAGGGTACAGGGCAGGAGGTGGGGCGTAGGACTTCAACATATGACTTTTTTAAGGGGACAAAATTCAGCCCATGACACTCCAGCATACCCTAGGTTCCTCCTAACCTCAGATGAGGCCAGAGACAGGGCTCTTTTCCCTAGAAATCATTAGCATTTGAAAATCTCTGCGCACCAGGGGATGAGTTGATGGGGATGGAGAATTTCCCATTCCAAAGAAGGGAGAGAAGCCACAAACTCTACAGGCAAACCCGAGTACCTGATCCCACTAGGGCACATCCATGGCCATCTTCTGAAAGTTGATCTTTAACAAAGCTAATTTAGGCTGTGGAGTATTTCCAGCAAGGTACACGATTATTTTTATGCTTTCACAAATGACCACATCACACCCAAAAAGCAGAGCCTGAAACAGGCCCTTTCATTGAACTCCAGTGGAAACATGAGTTGCTTGGGAAGGTCTTGCCCTGGAAGGCTGGGAGCGAGGGGGTGGGGAGTGGGC
>NW_017731499.1:766920-856372 GCF_001890085.2 Hipposideros armiger
CCCATGCAATCAATATCCCCTCCAGATCACAGGGCAGTTACTGTCACATCCTTACCCTGCCTTCGCTTTTCTAGAGAAAGGGACAAACCATGGCTTCACGTCCATACCATTCACACAAAGTTGTGACATGAGTACATCTCAGGCCCACTAGGATATGGTTCTCCACCACCTCCTGGCAATTCCTAATAATCAACTCCCACAAAATTCTTTTTGCTGCTGTTCCCAGATTTTCTGCTGGGGAATTTTACATTTTAAAGCAATTCTTGAAGTAACATTGATATAGACACAACGGTTGAGCAATGCCCGGTGACTAAGAATGAATAATCATAGCTCCCTGCCAGGCTTCAAAATATTTATTATTTTTTAGAAATTCAAATTATTTTATTGTACTTTATATTGAAATCCATCATTCTCTGAGGTTTTCCACTTACACAGGGAGAAATATCGAAGAGGTTAAGATATGCAGCACCTAGGGAATATAAAATGTGACTAAATTAAAATATATTCCACAGTAGGTGCCATAAAATAAAGATGCAAATTAAAACAATGAAAAAACATTTTCAATGAACCAATTAGAAAATTCTTTGTTTCCAGTGCTGGCCAGAATTCAGCGACAGAAGTACTTCAACATATTGGAAGTGTCCAGCATTCCAATCTTTCTGGAAACCAATTAGCAGTATGTATTAAGAACCTTAAAATTCTTTATGTACAGTGACCCAGTAAGTTCAGCCATAGAGTTCAATTCAAAACTAATAATCTGTGATTCAGACACTTCATTATGAAAATGTTCACTGAGGTGTTGTTTTTAATAGCAACAAATTTGAAGAATCTAAATTATCAAGTAAATCATGATGTGTCCACAGAATAGAAAATGTAGCACATAAAATGCTTACAAATAATTTGTAATGCTTATGATAAAATGTTAAGTAAATTAAAGCTACATGTAAAATTATATTATATAATCAATACATATATATTATTTGTATATAAGGTATGGAAAAGTCTAGAAGGAACTACTAGTTATTGGAAAAGTCATGATGTGTTTTTCCTATGTTTTTCATCGCAAAAATGCGTCATGACTTTTCCGACAACCCAATATATCAAGATGTCACTAGCAGTTGTCTGTGGATGGTGAGATCAAAGGTGATTTGATTTTTTTTATACTTCTCTGAATCTCATTAATCCTCTAAAGTGCGCATTCGTTACATTCCTTTTATATTAGCTGAAGTTATTTTTCTAACAGCCCTTAAAATCCTTATCTTTTTGAGATATATGCTCATATGTTTATAATGACATATTTATACTATACATATTTATACTGACATATTAATAGATGAAACATAATGATGTCTTGGATTTGCTTTACAATAATCCAGTGGTGGGGGCAGTAAGGAGATTGGTGAAGTTATAGATGAAACAAGAATGGTCACGTTAACAGTTGTTGGGGCTGGCCGAGTGGCACGTTGGTTAGGAGTTGGCTTGGGACGCCAGCTCTGAGCAGCAGGGCCCCGGTTCAGATCCCACTTGAGGGCCAGTGACGCTGCGCCTTCTACAACTAAGATGGTGAACAACAGCTCGACCTGGAGCTGGGCTGCCTTGAATCTCTGGCAATGGCGTAGGCTGCAGCCCCTACTGCAGTGGGCTGCCGTGAGCTACTGTGAGAGGCCGGCAGCCGCCGTGAGTGGCCATCCAATGACCAGTGACCAATCTGCCTCACCCAGAAAGAGCACAATGATAATACCAACATGGGCCAGTGAAGCGACATCCTCCCCAACTAGACTGAAGAACAAAAGGACAGCAACTAGTCTGTTCCCCTTCCCCAATAAAATCTTTAAAAAAAACAGTTGTTGAAGCTGAGTAATGGGTACATGAGGGCTCATCATACTATTCTCTCTACTTCTGTGTTTGAAATTTTCCATGATAAAAGGATTTCTTTGAATGCTTCCAAATAGCTTTAAAAAAGAAAAAAGAAAACAAGTGACAATTAACCAAGACAAAAAATAGCAATTAACGAAAGTGCAATTGCCATGCCTGCCCTTCTCAACATCTAGTTGGTGGAAGCCACGCCCATCGTGTGGCTTTCATTTCATACTGCTCAGCACTCTTTCTGTGGTCCTGGCTCTATTCACCCAAGTAAACCAAGACCACATTTCCTCAGCCCTATAAATATCTCTGCTTGAAAACAATTCTCCTGGAAAACACGCGGCTTTTTTCACCCCTAGGACCAACAGACATGGAGGGCCATATCGATTTCCAATGCCACTCACTCTTTCTGGCTAGAGTTTTTTAATTTGGAAGAGATGAGAGAGCAGGAAACATTCAGCCATTTGTGACAACAAAACAGAAATCAGCAAAAAGCTCAATGTTTTTACTGTGGGAACTGCCTTCCAGAGGAAAATTCAGGCACTATCAAAACAACACTCAAGTCTGGCAGCCTTGAGGAGCAAGTGAAGAGCAGGGAGAGGCCTGGACTGGAAACTGGCGCCTGGTCCTCCGTGAGCCTGCTGTCTGCAGCTCATCCTCCGCTGTGCTGGATGCCACCTGCAGGGGCCAGCACACCAAAGGAAGGCCGGCCTCTTCCGGGTCAGGAGCGCTCAAAGTCCACCCTAGATCCGGCCCACCAGGGCGTCTCCGCTGCCCAACTCCCCACCCTGGGGCCTCTGCATGAGGGGCTCTCCTCCATATTCCCACAGCCCTCCAAACTACTCCAGTCCCAGATGCATCACTCTGGGGCTCTACCTGCAAATCGCCAACTAGATTCTGAGTTACTTCAAAGCAAATCATTTGATCACAGATAAAGCTACAGAACATTTTGGCCCAGGGTACAGGCTCAATAAATGTTTGAAGAATGAGCATATTCGTAAACCAATAAGTGAATGAATTCCAAGGACACCTATGAATGGGTTTCAGAGGGTCTGTGAGCCCCTAAAATTACACATAGTACTGAATGCATGCTTATGAATGTCCATTCCTCTGGGGAGGGTCCATAGCTTTTATTAGTGTATAAAGTGATCATGGCTTTCCCCCAAATTAGCTTAAATTCCTTGAGTGAGTATGTGGGCCTAGCTTTGGGGTACAAGTGATTTTCAGAACTGACCTTATATTCTAGAATGAGTTTTATTTTGTTTTGGGGAAATAGGCACAACTGGGGACCAGTGGAAAATCATTAACCTCTTTAAAGTCAGTAAGATTTTAAAAATAAAAAGGTTCTTGTAACATACCAACCTCAATAAAAATTACAAATAGAAGCAATTTAATATTGTTTTTCCTTTGAATGGATAACATGGTCACTTCCATGAAGAAGAATGTGTGTCTGAGCAATTATTCTTTCTCTGAATGCTGTATTGTATTATTCCGATTTCTTTTTCACTCTGCACATGATTACCTATCTCTAATAAATAAGTAATTAGAAAAAACATATCCATTTCCATCATATGGAACATTGTAAAATTTGGAAAGACAAAGCATTTGGAAAGCAATTTCAGGTTTGGAAAGCAATTTCGGGTTTTGTTTTTTCCCTGAGAGATGTGAGGAGAAAATAGGGGAACTAGATAAACAATAGAAATGTGAGAATAAGACCCAGAGCAGTTTCTGCCATAAGCAAATGTTCAAAACACAGGGGAGGACAACAGGCAAAAACGAATAATGCAACAACTGAAAAATCAGAGCGGGTTCTGGCTCTCTCTTTAGGATATATAAGTATTCCTACAATAAGATGTGCAAAACTACGAATACACTTTAACGAGGAATCGTGACTAGCTGGATGCAATTGCAAACACTTCCCATTTGGAGATCATCGGCAATTATTCTAAACGTTGTCTTCTGTAGAAGTGCTGCTTAGCAAGAAACATTTCCACTAGTAAGTATGATGCTGGCTGACCTACTTATGTTTACATTTATATGTGTGTGTGTGAGTTGATAGACACATAGGTTTTCTGCTTTTCAAATGCCATCTCCCCTTCAGGATGATGTCAAGTCCTTTGGGATTTCGGGTGATGATGCAGGACTCATAAATTCCTCCCCCACGCCGGGCAAATTTAAACTGAATTACTCATGTGCTTGCAGAAAGTGAGGATGTTGGTTTTCAGCCAAATCCAAGGGTCTAAAGTACCAGGATTTGGGGATTAAAAAAAAAAAAAAATTCAAGGATTTGAGAGGTGCATAGTCTCTGAGTTAAAAAGGACCTCAGTGGTGGCCCAATCCCCTCTTGCCACTGTGAGTCCATCACTCCAGCCCGTTCCTGACAGATGAGCAGTCACTCTCAGCATAGTCACAACTGACAAACACGTCTTATTCTATGAAACATCACAGTCTTCTATCAGATACCAAATTGCCAAAGCTTATTCCTCATATCAAGCTGAAACTTTCTATAATTTCATCCTCTGGATTCAGCTCTGTCCCCAGAACAACAACAGAGAAAATTAAGACTAAACCTTCCACTCCCTAACAGCCCATGGGGGTAGCTGATCACATCTGTCCTATTCTCTCTGAGATTTCTCTTCTCCAGGCTGAACTTCCTTAAATATTTCTTCTGAGATTCTCATCATACGTCATTTAGATCCTACACAATCCTGGAGGCCCTTCCTCTGGACACACTGCAGTTTTTCAATATCCATCTTGAAACATTACCTGCCCCAGAGCTAAGTCAAGTCTACAGATATGGTGTTATTGTTGCTGAAAACATCGTTAATTGTACCACTTGGCTATTATTCTGACAACCCTGCTAACAGAAGCGAATTATCTATTCCTAGAGAAGAAGCTTGACGCTATTCTTTACCAGCGACGTTCAAGGGGTGGCATGTGACCCAGGTCTAGCCAATGAAATGTAAGGGAAATTTACTCTCATGAAAAGATAGAGAGGCTAGAAGAAAGCTTCTTTTCTCCCCTTTTTCTTCCTGTTTTGAATGCTGGCATGTGAAGGTGTGATGGCTGGAACAGAAGCAGCCACCTTGTGACCAAGATGAACCAGAAGCTGAGGAAAGCAAAATAGAAGAATGGGAAGGAGTTGATGAGTCCTTGATGGGTTGTTGGGTCACTGGGCCAGACCTGAGGCCCCCTGTTAAACAAAAGAATTCAATGGCGTAATGGTTTAAGCCACCATCGGTCAAATATTACAGCTGAAAGCACTCCTGACAACATAAAAGGTATAATGGAGATATCAGCACTCTTGATGCAGACATTATATTTCTAGAAACGTGGCCTTCACTTTTTAAAGAGCTACATCACTACTTAGAATCTGCCGAGCGCCTGGTCCATTCAAAACAAACAAGCAAATAAACTAACAGAAACCCTGTGACTGGGGATCACAATCTCAAATGCTTGCAGAGACCGTGCAGTTAACATAAATGTGTGAATCTGGCTGGATGTAAAATAACAGGGAGTGAGGTTGGCTGTAGTGAACTTGAAAATGCCGGCCACATCTGAAGACATTAAAATTCAAGCATTTAAATACTAGCAAAAAAGTATTATGCTAGTAAATAAAATATGAATGCATCTGTGAGCCAGATTTAGCAGGCAGGCCACCAGTTCAGGATCTTTGTAAAAATCATTCTCACGTGACTTGGAAAGCCACATCCCCTGCCTTTCCTACAAGAGTGTCAATTCTTCTTAAACCCTCCAGTGCAGTCTGTAGTGTGAGTTCATCATTTCAATCTGGACAGGCAGTTTTACATTTTAATTCCATCATCCAACACCTCAATCATCTTAGTCAAGACAAACAAAATATTAACATCAAAATCCGTTGTCTCTCGTGAAATGAAGCCCTTTCCCTAAACCAACTGGGTTCATAATCATTCATTGGAAAGGGCAATAAAACAACAATGGACGAATAAGCCCCCAAAGACCTGGGTTCTGGTTGTGTGACAACAAATCACTGCAAAAATCTGCACCATTACTTCCTCGTCTGAACTCAGGGATTCTTTAATCAAATGTATTTGTGGATGCCAGGTTCCCCAGGCCATCGCTGAGTTACTGAATCCTTGGCAGAGATAAAACGAGAAACTATATATGTCCACACCCTAAAGCCCTAACTAAGCCCGGTGCAAACATATGATCCAATTGGTGGAGTTATTTCCTGCAAAGGTTACCGAGACAGGCTCCTTGTACAGTCACTTTCACATTATCCACAATTAATCTTCAGTTCGCCGGGATAAAGCTCATGACAAAGGAAGCTTCTGGTTGTGCCAGTTAAGAAAACAGGAGTCATTTCACGTTGGGCTCTCCACGCCTAAGGGTTCTGTGGGGCTCACTCAGTTTCTTGCAGAGGAGACCCTCATACCATCACATCGCTTTTTTTCACCATTTTTTCTGGTTATTAAAAAGTGCATATACATTGGAGAAAAATTAAAACTATAAAATATAGACACAATAACATAGTATTCCTGTAATAATATTTATTATGAGCCAAGTACGGAGCTATGGACTTTATATACAATATCTCATTTAAATCTTGCAACTTTATGAAGTGGGTAGTATTATTGTTCCCATTTTAGAGATGATGACACTGAGGCTCAGAACCATTAAGGAATGTCCCCATGATCACCCAGCTGGTAAGTGATGATGGAGCCTGAATTTAAACCCAGACACTCCGATTCAAGGTTCAACTTATTAACCATGTTATAAGGACATTTAAAAAAAAGAATTAAAACAGGCACGAGTTAACCACCTAAAGATAACCACTGCTCACCCTTTGGTATGTTTCTCGCCAGTCTCTTCTTGAAGGCCATACATTTTTCAGAGCCAGAAGGGGACTTAGATTAAATGATGGTGACAGGGGACATAGCAGTGCGGTCACATGCACACCATGAATTTGCCACCTACCAAGGAGCAGCCCGCAGGAGAGAAGGGGAAGGCGTGGGAAAGGTCTTCGTCGTGAAGACCAGCTACTTCCTTCACCGACATCAGGGATGTCAGACCCCAGTGCCTTCAGGACCAAGTCCGTAAATAAACGAGTGAAGTGGGCGAGCTGAGGACTGAGGAAGGCAGAGCCCCTGGCCTGTCTCGGGGAAGGGTGCTACTCATCTCCAGCCAGGAAAAGCTGCCACTGGGAAAAGAGGCCCACTGTTGCCAGGCCTCTGATTTTCTCAAAGAAGCATCACAATTTGATTTTTCTTTTTTTAATGCCATGCCTCCTAACTTTAAAGTATTGGCAACTAATTCAAATTTGAATAATAAAGGGGCGTGCAGGACAGACAAAGCACACCAGTGAATAACACCATAACTCCTCCTTGTCATGATGTGGCCTTATCAGAAGTCACCAACTCTATCACGATCCCAAGATTCTACTTGAACCTCTCCCCTCCCCTGCCCTCTCCTCCCCGTCCCCTCTCCTTCCCACCTCCCCACTCTTCACTCTACCTAGAGAAGCATTTTCCACATGATGTTACCACACAGAAGATGAACACTCGCCCTCCAAACCCAGCAGCCTACAGCTATCAAGGGTCCGGGTGATCGCCAACAACCCCGAGGGCATCAGGAAGGTTAGTCATTAACGGAAAGGCCCACCCCTCACACCCAAACTCCTGAGCCGCCAGGTCACAAGGTCACCAACTTCCACCCACTGCTGATGAGCAGCAGCGTTACAAGGGAACTTTTGTACGGAACCCCCAATTTCTGTTAATCCCCAGGATGGCTGGTAATCGGCCAGCATTTAGGTAACGTACACCGCACGGAAGGCCCTGAAGCACGTGGACCTGGGAACTGCAGCAGGCTGACAAGGGGACCCAGGGCTTGCTTCACTCAATTGACAAACACATACAAAGGGCAAGGCCAGCACAAGGTGCCCAAAAACACCCTGCGCGTGGACTAGAAATGCACCTTACTCACGGTACAACAACAGAAGGCTGTTTACAATAATTGTGGTATAAACAGAGCACTCTGCAGCCATTTCAAATCCTGTTTAAGTCTAGTAACTGATAAGGGGAAACTCCAAGAATACATAATCAAGTGTGAAAAAAAAAATCAAAGCAGGCTGTGAAACATAACTGAGTCCAAATCAGAGTGAAGATACTCAGCAGCCTCCCTCTTCTGCTTCTAAAACATAGACTTTAGAGATACATCTTTAGATATTTTAAAATTTACATAGTACTGCTTGGAAATAAGAAAGGGAATCACAGATGAAAAATAGAGAGGACTCCCTAAAACTAAATGAATCAAAAGATGGGACTCTACAAGTTCAAGTAGGAATCAAAGCCACATGGTCCCTGGGGTGATGGACCGTGTATGAGCCATGGGAGCAGAGGTCCCAATATCCACCCAGGGGATAAGGGGAAAAACTGGACCCAGAACCGAGCAGTTAGCTGTGTATGGGGCCGGAACGCCTGCACCATCCACCATGAGTCACGGCCAAATAGGATGTCCCCGTCTGTGTCAAGGAGCCAAAATGAAGCCGCCTACATGAGACTGGGACCCAAGCCTGAACCATAGGGTATGGACAGAAGGAAGAACGCTCTGAGCTGAGCTGTGGACATGAGCCCTGGTTTAAAAGCTCAGAGCCTTACAGACATAGAGCGGAAGAAATCACAAAATTGCCTTGAAAGTCAGTTCACAAAGAAAAATCAGAGAACATGTGAGGACATCCAATGATCAGACTCTGCAAAACGGAAGAATTCATACCTGAAGAAAGAAAGATGCTAGAGCAATGCGAGAAGGACTTTATAATAAGTATTTTTTAAATCCTCAAAGGGACAAAGGAGGGATTTACATTCACAAAGAAGAGTTTTGTTTTTCTATAACACACAAAAAAAGCTGGAAGGTATGAAAAGGGACCAATTGTTTATCTTGGAAATAAAATGAACCATTGTTGAAATGAAAAACCACTTGGGCAAGATAACAGACTGGACACAAATGAAAAGAGTTGGTTTACAGGAGTATAGAATTGAGGACCTTCCAGAGCACAGCACAGAGAAAAAAATGGGGAAAAAGTGTTTAGGATACATGGAGAATTGGCTGAGAAACTACACAGGGACAGAATAGGGATGCTGTTGGAGCAGACACATCCAACAGATAATGGCTGAGATTTTTCCAGAACTAAAGAAGAATCAGGATCTTCTGACTAAGAAAGCCCACAGACTGAAAAGTACAATAAACAAAGCCATACAGACAGTGTAATCCTGAATTTATAACTAAATAAATAGAGCTTAGAAGAAAATAGACCCAAGTGTCAACAGCGGTTACTCCTGGTGATAGGATTTAGAGAGAGATTTTTATTTTCTTCTTTAAACTTTAATGTACTTTCTAGGTGCTCTACAACGAAAAGACGTTTTTATAAACTGTCTGCAGAGGGGGAGTATTTGTTATTTCAAATGTGCACATACACATAAACACACTTTAAAAAAAACAAACCTGTCCTCAAGGAACTTACACTCTAGTAGAGGAGGTAAGGTATGTATAGAAATAACATAAAGCAAAACCCACACAGTAATCCAGACGCATAACTGTAGTCTTTCCCCACCATGGAGCACTTAGGGATAAGGGAGAAAGCGGAGGAGGAGGTGAGGACGCTGAGCAGAAACGTGAAGGTCTAGGGCATGTGCTTGATGTACGAGGGGCTGGTACTGCAGCCACAGTGTATTCCGGGATCAAATGGATGGCCAAACCAAGATAAGATTAGAACTTATCTACACCGAGTATGATTTTCACCTCTAAATTAATTATATCTCAAGACCACCCACTGATAGAAGCAAAAATTAACATCACTGCAAGTTAAATAACACCACGAAAATCTGTCACTTAACACATTTCAATGATTATAAAGCTTTGTTCTTGTTCTTTTTTTCAAGGGCCGAGCAGACTGGGGGAAAGGTAAGCATGGGAGGAGGGGTGTTCAATTAACTGATAATCGCATGAGCTACCATTCTTACCCACAGGGGCACTATCGCGTTACCAATTTAGAAGCAAAAACACAGGTGTGCTCGGGGCTTTATCAAATGAACATCACCTTTGGGGAAAACACGTGGGGGGATTCAGACTTTGTGGCCACGACACCGCTGGCACACGCAAGCAGCACAGTGGCGTTTTAGGCAACGTCCCCTGCCTGCTTCTGCAGAGCCAAACAAACAGCACTCTGTGCAGCTCCAAGAGAAACAGGTGGCAGAGGCACTGGCCAGCTTGCTGTGTTACTAATGGAGGGAAGGGCTGTTCACGTCTCAGACAATCTCTCTTTCCTTTTTTAACTCATCCAGGTTTGTCAAAATGCCGCCATTTAACCCAACTCCTTCCAGCATCACCTGTGCATCCCACACATGGGCCCGACATACCCCAGCATTCCCTCCTCTGGCTTCTTTGATCCCCCTGCCATCAAGACCAACTCGGAAAGCCCCAGCAATAATGAGTAACATCCAATTTCCTTCGCTGTGTTTGAGCCAACGAACGCCTTCATTCCTCTCCTCTCCATCCCCTTACATCTTTCCTCTAATCTTGACTTCTCTGAAATGTCCTTTCTCATCTTCCTCTTGTCATTTCCTGATTCTCTTTTTTTTCTGTTCTCTTAAGCCGGGTCGCACTCCTGTCCAGTCCCCAGAAGGCAGTTCCATTCTCCAGGAGAGGAGGGTGCTTCTACCCATACCCCCTGGACTTCTCAAAACCCTCTTTCTAATACCCCCCCACCACCCCCCACAAGGGAGAAACAGCTGCTGGTCTAGAAGGTCAAGACTGACGTTCATAGTGGGGGGTGGGGGGGTCACTGCTTATTAAGAAGGTGCTCAACTCTGAGCCCGCTCTGTTTCTGCTGCTTTGCCTCCAGTCTGATGAGTAAGTCAGAGGGCCTGAGCCACACACCCACCAGCTCAAACCTCCCAGCCCGAGCCTCAAGCCACCTTCTCCAACTCAGTTTTATGAGATTTCGCCACTGACTGTGCTGGGCCCTAGTCAATCCCAAAATGTCACGTTCAGTACGGCTACTGTTTTCCGTGTGTTGCTCCTTCGCTCAAAACTTCAGAAGGGAAGAGGGATGGGTGGTAACATTTAGATCCCAGAATCATACCCCAAACCCTTTGCTGTTCTCCTTCATGCCTTCAATCAGAAGGCTGGTCATTCCTGATACACAAGCCCTGGGCTCTCATCTGCCGCACCTCTCCATGGCTCAGAGCCTCCAATAAAACGAGATTAATTCCTTGACCCTCCCGAAGATGGGATGACAAAGTTAAAGGACAGGCTTGACTTTGGTGCAATGTGAGATCACAGCTTGGGCCCAGAAAACCAGAGCTCGAGTTCCATTACCCACTGTGTGATCTTGGCCTAGTCTTTCAGTGTCCTGTGCCTCGGTGACTTCGTCTGAAAATCAGGGGATGCTCTTGTAGACTCCATCCAGCTCTGAAATGGTCCATACAGTGGTGGCAGGGCACAGCTGTTCCCCACTTTGTTCATCCCAGACCTGAGCCCCCCAAATTGAGAGGCAGCTGAGAAAATGCTCAGCCACACACAGGAATTCTGCTAGGCTGCCAACCATTTAAAATGAATGTTTAATAAGATACTGCATCGGTTGTGTACTTCGGCTGAATGTGCTGCAGCCCAGGAGACCTGAAAGAATTAATACGGTTCCCAAAGGGGCTGGTGGGAATTGCTGAGGCAGAGGCAGAATCTGATTTGATGAATACAAAAGTGCTTTGAGAGCGTCCAAAGGAAAGTGCTCTGACAAATGTCTGCTTGCTCCATTAGGATGTCTTCTGCTACCTAAGAAACATGCTCCAAGAAGGTCTCAGGGCAGGGGACCATGACCCACAAATACACTCACCCTTTCCTCCCTTTCCCGGCTCCCCGATCCCTTCCTGGGGCTTAGGCAGAGGTACAGTGCACCCACAACTCTAATCTTTCCCTTTCTTTCCACTCCTCTCTCTGCTTCTTCCTTCTCTCCTTCTGACCTCTTCCATGCCTCCACTTTTGCACAATTCTCAAAACAGGCCCTCCTAACATTTCACTCAAATCTTCAAACCTCTCTCCCTCTTCTTTCCCAACCAACACTCCCAGCTGGTCCACAGGAAGACCCTCCCTTTCGTTTTAAGCCAAGAAATTTAGAAACACCTACCTTCATTGTGACACTCTCAAATGTCAGTATCAAAACCCATCCTTGGACACCAACCCCTTCATCTGGGGTCCTTGGAAACCCTGCCAGTGCCACCCCAGGAACACGCAGGCAAACACCCTGCTCTCCATGCTCTGCGCCTGCAGTCAGGTCTCTCCGCTCACACTCAACTCCCTTAGGGGACACTCGCTGGTAGCCTTTGGCCCAGGGCTTCTCCAACTTTCCACCCCTCTTGCCTTAACTGCTGAGAGTACGCAGAAGTATGACTTTTCTCTGCCCTTTTGTGCTTTACCTAAAAACTCTGCACTTTGTTCCATAACATATGCACATTTAACCTTTTTCTAAAATAGCTTTAGTTACCACAGAGAGAAAAATGGGCATTTTCCACAAAACAATCAGGTAAAATTGATATTATAGGAATATATTATTTCAGATGACCCTGGGCTTGCCTGTGCAAGCATTCCACCACCCCATCACACGTCTGTGTTTTCCAAGTTCTTCCTGGCACACCCAAGGTGCCTCTGAGTACCCCACTTTCAGATCCAAGGCAAAAAGCATTTCCATTCATTTCTGGGTCGGAGAGGCAGGACCTGGTTCTCACCAGGGCCAGTGGCGGTCACAGCCCTTTCACACTGAGACAGATGCCAGGGGCTCCCAAAGACCTGGCGTGGCCACCCTGTCACTGGCACACTCCCGACTCCTGGCAGCCCACCACCTCCCGGCCTTACCTTGTCAGCCATGATCATAGACGAGCCCCCGTGGATGCCCAGAATGGGGATTAAAGTCTGTGAGGAGATAAAATCCAGCATCTGGGCCACAGCCTCCTGGTCGGTGTCGTCCCCAAACACGAGGCCGTGGATGCGTGCTCCGGACATGAGGTCGCACACATGCGTGATGAGGCTCTTGGGGTCGGTGCGGTTCATCAACAGCGCTACCACGTTCACGTCCAGCGACAGCCCCGCCGCTTGCTCCGGGCCCCACAGGTTTCGCAGTTCGCGCTCCGTCACGTCGTGGCTGTGACCCAGCAGCACCGCGATGTTCAGCGCCGGGGGACCCTTCTCCGCCGCCGTGCCCTGCGCCGGCCGGCGCCAGACCAGAAGTGCCGGCAGCACCAGCAGGGTCCAATAGCCCAGTCTGCCCATAGTCGCCACTTACGGTCCCTGCAAGGTGGAGACGGAGGGTCAGGGCCGCGGTGAGGGAGGATTCCAGATAAAAGGGATTCCCGACCCAGTTCCTGGCTCCAAGAGCCAGGTAGAGGGCCCATCCCCAGGGCGAGCTGCCGGAGTCACGGACTCCATTCGCCATCCTCCGACGGCATCCACATCTCGCCACCCACCTCCAACTCTACGCACAACTCCCATCCGAGCTAATTCTCCTTCCCTAGCTCTAAATCCATGTTCGCAACCAGCCTCCTCATTCCCTGTCGCCAGCCTCTTCTCCATGCCCAACTCTGCCCACATCTCCCACCGCATCCCCCAAGTTAGCTGCGGACCACCGCCCCCGAACGTAGGTGCACAGAGCAAACCCTCCACCCACCCCACTCCCACCCGGACTAAAGCAGACCCAAGTTACCGACCCCGCCCCCTGTTCACAAGGAGCGAACTACAGACTAGCCCTGGCGTGCGGAGGCGGCGCAGCTACAAGGCAGCCTTGCGCCAGCGCCGGGTGAGTTAATGGGCCCCGCCCCCTGCGAACGCACTGGGTGCTGCACAGACGTGGCTTCTCCGCACCCGCAGACCCGGTTCCTCTCCTGCAAGGTACACCCCAGGCGCATGGGAGTGAGAACGCTCGCTTGTGCGCCCCAGGCTCTGGGTTGTCTGGGGGAACTTCGGGCCCACCCCACGTAGCGCCAAGGGGCCTTGAAGCGATTTCCACTCAACTGCAATTGGCCCCAGCACCTACCCCCTACATGTGCGCGTTCATACACACGCACACACACACACACACACACACCCTCTCTCACGCGCGCCGTGTGCAATGCAGAATTTTGGAGAGGAGGAGCGTCCCCCGGGGGACCGGTGCGTGGGAGCTGGTAAAGAACGTGCGTGGAGGAAAAGGTAGGCTCTCAAGAAACTCTCCGACCCCGCGAACTGTATAGCCCCTCCTCAAGCTATCCACTTCAGGTCCTGTTACCAAATCTTAGGTGCACGTGGCAGTGGGCTGCACACGCTCACAGGCACGCGCGCACTTCTGCGCACACTCGCAGGCAGCAGTAGCGGTGCCCACGGCCATCCGGAGTCCGCACAGGTGCTAAGGCTGTGCACACACATGTACCACGCCAGGTGCACAGCCGCGCGTGCCTGCAAATACCAGCACAGCCGTGCACGCGTGCACAGGCGCGCGCCCCTCGGGCTGGTTGCTGCCAGAGCCAAGGGAAGTTGGGGCGAACTCACACCGGTTTCGGCCCTCTTCGAGTGAGCATTACGGGGCTACAGCGCCCCCTGGTGCTTCTCCCGCGCCTCGCCACCGATACTCCCTCGCCGGTTTTCTCTCTCCCTCTCTCCCTAGGTCCTTCTCCCGCTCTCCCTCGGGTCTAGTCTGACTCCTACCCTGCCCACCGAGCCGAGGTCTCCCGCTGAGACGTACCTGTAGCCAGAGAAGGTCGAGGATGCAGTGGGGCGCGCTGCGCGCACGAGCATCTCGGCCGCCTCAGCAGCCACCGGGTTTAGCGGGTTCCCGCATGCTGCGGCCCCCGCGCGCTCCCCTGCCTGTCCCGCGCTGTCCGCATCGCCCCCACGGGGGGCGGCTATCCCAGCCGGAGGCTCTGCAGAAGGGCTCTACGGGAGCGGAGAAGAGAGAGAGAAGCAGGGTCAGCCCACGGGCCAGGGAAGCAGGATTGGGGGGTGGGGGGCAGGCTGCAGTCTGCAATGCTCACAGCCCCTCTGTGCGCACGGGGGGCTCGACCGGAGAGGGAGAGCTGAAGCTCCGTACCCAGACGCTCCTATTGCGGATCCTCAGACCCTGTGGCCCACTCGGAGAGCTCCGCTCCAAGGCGCACAGGAGAACCAGAGCCCCAGGTTGGCTACCCACCAGAAGCTAACTGGGCACCTCCACCCTCACCCCCTACCACCTCCCCAGCGCCGGCTGCCGGGAGTTGTGAGGCCAGGAGCTGCTGAGCGAAGGGGGGTAGGGAGAGAAAGGGGAGGGAAGGAGGGGTTGAGGGGTGGGGGCTGGCTGAGTTTGCCATGAGCCGGCAGGAGAAGAGGGGGAGGGAAGGACTCGGGCTCCTGTGGTCCCGGATCCCCAAGGGAGGCGCGATCATTCCCACGCAACGACCCTCTTGCGGTCCTGCCTTCCCCTCCTATCCAGGCCTTTCACCGTCCTCTTCCCAAAGGGGCCGCCCAGGCCCCGCGTCCCACGCCAGCACTCACCGCAGCCTCTCTCCACATAGTTCTCAGCAGTGGCCGCTCCTGGTCATCTCCAGGGCTGATGGCTGCGGCCGCGACTCTCAGCGCTCACCTGGCCCCATGCTCCAGCTAAGCCCTCGGCGCCTCCCTCCAAGAGCCGGAGCTCGGCTTCCTACCCCACTCCCGACAGCAGCTGCCTGGTCCTCTAAACGCACCCGAGAGCCCTCTCCGCAGCCCAGGCTCCGGGCTGGTGTGAGGGCGAGTGTGTCTGTGTGAGTGAGTGTGGGAGCGCGCGCGCGCTTGTAGCCGGGGATCCCCGCGGTCCCCGGCCGAGAGGCGCGGGCGGGGGAAGGCAGCTCCCTCCGGGCCCTTCGCTGCGGGGCCAGCTCCGCACGGCGTTCGGCTCCCCACGTCCTGGTGGGGGTCCAAAGAGCGCCTGACCACCCTGGTTCACAGCACTGGCAAAGCCGGGCTCCCGAGGCGTGCGTCTGCTGCGGTCGCCTCCGAGGAAGAGGAGGAGGAAGGCAGGGGCGCCCCCACGCCAACTTAGGGACTTGTTCTCAGTCTGCGAAACGCAGCAGCCCCCGCGAAAGCTGGAGAGGCTTGGAGCTCCAGCAGGCGAAAGCGTCTCCCGCCCGCAGCTGCTCTCCCCGGAGGCGGGCCAAAGCAGACCCCGCAGTCCCTGGGCGGCGGCGCGGAGCGCGGCCACCCGCTCCCAGAGCGCACTGTGGTGACAAGGCCAGGATAGGTGGCTGGCTGGCGGCGGGGGCGCCTGCGGCGCCGCGCTCCGCTGTCCGTGGTGCTGAAACCACGCTCTCCGCCCGCTCCCTGGCGTCTAGTGCGGCTGAAGAATCAATTATTCAGAGCTCCGTTACTGCTTCCTCCTCCCCCAGTGCTTCGGTGTGGGTGCAGCAATCCCCCCTCCACGCACAACCGCGCTGACACACACACACGCGCGCGCGCGCACACACACACACACAATTTGCTCCAATGCTTCTCCCTGTGCCTCGCCACCCCCGTATGGGAACCCACTCGTCTGATCTTAGAGAGCCAGAATCCTAAAAGTAAAGACATTTTTACATTCCCCACTTGCTTCCTTCTTGTTTTCTAAGTTATACCTAACAAAAGTCGCCCTGAGGCCGACACTTCTAAGCTACCAGCAGGGGCGAGACATAGAGCATGGGGTTGTTTGGGTGTGTGGGGCCTGGCGAGGTTGAATTCTGACAACTGGGCTTGCAAAGCATCATCAAGTGAAAACCATTGCCCCTTTTACACTAAACTGAATCTCTCCTTCCAACACCCATCTTTACTTTTCTCCACTCAGGCCCTGGAAGGAAAGAGGCCTTAAATTGTAAAAGGTTTTGCCATCAGTGTTCTAACCCTGCATCCTCCACTTATCAGCCTGATAGCACCTTTGGGTCCATAATTTATCTTCCTTTTTCGATTGCTAACCTGGAAAATGGGGAGGTAAGTAAAAAAAAAAAAAAACCTACTTCTCAGAGTTATTTTGAAAAGAAAATGGCATAGCCTTGGTAAGGAAGCCAACAAGGTCCAGCACATAGTAGGTGCTCAATAAATATGAAGTTTCTACACGGCGGCCTAGCAGGGAAGGGATTCCTCCAGGAATGCAGATATGGCTCCTGAAATGGAGACAGGAAAGGAACACAGTTCCTGGGCACCTGTGGTTTTATTATTAAGTTGGTTGTTGTATATTAAGTTCTCTAGAGTTTTATCATCCAAAAGACCTCAGAGAAAGGATGGGAGAATTCTGGAAAGTAAGTGAAAATGGGGTGTTCTGTGATATAAGGTAGAGAATAAGGACGTGTTCCATTTCTTGAGGCTCCAACTGGGCTGAGCTGGATTCGGCCCTTTCCTTGTGTGGAGATGATCATTTCTTGGACTTGGGCCCAGGTACAAGATGCTAATTTGGGGACTTACAGGGAAGTTAGGCTGGTTATGTAAATGAAGTATACATTATATACATTAAAATGCACATCTCTTAAGGGTTCCATTCAAGTTTTGAAGCTGTTTGCATCTGTGTAGACCAAAACGAGGTATAGACTATTTTCATCACCCCCAGAAAGTACATTTGTGTCCTTTTGTGATTAATCCCACTTCCCTCCAGTAGACACCACAATTTTGACTTCTAACGCCATATACTAGCTTCACTTATGTTTAAACTTCATATAAACAGAATTCTACATTGTATATTTTTTGGTCACTGGCTTTTTGTCACTTAACCTAATGTCTGGGAGAGTCATCCATATTGCTGCAAGTAACAACAGCTTTTTCGTTTTTATTGCTGAGTGGCTTTCCATTGTATGAGTAAACCACACTTTATGTATCCAGTCTCCTGTTTATGGGCATGTGGGTTGTATCTGTAAAGCTTTTGAACATACAGATGCCTGTGCCCACTTTAGATCTCTTCCATCAAAATCTCCAGTGGGCCAAGCATGTTTATTTGTTTTAATCCATTCCGATGGTACCCTGGTTAATAGCCACTGTACACTCATTCTTGTATATCAATGTTGACCCTTGAAATAGTCTTTGATGAAAACTATTGGTATAGAGAGTGTGAAGTTACTTATGACCAGACTTACAGAAAGGTAGATCAAACAGGTATGGCCTCTTTTAAATAGAGAAAGAAGGAACACTCTTCCCAGGCTGGATGGGTCCCCAGAGTGGAGAACCACTTAGGGGCGGGCACCTAGAACCCCATCACACATGTGGAGACTCTAACAGTGTATGAGTTATCGTGACCACTTTACCCCATGCTGTGCTGCAAAGCTAATCCCACCACACAGTTTGGGACACTGAGCAGAATACTGCTACTCAAGACTTTCAGGTGGAAAACCTTCGTAAGACTACGAGGTCTGGCAACTAAGTTTGTGAACTGCTTGCAATGATGTTGCTAACCTTTTTTGATATCAGAGGAATTATTCATTATAAATTTGTACCATCTGGACAAACAGTTAACCAAGTTGACTATCTGGAAGTGCTGAAAAGGCTGCGTGAAAAAGTTAGACAACCTGAACTTTTTGCCAACAATTCATGGCTCTTGCATCACGACAATGCACCAGCTCACACGGCACTTTGTGAGGGAATTTTCAGCCAGTAAACAAATCACTGTATTGGAACGCCCTCCCTAATCACCTGATCTGGCCCCCAGTGACTTCTTTCCTTACCTGAAGATAGAGAAAGTACTGAAAGAAGATATTTTGATGACATTCGGTACATCAAGGGTGATACGACGACAGCCCTGATGGCCATTCCAGAAAAAGAGCTCTAAAATTGCTTTGAAGGGTGGACTAGGCGCTGGCGTCAGTGCATAGCTTCCCAAGGGGAGTACTTCGAAGGTGACTGTAGTGATATTCAGCAATGAGGTAGGTAGCACTTTTGCTAGGATGAGTTCACGAACTTAATTGACTGACCTTGTATGGCCCTCCCTGCCTCCCAACAAAAAGCCCTTTAGTCAACACTGTTCTGCAATTTTCCCAGTTGGTTTTATTGCCAGTCACATCCATGAAGTCACTGAAATAAGTTAGTCTGCTATTAACGAACAAGTTGTTTCAGTTGTTTTCAATCCAATTGATTTATCTTCAATGCTCTACTATAGAAATGACCCCCATGGTTGCTATTTGCTTTGAGCCACTTAAACACTGTGGTTAAAAACCAACCACCATATCATGTTTACAGGAGGCAACTAAAATGAGCCAATCATTGATTATGCTTCTCTTTATATTTCTATTCTCAAAGGAAATTGGTAAAGAATTATAGCATTTTGAAGCTGAAAGACCTTTACGGTATATTTTCTGTTTCCAAGCAAGTTTAGAGAACCCTGTGTACCTGAATCACTTGAAGGCGGATTCTTTTTTTTTTTTTTTTAGATTTTTTTGGGGAATTGGGGGAGGGGAACAGTGTTGGGGAATTGGGGGAAGGGGAACAGACAAGTTGCTGTTGTTTTGTTCTTCAGTCTGGTTGTGGAGGATGTTGCTTTACTGGCCCAAGCTGGCACCATCATTGCACTCTTCCCAGGGGAGGCACATCAGTCGCCAGCCTCTGGATGGCCGCTCACACTGGCTGCCGGCTACACATGGTAGCTTATGGCAGTCCACTACAGCAGGGAGCTGCACCCTACGCCAACACCGGCGACCCACGGCAGCCCAGCCCCAGGTCGAGCTGTCTTTTACCATCTTAGCTGCAGAGGGCAGTGTTACTGGCCCTCATATGTGGAATCCGAACCAGGGCCCTCTGGCGTCCCAAGCCAGCACTTAAGCAACATGCTACTCGGCCAGAACTGAAGACGAATTCTTATTTTAAAGGATATGAGAAGTCCTGCAGTTAAAAAGTGCTTTTATTAATCCAGCAATATTCTGGGCCGGCCAAGAGATATGTTGGTTAAGAGCTGGCTTGGGACGCCAGAAGGCCCCAGTTTGGATCCCACATATGAGGGCCAGTGACACTGCCCTCTACAGCTAAGATGCTGAACGACAGCTCGACCTGGAGCTGGGCTGCCATGAGTCACCAGCGACGGCGTAGGCTGCAGCCCCTGCTGCAATGGGTTGCTATGGGCTACCATGTGTGGCCAGCAGCCAGCGTGACCGGCCAGCAGCTGCTGTGAGTGGCCGTCCAGAAGCCGGCGACTGATCTGCCTCGCCCGGGAAGAGCACAATGATGGTGCCAACTTGGGCCAGTGAAGCAACGTCCTCCACAACCAGACTGAAGAACACAAGGACAGCAACTTGTCTGTTCCCCTTCTCCAATTCCCCAGCGCTGTTCCCATCCCCAATTCCCCAATAAAAAAAATTTTTTTCAATTTCAAAAAATCCAGCAATATTCCAAAATAATTGATCATGGAAACCTATTTTATTCCACACGATAGCTGCTATCATCCTATGGAGCTAGTTTCTTTTAATGCTTTTTGAGAATTTCTGACCTGGCCCAACACTTTATTTTGCATATGTGGAAAGTGAGACTTACGTGGGACTAATCGGCTTTAGTGCTATGAGGCAAAAGGCTAAAGGCAAAATTTGGAGCAGGATCCAGAATGTTTGCTTTAAGTGTCTGCTGTGTAAAATAAAGTGTGTGTGCGTACATGGTTACTGGGATTCCAAAGCAGTATATTAGAATCCTGAGAGAGAAGGGTAGAGCAAAAAGGTAATTTGGGGTGGCTTGTAACCTGTACAGCAGACCAGCCACCACCTTTAGGCATTGACTTCATTGGTCATCTGTCTTCACCATCCCTCTGGATTCTGGCCTGTGGGTTCCAACTCTTGGTCTAATCGTGGTTCCAGCCTTCTTGACCTTGTCTTTTATGTAATGGCAGATGAATAGTACTCAGCTGTGCCCAGGCAGACATCACTAATTAATTCTTGAACCATTCTCTCAGCGTTTAGATAGAGCTTCACAAGCTTGCTCAGTTCTAGGTGTCCTGGGTAGCCCCATCACTGATTAATATGGCTGGCTCCAATCTGCCATGCATGACTTAGCAAGTTCTCATAGATTCCTGATGTTAGCACAATCTGATTTTGACTGCCTGTATTTCCTTTACTTGCTCTCAGATCCTAATTTCCATGTTACCTGGTGACCTTAAGGACTTTGTCCTTTTTGGACCCCAGTTTCCCCATTTGTAAAACAAAGGTTTAGACTAGCCAAAATGACCTCAAAGCTGCCTTCCATGTTGGATGTTCTATGATTCTGTGACCTTTCTGAAACGTCTCGACCCTGGGATCAACAAAGGCACTAGTTAACCCTTCCATAATATCTCATCCAAAAGGTTAAAAATCCCTGCTTGCTCCCATGACCCATTCAAATACCAATAGTTCTACTGAAAGGGCAAGGCTTTTTCTAAGCAAATCCACTGTTAGTCTTGAGAACTAAAATAAAGAGGCAGAAAAAGATTGCTCCTCATCGGCCTTTACTTAATACAACCCAGGGTCCTCCCTTATATCAGACAGGAGCCTAGGAGGCACCAAGGCATACCATTGAGAAAAGAATAGTGAACTGGGACTTAGGAGTCTACATTCTACCACTATGGGAAAAGCCATTAACCTCTCCAGGCTTCAGTTTCTCCATCAGTAAAATGGTAGTAAAATTATCCAGCCTCCCGCAGCACTGTAGTGAAGGTTGTGTAAGGATATGTCTTAGTGTGGATCCTTCCACGAGCAGTAAGGCTCAACGCCCAATTCCGGGGGGTGGGGGGAGAGATGTTCCCACACCACTAAGAAATTCTTGGACACGAGCTAGGTGTCCTACAAGTCAACTCAATTCTGACACTATCTACCTGAAGATAGCATCGTACTCCACATGTTACCAGCTCAGTCCCACAAGACTGCCCTCTACTTCAGATGCCAATCGCAAGTCCAGGTTGTCACCTGTGCTTCTGACTGGCTGACTATAAATCAGAGATTCCCACAACCCTCTCCTTGGGTTTGATTATTCACAGAACTCAGGAATCCAGTTTTCTCACTAGATTATCAGTTTATTACAACAGATATTAAAGAATACAAATCCACAGCCAGATAAAGAGATGCACGGGATAAGGCATGAGGAAAGGGCACAGAGCTTCCATGCCCTGTCCAAGTGCACCCCTCTCCGTAAACCTCCACATGTTCACAAATCCATAAGCTCTCCAAACTTCATGGGTTTTTATAGAGGCTCCATTACAGAGTCATGATTGATTAAATCATTGGCCATTGGTGAATGAACTCAATCTCCAGCCCTTCCCCTCCTTAAAAGTCCAGGGGTGGGGCTGAAACTTCCAGCCCTCTAATCACTAGTCTACAACCAATCCCCAACCTTAAGCCCTACCTCATTAACATAACAGAAGACACATTTATGCTCTTATCACTTGGGAAAGTCTAAGGGTCTTAGGAGCTCTACGCCAGAAACAGGGGACAAAGACCAATTATGTATTTCTTCTTATAAATCACATATCACAAGCAGACCCTGAGATAAGGATCTGAGAACCTGGGCTTATTTGGGGGGGTGATCCAGGAAACACAGCAGGAAGTGAGAAGGGAAGAAGCCAATACAGGGCCTGTTAGTGGACGGGTGGCCACTGGGGCAACCCAGTCCCAGTCCAGCTAAAAATGAGCTGAAGAGTCTGTGTAGAAGACACCTCAGAAGTATCCCACTTGTTGGCAAGGAATCAGGGGAGAGGCATTTATCCAACCCCTCACCCTTCGCTGACTGAAGGTCACTCCTGGGGCCTTCACTTCCTACCCCTAAAGCCTACCTGTGCACAGAGCAATGCAGGAAGCCATCAGGTTGCGCATGGATTTTCTACAGGTGATGCTATAGATGGGGCAGGCCAAGGAGATGTGAGTGGGGCATTGACTGCGCTGCCTAACAAACCAGAAAGGCACGGATCAAGGGAAGGCACCAAAGTGTGTGGGACTGAAGGGAACGGGCAGAGGGGGACACCTGGCCAAGCCTCCATTTTGAAATGAGCCTGAGCCTTTTCCTACTTGGGCTTCAGGGAGGAAGCCAAACATGTACGTCATCTTTGGGCAGCCAGTCACCTTGCCCACTAGGAAACATGGCTCCCTCAGCGTTCTGGAATCTGACCAACCAAATCAGCAAATCCCCTTCTAACAGAAAGAGGGAGGAGGAACTCTGTGGTACCCAGGGCTCACACTGCTGTGTCCCAAGCAAGTGCCTTGGGTTCTCCTTCTCATGCTTACCGGTGAGGGCAGCATCTGTGCCCAGAGGCGGGCAGGCCTCTCCAGGAAATCTTGTCCCCTGTGGGCTCAGACTTGACTGTATAGACTCGCTGTCCTGACCCAGTGCTCTCTCCCTTGCTGTGGCTAGGCCTGAGCAGTCCCACAGGACAGGGCTCTGAAAGCCCCGCAGCCAGACCATTGCAGGCCAGTTTCCCAGGCCGGGCTCAAAAGTCTCATCATTTACCCCACAATAAAAAGGGCAACTTGGTCAGTTACGCCGGTCTGATTCAGGAGTCTGCACATAGGGAGAAGACTGCTCAGGGAAACGTCTGGATGCCAAGGAGAGACGGCATATTTCCTAGTGTCCAGGATCACTGAAGCATGCCATCTCAAAGCTGCAGCACCCATGGGCATCATCAACCCGCCGGCACCAAACTTTAAAGGTGAGGACACTGAAACTCAGAGACATGATGTAAGGTGCTGAAGGTCACACAGCCACGCGGGGTCAGACACTATCCCTTCTTCATGTCTTCTTGTCACAGGCACAGCCCTTCCATGACCACAGACTCTGCTGGGCATGAGTTCCAGTAGAGGTTGCAGGATGGAAAGTCATTACACGCTATTCCTTGAGGGGGGACAGTCCTTGGGTATCCTTCGTATCTGCACCATAACTGGGCAGGTCCAAAGGCATCTGGGTGTCCTGTGCCCTTTGGGTTGGGAGTTAGGGTTGGGGGGGGGAAGGGGGAAAGAAAGATGACCCAGTTACTGAGTTATTCCCTCAGAGAAATAACTTGGGGCATCAACTGTCCCACTTGGAGCACTTCGTGGTGGGAAAACGGGCATCGCCTACCAGACACAAGCTGACCCTGCCCGAGTACACCACCAGTAGTCGGCAGAGCTAGGACCTGAACCCACCATTTGTAACCTGCTCCAGGTCCTGCCCTTTGAACCAGTACAAAATCTGCCAAAGTCACTAATTTGCTGGGCCTCTTCACATGGGTGTCTTACCCTCCCCAAGGCCCATTTTCCTCCTCTTAGGATACAAGAGCATCGGATCAGCAATTGCTAGTGTTCAGACCTACTGTCAGCAGCAGAACCCCCTCTGTGAGCCAACTCTAGCATGGGGAGGAAGTGAAAAATGGCACTTTGATCTCATTTTAAAAGGGGGTAAGAGGTTGGGGGTCTGACGCTCACCCTCAGCTTCCCCTCACCCCTTCCCCAACTCTACCTCCACCCCCGCCATAGCTCCTGATGAAACTCCGGGACTCGGATGAACACATGTTTAAAGATGGTTTACCCCCTGCATTGTACCGAAGAAGAAACTGAAGACGTATAAAGAGAAGGAGCCTGAAGACAATTACTATTAGTAAGAGGCCAAGCAAAGATGACAATCCAGGACTCACGAGCCAGCCACGCTTTAGAAAACAGAATCTGAGCCCTGGTTCTGAAACTTACCAGCTGCATGACCCTGGGTAGGTCCCTGAGCCTCCCTGTGTCTCAGTTTCCTCATCTATAAAATGGGATAACAGTACTTAGGTGTCCACTTGAGGGTGTATAAAGAGTGAATTAAATGAGACAACATACATAAAACACTTCACATAGAGCCCAGGCATAGAAAGGGAGGAACAAAAGTCAGTTATTAGTATGCTAATTATTGCTTGTTGGGCCCCTTGGGGCCTAAAGAAGAAGCGGTTCCCCTGAGATGTTCTGTCCCCAGAAGCTCTGACACCGTCCCTGGGCTGAGTGCTCCTGGGGTGCGCGCAGGGACGGAGGCCGGCCGGCAGGGCAGCGGAGGCAGCCATTGGCCAGCCCGGCTTTCCAGCTCAGCGCTTCCCAGATGGCACCCAGCGGGGAGCTGGCCGGGGACACACTGGCAGAGCCTCCCTTCCCTGCACAGTTCACCGAGCCACGCGGGGCCCAGGAGCCTCAGGCTGTAGGCCGCTCTGCCAAGGAGGCAGGCTGCCCAGCCCAGGCCTATGGAAGACAGGCGTGGTGAGCCCCAGGAAGTGGCCTGTGCCTCCAGCCTCCAGAGCAGGCACAGGTGAGGCACTTGTCCCTCGGCCTCCCCTAGCTCTTCCAACGCCCCAGCTTCTCTGAGAGGGAGAGGGCGGGGCTCAGTCAGAATCCAGCCCCCACCCCACATGACCTGCGCCCAGGCCTATCTTCACCCTTTTTCTGAAAGTGACAGCTCTTGGAAAAGAACCACGCGGCAAACGGAGATAACCCCGTCACCAAACACCTAAGAGTCAATTTCTTCATCTGAAAAATGCAGATAATATCGATTTCATAGAGTCACTGTGGGGATTCAATGGTATGGTGCAAACAGTGGTTGGAAGAGTGTTTGCCCCACGGACAATGTGCAGCAAATGCTAGCCACTCTCAGTGTCTGCATGACATTCGGTATTTCTATTGACATTGTAGCACAATGGTCAAAGCACAGCCCTGGAACCCTGGATGTAACTTCCTGTTTGTGTGGCCTTGGGCAAGCTGTTCAATGTCTAAAGCCTCAATTTCCTCATCTACAAAATGGGGATGATATTTGTACGTCCTTCCCTGACAGGATTGCTGAGAAGATTAAACCGGTGCTATCTAGGAGTCCCTTAGCACAGGCACCTGGTATCTAGTAAGAGATTAGTAACTAGAGGCTATTACGCTTATTAATGAGCTTCCGAATTACTGCCCCAGGTCACAGCCGGTTAGGACTGGATAAGGTGCCTCCTGACTCCCCACTTGGTGCTCACTGCACCACTCACTGCTGCCTCTCACCCAATTAAAATTCCTGGCTCTACCCTCTGAGAGTCACTGTTCCTAAAAAAGAACTCCATTTTTACTGGGAAGTCACAAACTAAAGTGTTGCCAAGTCCAGCGGTCAGATCCAAATTGCATAAAGAACGTTTCTCTTCATTAGGCAAAGCCGCCCGAGGATCCAGGGGAGAGGGAGACGAGGAGACGGAAGTTCGACAAGCAGACCCCGGCACCAACAGCCCTGGCTGCAGCCCTCTCCTGCACCTTCCTGCTCACCGCGCGAGCGTGGGCAGGTCATTCTGCCTCCCCAGCCTCAGCTTCCTCAACTGCAAAATCACGGTTGGGTGAGAATTACATCTCATACTACGGCTTGATAAGTTTTTGACACGCACATATATTCCCTTTTGTTTTTGAAAAGACGAATCAATAAGGCTGCGATGGCAGGAAGCCTGGGTGTCGCTGTGCTAGGTAAAAAAGCATCTGGCACATATTGGGTCTTTCATAAATGGCGGGTATTATCATGCTTCACAGCTCTCTTTGTTGAGTGAGGCATGTGTGTGGGGTTTGATTTTTTTTTTGTGTGTGGTGGTGGTTTTTTCTTGTTGTCTATTTGGAGTTTTGTTTTGTTTTGCTCTGAGTGGCAGGATGAAGGATTTTTGTGATTCCTGCCCTATGAGTGTGTTTCTGCTGTCACCAGGGGGTCCTCGGCCCCTGGCAGACAGATGGATCTCTTTCCATTTGAAGGGATGGACCATGTCAGGCAGAGTGCGCCTCTGGGGAGCCCAAGGGCATGGGCATGCTAGAGCCAAGGCCCTGGTTGGCCATGAAGGCACCCTTTGCTTTGTTTCCCATTGGAGCTCTTGCTTTACCATGTCGCCCATGCCTGTCCCAAGACTGTGAGCACACAGACACACAGGCTCACACATAAGCACACCGAGGCTTCCTGCCATCTCAGCCTTTCATTCCTTTTTTTAGACCAAAGGTAATAGCTGTGTGTGTCAAAAACATACCAAGTTCTGGAGTGAGACGTCATCTTCCTTCGTTGTCACCTGTCTCTCTCTAGCGCCTCTTTCTCCCCTCCCTCTCTGCCCTGCCACCAGTCACCTCCCTAGAGGCAACCACCACTTCCCCATCAAGGGGTTCTGTTTATGAACCCTTGAAACTGGGTGGGCCTTTTTTACTTCTTGAACCAACACACCACAGCAGAGGTGTTGTGAAGTGACTTCTGAGGCTAGATCATAAAAAAGCAATATAATTCCACCTAGTTCTCATGGGACATGCCCTCTTGGAACCCGGCCACCATGCTGTGAGGAAGCCCCAGCATCCAAGAGGGTGAGCCTAACAGGAAGAGGAACCAAGGCCCCCAGCCCCCAGCCCTGGCAGGAGGCCCCACCGACAAGCACACCAACCTGCCCGCCATGTGTGTGAGTCACCTCGAAAGTGGATCCTCCCTTTCGGCTGAGCTGCTGCAGCACAGCGAAGCCATTCCTGCTGAACCCTGTCCTCGCTACAGATGCATCAGCAAACTAAGTGCTGTTGTTTGAAGCTGCTAAGATGTGGGGCAGTGTGTTGCATGGCCATGGAGAACCGACACGCTGCGTTTTTAACAAGAGATTGCCCTTCGCCATCTCTGTGACCCTGGCGGGCAATCTAGTGAACCATCGCACTCCACAGGGCAGACCTCAGAGGGAGACATCCAGAATCCCTTTCTCTACTGGGGGTTGGTGAGCAAACCCTGGGCCTCTTCTGCACATACATATGTTTGCTTCAACATCTTTCCCAGGAATGCCTGGAACTCTTCCCACTTCTGGGTGAGCAAAGCCAAGTTTCCGTCCATGTTTGCAGAAGCATTTGTTACCTAAGCAAGAAGCAGCCTTGCAAATGCTTGGGTAAATAACACAAGTCCAAGAACAATACTCCCATGCCAGGAGCCACAAGATTCAGGAAATGACCGGCCTCCTGGGGCTGCTTGGGCTCCCTCACAGGCTCAGCGAGGCACTGGCTCCAGGGAGTGTGTGGCCACTGCCACTCTCAGTTCAACAGGAAGCCCAAGACGGGAGAGCATTAAACACATGGACCTGGGTTTGAATCCTGGCTCTGTGACTTACTAGCTGTGTGTCTCTGGGCAAGTTGCTTCACCTCTCTGAACTTCAGTGTTTCACTATGCAGCATGAAAAAAAATAATAGCTTCCTCAGTGGGCCACTATTAAGGTAATAATATGAGAATTACCGAGTATAGGAACTTAGCACATATTCAGTAAACACTAAGATTTACTGTTTTTAACATGTATCATTATTGTATGCTGCCCAGGTAGACAAGACGCAGAAGGAGGCCCTGGGATGGAAGCCAGGACACCTGAGTTCTTGGGTGAGTTTTGCTGCTGACTTGCTCAGATACCTGAAGCCAGGTGGCTGACAACGCTGGGCTTTAGTTGTTAAATGAGCCAGAGGGACTAGGGAGTGGTGGTCTCTAGCTTTCTCCTTTGGACCGCTGAGAATGTCCTTAGCCAAAAAAGGGAGAAACGATGGGCTCAGAGAAGCCAAAAGAGGGTGAACAGTCAAGCCTCGGGGACGTAGTCAGATCCCAAAACAGCTGGACCCTGGGCCTCACGTGTCTCTCCCTCTCCAAACTGCCTTCCTCTACAGGCAGGGAGTGCTCATATCAATGCTTCCTGTTTCCAGTTTGGACCTAAAGCCATAGGAAAGAATAACTGACCACCCTCCCTTCCCAAGTCCAAACATCCCAGCACAGTGATGGGTCCAGCCCGGGTCAGCTCCCAACACCTTGACCAATCAACCATGGCTTTGGGGTAGGGTCCTGTGAGAGCACAGCTGCTCTCCTGGGAGCCATCTGCTACCTGCCTAGCCAGTGTGCACATCTGAATGTGCAACTGCTGCTGTATACCCTGGGTGGGGGCAGTTCTTATGTCCCCATTGTCATTTTTCCATGCGCTCCCACTCTTGGCCTCATGAAATCCTTATATTAGGCTGGTGCAAAAGTAATGGCTGTTTTTGCCGTAATTTGTAACAGCAAAGGCTTCAATTACTTTTGCACCAACCTAATAACCACCTCACCATGGAAATAGGACTGATGGCTTTAAATCTGATATCATACAGACACCTGGGCTCAGGGAAGCTGGGTGCCATGGCCAAAGACACACAACCTGTCCATGGCGGAGGCGAATGCAGCTAAGGAATCAGGTGCCTGAACTCCTCTTCCAGCGCTTTCTCCCAAAACGCACTGTGCACTGGCCTAATCTTTCCAGAATGCTCATGAATGAAGACCCAAGAATGGAATAGTTGGGGAATCCCATGTGTCCCCTTCCCTGGCAGCTGTGGAGGTTCCCTTGAGGGTTGCTTTCCGGGTCTCACGTCTCCTTGCCTAAAAATAGCAGCGCCAGGAACTCTCAAGCCCAGAGAAGGAACAGTACACGCTTTCTAGAGCCCTCCCACCCGCTAAGAATGGAAGGAAAGCAAGGAAGGAAGCCCTGGAGATGCCCAGAGCAGCTCCAAGCTCAGGCAGAACACACTGAATCACTCCCTGACCTCCCTCCAGACCTTTCCCTGGGCATGATGGGAAATCTGCTTCCGGTTGTCATTTTCCATCCCCAAGGGGAGGCAGGGTTGCTTTCCCTCCCGTCCTTCTTATTAATAGTTTGCAGCATCTCTTGCAGTTCTTTTGAGCCCACACGGTGGTTAAGCTTGCTGGCTTGAGAGCTGGTCTGCCTGACAATCGGGCCTTGGCACGTTATTTTCCTCGTGTGCCTCATTTTCATTATTTATAGAATGGAGTTGATAAAAAGAGTATTTATGTCATGGGTTTATTGTGGGAATTAAATAAGATAGTGCCAAAAAAGAAAGTGCTTAGCTACCATGCCTGGCACATGGCAAGTGGAGTTATTATTACTTACACAGTTGGGAGAGTCGCTGATAACTACAGAGAGGGGTATTTTTTATCACTTTGTGTTCATATTACAAAAGCAATGCGACCACAAAGAAAAGGCAAGTACAGAAGTTGGGATCCTCAATGGAATAAGTGACCTGGTCTGTTCAACAAGTCAATGTGATGAATAAAAAGGCAGGGCCGTGTTGTGCTCAATGGAAAGACATGACAACCAAATATAATGAGTGGCCCTTAACTGGATCTTGGATCAAACAAACCTATTAGAAAAAAAAATTTTTTTGAAGGACAATTGGGGAAATTTGCATATGTACTATGTGACTATGTAGTAGATAACATTAGAGAATTATTCCTAATTTTGTCAGGTGGCATCATGGTGTTGTGATTAGGGAGGAAAATATCATTATTATTATTTTTTTAGATACATACTGAAATATTTAGGGATAAAATATTATGTCAGTAACTTTAAAATATTTCACCCAAAAGGAAGAAAAAAAACAAAATGATGAAGCACATATGGCAAAATGTCAACAATCGCTAAATCTAAATGATGAATTTATGGGTGTTCATAATACCAGTCTCTATATGATTGTGTATGTGGGGAAATTCTCATAATAAACAAAACATGCTTATTGTAAAACATAAAAGCGAGAGAAAAATACACTGAAGAAAATCATTCCACCACCACAGAAAAAAATCACCAATAATGTCTGATGTATCCCTGTCCTGTTTTTGTCTGTTTTAACATCACTACAATCACAAAGCACATGAAATTCTGCAGCCTGCTTTTTTTAACTTATCATAAGCACTTTTTCCTTGTTCTTAAAATGTCTTTGCAAACACCATTTCTAATGGCTGCAGAATATTCCTTTGAGGAGATGAACTAGCAGACCTTTAAGCTCCTCCACCACAAAGTTGTAATTATCATTAAAGTGCTGATGGTGAAGCAAGGGATGATGGCTTATATTCACTGAGCGCTTACTAGGTGTCTGGAAACATGCCGTCTTCTCTTTTTTATCTTTGCACCCTGTGAAGTAGCTACTGTGATTATCAGCTCCATTTCATGGAAGAAGAAACTGACATTAGGAGACATAGGGGTCACACCGCTAGGAAGTGGCAGCGCCCTGGCTCACACTCAGAAGCACCGAGGTGAGCTCGCACCTTTCATTTCATTCATGTATTCATTCACAAAGAGGGCGCCTGCCCTGGGTCAGGTGCTGAGCGGGGTTGTGGCCATACTGCGAGTATGGACTGACTGCTGCAGGACTGCTAACAGTTTAAACTCGTCAGACTAGAGGTCGCAAGAGCAGCGATTCCTAGGGCCTGAGTCTACAATGCCTTCATCTCTTCTCCAGATGATGAATGTGCCGAATCTCAGACCTCCTGCCCAGGGAAGAGGGAGCCCTGGCAGCAGAGAGCAGGTGGGGGGCGGGGGATAATTTATTATTGATAATTAATGACACCAGAAACCTTTTAATATTCGTATTATTTATTCTTAGTCCTGCCTGCCTGCACCAGCACTAACAGTTTATTGTTAATGAGGCTGGGAGCATTTTTAAATCAACTTAATTGACATTTTTATGGTGTTCAGCAGGCCCTAAACACAGGGTTTTCAGCTGGAGAGCTGAATGTGAGCTACAGGGAGGGGTGGGGCCCCATGCAGCCCAGTGCAGAGGGAGGTCGCTGAAGAGCAGCCAGAGGGGGAAGTGGCCTCGTGGGTCCCCAGCTGGACCCAGGGGTTCTGTCTCCCCATTCCTGGTCCTCCACTCAGTTCCCATCACAGCTGCACTGCCCCTCCCCACCCAGCCCCGGAGGTTCCCACTAGCTCTGCAACCTTGGGCATGAGACTTTAACTGCTCAGTGCCTCGGTTTCCCCATCTGTAAAATGGGAATAATAATTGTTCTTCCCTCACAGGGTTGTTATGAGGGTTAAATGGGTTAATTTAAGTAAAGAACTTGGAACCGCACCTGGTACTTTGCTGGTATTAGTATTGTTATTGTCCATTAGATGAATTTTACAAGATTCACATGGTAGATTGTAACACAATTGGCCACAAAGATTCTGGATTGCCTCCCATAAAAAGATTTGTAGGGCCGGCCGGGTGGCGCGATGGTTAAGAACTGGTTTGGGATGCCAGAGGGCCCCGGTTTGGATCCCACATATGAGGGCCAGTGACACTGCCCTCTACAGCTAAGATGCTGAACAACAGCTCCACCTGGAGCTGGGTTGCCGTGAGTTGCTGGCGACGGCATAGGCTGCAGCCCCTGTGGCAGTGGGTTGCCTTGGGCTATCGTATATAGCCAGCAGCCAGCGTGAGCGGCCAGCAGCCGCAGTGAGCGACTGTCCAGAAGCCGGCAACTGATCTGCCTCACCCGGGAAGAGTGCAATGATGGTGCCAACTTAAGCCAGTGAAGCAACGTCCTCCACAACTAGACTGAAGACCAAAAAACGACAGTCTGTTCCCCTTCCCCCAATTCCCCAGCACTGTTCCCATCCCCCCCCCAATTCCTCAATAAAAATCTTAAAAAAAAAAAAAGATTTGTATATGCCCACCCTATCGAACTCAGTAATGGCCACGTGACTTGTTTTGGCCACCCATATGCAGATGGAACTGACACGTGTCACTTCCCAGCAGATTTAACAGCTTACATGTTATTCACTAATTCTTTTCTTCTCTGTGTCATGAGACTGGCAATGTCCCACACAGAAGTTCTCCCATCTGCCAGGTCCCAGCATGCAGATGACATGGAGCAGAGCCACTGCCAACCCATGACAGACATGCAGTGGGGAAGAAATAAACCTTTACAGGTGGAGGGCCACTGAGCTTTGGGGGTGACTTGTTACAGCAGCAAAACCTGGCCTATCGTAACTGACTTAGAACTTTGCCTTAAAATGCTCAGTCCAACTGGGAAGACAGAATACACAAATAAGGGCTGTGACAGTAGAGAGCAAACGGGCTGTGGAAGTCCAAAAGAGGAACGCCAGATCTGGCTAGAAAGGACTGGATGGGAAGGGTCCTCGAAACCTTACTTCCGGTATGAGCTGGGAGGAAGCATTATACAACAGGATGACACCTAACAAGTACAGATTGCTCCAGGTAGTCGCTATGAATTCCCTAATTTAAACCTCAAAACAGCCCCAGAAAGGGGTAATTCTTATTATTATGATCATTCCTATTTTGAAATGGGGGTACTGAAACTTTTGAAGTTTAGGTAACTTTCCCCAAGTCCCATGTGAGAAGTCCCAGGCAGAGTGCACATACTTTCCACCACCTCACATCGCCTCCGGATAAGTCCTCACCTGCCACCTGCATCTGCCTCCCTGGGGGTCCAGGGGTGTGGGCTCATTAAAGTGAAGAATCACAGGCCCACCCCAGACCTGCCACTGTAGGCAGAATTCTCAGATGCCCTCCATTATCTTCCTCTCCTGTAATAATCGCCGCTCCTGAGGGCAACTGGGGCCTGGGACTGGCTTCTAACCAATAATATTACCTATAATGGGGTATCTTAATGTTATCTAGAAAGGAGGAAAGGCTAAAGCTGTAACTGATGGAGATGCAGCAGTCACTAGCCAGGATGGGGCCGGTTGGTCACTTTTACGGTTTGGACAACACTCCTATTTTGTCTGTTCGGACATCACTGCAAAGGGGTCTTGCTTTGTCTTGACCCATGGTGGTCACTCATCAGATACTGGTGATCTGTGAAATTGTTTCTGCTCAACAGGAGAACATCAAGGCCAGGCTGTGAGCACCGGGCCAGCTCCCAGCGTCAGGGGCTGCTTTTCTTTCTCAGAAAGGTTCAAAGTGAAGACAGCAGGGAAAACCCTGGAGAAGGAGGGAACAGCCAGTTGTCTAAGGGCTTGTGCATCGGGACGTGGCCTCCTGGAAGCTGTTAAAGAGAACCAGCTGGTTGGAAACCTCTCACTCCGACCTTGGGGGGCAAGACAAAGGTCTCTCCTTCCTTGCTGTCTCCCCACTGCTAGAGGCTGGCATCACTGCCGGCTCAACTCGGGGAACTACAACCGTGTTGTTGAACAAAGTCAACGGTGACCCACCTAGGGAATTTAAATAGTGACCACCCACTTTAGATCTCCCCCTCCCCCACCTGCACAGACTCGGTATTCATTGATTCCGTCTTCATTCATTCATTAGTTTATATAATATTTATGAAATACCTACTGAATGTCAGGCACTTTGCTTGGGCATTGATAAACAGAAAACAGGACCAATGATTGTGTCAACCAAATTGGTTTCAAGAGAATCACTTTACCCCAAATCACGTTTCCGTCTTCTAGCCTGCACCGCCCTCTCTTTTCTCCACCCCATGCCTGCCAGTGAAAATCCTAACTATCCTATGAGGCTCATCTCTAAAGCCTCTTCCTCCATGAGGACCTCTAGCGCCATCCTGACCCCTAATGGGACCAGTCTCCCATAAAATCCTTTACAGAGAACCATTTCATACTAAAAGGTGCTGCATGATAGAAGGGTCTGATGGTGGTTTTGGTAGTGGCTGGGCCTGAAAGACAGCCTATGCCAAGGAGAAGGGACAAAGGGCCCAAAGGGGTTACTGAGGGCTGGGGGACATTACTCCCTAATCACTATGAAGAGATTTGACTATCCTGGGAAACCCCAGGAACGCGACCGCAAGAGCCTGCCCACCAGGGAGCAGGGGCCAAGTGAACTGGATTAAGGAGCTGCCCACCTGTGGACTCCATGAGCTGGAAGATGAGAGTTGAAGGTAAGGAATTCATTGTACGTTCTTCTAAGCTACTGACCATTTAGTCATAAAGATTATTCTTTTTTTTTAATTAAAATTTATTGAGGTGACAATGGTTAGTAAAGTTACATAGGTTTCAGGTATAATCCATCATCTATATATCACATTGTGAGGGCCGGCCGAGTGGCTCAGTTGGTTAAGAGCTCGCTCAAGAGTTTGAGCTCTGAGCAATAGCGGTTCGAGTCCAGCCCGAGCTGAGCAGCCGCTGAGCTGCCAACAGGTAGCAGGATGGCTCAGCTAAAAAAAAAAAAAAAGTTTACTATATATCACATTGTGTGTTCACCACCCAGAGTCAGTGCTCGTTCCATCATATATTTGATCCCTTTTACGCTCATCTACCTCCCCCTCCCCCCTTGCCCTCTGGTAACCATTAAACTATTGTCTGTGTCTATGAGTTTTTGTTTCTTCATTTGTTTGTCTTCTTCTTTTGCTGTTTTCAGTTTTATATCCCACATATCAGTGAAATCATATGGATCTTGATGTTTTCGGCTGACTTTTTCTGCTGACTTATTTCGCTTAGCATAAAGAGTATTATTACCCCTCCCTCAGGCACAGAGTTAGTTACATTCAGGAATCCGGTGTTTGCAGGGTCCAGTTCCTGGTCTACACAGAGCTCTGGGCAAGCCACCAGACAAGTTCAGGCCTTGCTCTTGAAAGAGGAGACATCCCCCTGAGGTCTGGGGCTCCCCAACACACTTCTGACAAGCTCCTTTTCTGCTTAATTAGCCCAAGTTGGGTTCTGTTACACCCACAATCCATCAACTCAGGGGTGATCGCTGTTAACTCTGCGGCATTCAAATTTTCAAATCTCTTTCTGGTCATTTATGAATTAACACTTCTTCATAATAAAAAATGGAATTGCATTTTACATGATGTTGTATAACCTACCACAATTTATTTGAGCAATGCACCAATTGTTTCAAGTGTTAAGCTTTTCCTACTAAGCCTCTATTTTTTAACAATTTGATTGTTCAGCTAATCCTGCATTGTTTCCAGCATTCACAGAGTAGAGCTATTTGACTGATAATGGATTACAAAGGAAAGAAAGCACCTTCCCACTCCCGTTCTTCAAGGCAGGCAAAATATTAAAGGCTAACCGCCAGGTTTGGAGAGTTTCCTCTGTGTCAGGCACTGTTCTAAACTTTTAACATGTGTTATCTCATTTAATCCTCACCAAAATCCAGAGGGAGTGGTGAAAGGTGGGTCATTCTCCCCATTTTCCAGATGGGAAAGCTGAGACCTGGGATAGGCCCAAGGCTTGCCCAAGGCCCCATAGCCTATAAGTGCCCCAGCCAGGATTCAAAGCCATATATTCTGACAATCAGCTCTTGGCACGCTGCAGCAGGGAGAATCCACATCTCTCATCGATGCTCAGAAATACTGGCATCGGAACAGCTCTCAGGCAGCCCTGACCCTCCGACACTGGCTTCAAATACCTGATAAGGTCTGACTACATATACACTCTTCTAAATTTCTTACCACCCCTGCCATTCCCTCCCCTTCTCCCCAGGACTAACTCAGTAACAGAGATAGCTGGCACCTTGTCTAAAACCTATTGTAGGCATTGCTAATCAATCATGCTCTTTTTCCTGATGGCTCTGAACTGGTCCTCACAATCTTTCTTAATACAGTACCGAAGCACCGTCTATCAGCCAGTCAGAGCCGACATGTGAGATAAAAACCTCTTTACCATCTCCACTCTAGACGGGGAGTTTTTCCAGAGCAGGAGCTGTGCATGATTCAACCCTTTCATAAAAATGTTTAAAAATAATATCAGCAAGAACTAACATTCTGTGTGCTTTGAACATGCTTCGGGCACTGTGCTTGGTGGTTTACAAAATGTATTCTCTCCTTTAATCCTTACGAGGAAGATATTTAGAGTACCCCTTTCTCAGATGAGGAAAGTAAGACAGAGCTTAAACAATGCATGAAAAATTGTACTGCTAGTAAATGGTGACGGCGACACTGCAGCCTATGGAGTCTGACTGTCAGGATGCGCTCTTACCACCATGTCACATGGCCCTGCGCCGCTTCCAATCTGTGTCCCCAGGCTCCATACAGCGTGTGGCGTGCGGTGGTACATATATAACCAGCATTTCATAAATGAATGAACGCGTGAATCAATGAACTGGCTCAAGGTCTGGCTCAAAGGTGGAAAGGCAAAGTGAGACAGACGGCCTCTCCAGGAGGCTGAGGTGTGGGAGATGGTTTCTGACTCAGACCCAGCTCCCAAACCGGGCAGGAAGAACGGCCTCCCTGCTTCTTAGCCTGAGATTCAAACCTTCCAAGATTATAATTATCCCGGTCACCCCGCCCACAGCTCTGCTTCTCCGAGCCACACTGCTCACCGCTCACCGCCCGGGGGCTCCAGAGGAGAGGGGGCGGCTGGGGGTTGGCAGAAAGGAGGGCCTCAGGGGTTCTCTTAGTCACAGAACAGGAGGGATAAGGGACGGGAGAGTGGGCTGCAGCCCTGGGTGCGGGGTGGAAGCCAGAGAGAGAAGGAGCCACAGGTCACCACCAATCCCCCTCGCACCCTCAAAACTGATCCAGGACGTGGTGAGCATGCGCAGCACACAGCAGGGATGCAGTGGGCGTGGCCCTGCTGTGCCCGCTGAAAAATGGTCCTAGACGGTTCGTTTCCTCTACCTGGGCCTCCACTGCCCCGTCCTGAAAGGGACGGAGGAGTTTGATCATCTCATAGGTCCTCTGAGCCAAATGTTCTCTAACTGGCGCATGTCTTGTAAAAGACACAAGTTTGCATCACCCGCGACCCATCCCCAACCTCGCCCTTGGCTTAGATCCAGACTGGCGCTTTGGGGCAGGCCTCCTCTGTGCCCCCATCACGGTTTTCAGCACCGAGTGCTCATGCCAAAGTCACCTACTACCATCAGTCATTTCTCAATCCGTCCCCCTACCAGGCACATACTGAAGCCATGAAGTCCGGCACCATACATCATCCGGGCATGTATTTTAATACCGCTAAGTCATTTGTCATGCATCCTCACCTTTGTTTCTGGACTTGATGGCTACCCTAAGAAAGCCACTCTGTAAACGCCAGTGGGGAATCTAATGGGCTTTGCAATCAAACAGGCTGAGTTCAAAACCTAGCTCCCATACTTACCACCTGTGTGACTTTGGGTACATCTCTACTTCCCGGAGCCCCGGTTTCCTCATCTCTCCAAGTGCAGAGGTAATAGGCATATGCTACTCAGTGTACAGTGACTATTACTGCTACTTCAATTGTTTTCCCAAGCGCTAAGCATTGCTTCCTACTCAAAACCAGGCAGGTAAGCAAAGGGCCCCCAGGAACATCTAGTGAAACTCCAAGGTGCCCCGTTGAGCATCTGAACGCTCAGCGTGTTACAAGGAGGCAAATGCACACCTGCTCGAAGAAAGGGGAACAGGTGACGTGGTTATGGCGTGAAGCCCAGTTCCATCTCATGCTTGAACGAATTGTGACTCGCAGTCTCATCATCTGTATGGACAATGGGTGTTAGCAGAACTGAGCACGGGGCAGTTGTCAGAACTGAGATAAGGTAAATACCTAGCACAGGGCCTGGTTTACAGCAAACAGTGTCCGCTGTAGCTATCAGTAAAGCAGAGCCGTTAGCATCTGGGCCACCCGATGAAACAAATAACCTGGGCACATTTGGTGTTCGCAGTGGATTCAGAAAGAGAATCAGGAAAAGAGAGAGGGGTCCTCCGAGAGCATTGGTCTAGCCCGAAATGAACATGGACAGGTCAGGCTGCCAAGAATGCACAGTTTTCCTAGAATTTCCATCTGACTGTGGCCAGCTCCTGTGCATCTCCCTTTAGGCTAGCATGAAAGGAAACAGGAAGGAGACACAGCAAGAGAGATTCAGGTAGACAGCAGGGAGAACTTCCTGACTGCAGGGGAAAACACGGAATTGCAGGACAGAGACCACAGCACGTGGCCTCCTCGCTACTGAGACGGATCCTTCCTCCACTCTGGCCTCCCTCGACCCTCCAGCTCCAGCTGCAGCTGTGTGTCTGGATCCCATGCACCTGACACCATCCCTCCTCAGACTTCCACGTCCCTCCATGTTTCCGTTTCAGGGCTTTTTCCAGAACTATGGAAGCTCACTCAGTTGGGTTTCCACGCACAGGCCAGCCTGGGATGACAGAGGAGTTACGCCCCGCGGCGACCATCAGCCATCATGTACCAATGCCCAGGTTCCCATGCTCTGGAGGGACAATTCTGTAGGGTCCCAGAGGCACGGAGGCTTGCGGCTCATAGCTCAATAACATGCCTCCTCCCTTCCAAGACATACCCTCCCTGTTCCTTCTCTTCTGCCTCCTGGGGTCCCCTCCCGAATAAAAAACCTGCACCCAATCCCTGTCTCAGGCTCCGCTTTCAGAGGACCTTGAACTAGGACATAAACACATAAACCTATGGTGACATCACCTCGCTGACCTCTCCCCCAAGCCGGCTTGACCCTGCGTCTCCTGTGCAGACATCTGCGTGGTTGGTCCCATCCCATCCCACTGTCATGGCTTGTTTGTCCCCACTCAGCTCCGAGGCAAGGTTCCTTGTCACCCGAGGGCCTACTGGCTCAGGGTACCCCTTCTTTTATCATTATTAACAAACACATGAGCTCCAGTGGCCTCTGTATTAAAAGTTTGCTTTTTAGAAGGTAATATGGTGCTGTGTAGAAAAAACCGAGTTGAGAGTTAACTTGACCTGATTCTTAACTATTACCTGTCAGTGCAGCAAAGGAATAGTTACATGAATAATGACATATTCACTCAATAGACTACTCTGCAGCCATTTATAATTTTAAAGTATTTTATTAGGTAATAATTTTTTGCTGAGCACTTAGTATAATATACACCACATACTGGGATAAAAGCTTTTGCATGCATTAGCTCACTAAACCCTCCTATAATGTAGGTACTGTTATTACGGTCATCATCATTATTATCCCCATTTTACAAATGAAAAAATTGAATCTTTTATAAAATCATCAACTAATGCCCATAATATAATATTGAGGTCAAGAGTAGGATATAAAAGGGTTTGCTCAACATTATGTCATTTATGTTTATATATGTGGAAGGAAAAACGACGAAAAGGTGATGTATTAAAGCGTTAGCCATTGTAGTCTCTAAATAATGGGATTATAGGTAACATTTCTTTCCTCTGAGTATAACTTGCTTGGTAATTATGGGCCATTCATACATTCAGGCTGGGTCTCTGCTGTTCTGTCTTCTCCATGAGCTGCAGGTTGGCCCCACTTTCTCCTCTATGAGATGCAGGTTGGGTCCAGGGCCCCGCCTTCTCCTCCATGAGATATAGTTTGGGTCCACGGTTCCACCTCTTCCTATGAGATGCAGGTTGGGTCTAGGGCTCTACTGTCTCCTTTGTGAGATGCAAATTAAGTCCTCAGTTCCACTTTCTCCTCCACAAGATGCAGGTTGGGTCTCTACGGCTCCATCTTCTCATTCATAAGAAACAGGTGCCAGAGCCTGTAAGCCCTGAGGACCCTCCCAGGTGAGACATCTCACTGTCAGGAGGGGAAATTGCCAGTCCCAAAGCGCAGCATCCAAGAGAGGCTACAGTAGTTATGCTGGGTCGGATCACTGAAAGGACTCAGAAGACGCCAACGAAGTAAGAGTCGGGAAAGGTTTTGTTACAGGCGAAGTATGCAGAACAACAGAGTAAGGAAACTGAGCGATTTCAGGAAGATCCACAACAGCCGTGAGCAGTTGCTAAGGGCCCCTCTCACTCGCACAGGACGAGCTTAATCTCCAGACTATTAACCACCTAGATGCATGTGGGAGATCTCGGCCTCGGGGATGCCATCCCATAAGTTTTAATGAGACATTTGTTCATTTTACCTTCCTGTGGTCATGTAGCCAAAACCAGGCTGAGTAGCTTGGCATAATAACTGATACCAGGTGCAGACCATCCATCCACATTTTCCAATAAACTGCATAGCAAGTTGGTACATGGCACCTCAGGCAGTTTTGGACTTCAGACAGCACACTATAAATCACTGATTAATAAACCCATCCCTCCTTGTCCAAGTCCATGGTTCCAGGGTCTCTGGAGATAAGCACAGAATTGCCCAGACCAGCTGCGCGTTGGCCTTATCCTTACAGTGGCCAATAATGAAAACGAGCCTTCCTGGGGCCCCTGAAGTCACAGCCCAGCCATGCTTCAGATGAAAACAGCACCAAATGTACAAGAAATCCCCTGGTCATGATTGAAGTCATTGGCTATGTCCTCCTGGAGCCTGAGCCCAGACTGGAATGTCTCTTTCAGTCATCACAGATCCTCTGATCCTGGCAAAGTGGGAATGAGAGACGTGAGGGTGGAGACTTCATTCTCCAGCCTCCTCACTCCTGTGTCCTCTCCCCGCACACTCCTAAAAGGTCTCTGCAATATCCCACAGCCTGGCAGATGGAGAAAGCTTGGGATGAAGGGGGAACTGACCAACCTGAATTCCACCCTCATTCAAGAAATATTTATTAACTGTACCCCATGTGTCAAGAGCCATGCCCAATGCTATAGAGTCCATGGGATTAGGGATACGTCATCCCTATTGACATGGGGCTTACAGTACAGCAGGGAAGACAGATAATTAACCAATAAGCATTCAAGTATAATAAACATACAACTTCATGAGAGAGAATAAAGGGGTTTGGAACCTGCCGGAGATCAGAGGGCAAGAGGGAGAGACAGTCTCTAAGGGGCTGACATTTAAGCTGAGAGCTGAAGGATGGTAGAACTAACACAGATGAGGAGCGAGGGGAAGAGCATTCCAGTGGGAGGGAACAGCATATGCAAAGGCTCTGAGGAGGGACTGCTAGGTAAGTTAAAAGATGATAGAAGGCTAGTGGCTAGAAGACAGCAGGTGTGGGGGACAGCGGTGGAAAATGAGGTTGGATGACGAAAGTGCATCAGGCCAGGTCCTGCAGCCACAGCCAGGAGCTGGGATCTTCTTCCAGGTGTGGTGTCACGAACTGGTTCCCCAAAAGCAGAGCCTGAGGCCAAGGTGCAGTGACTTCACAAAGTAGGAACCAGGGTGTGGAAAGATTTGGGAGGGAAGGGCATCTACACGTTCACCATCAAGATGCCCACTGCGGGCCACAGAGGCTTGATACTGCCAGACGTCCGAGAAGTAAGCAGGAGCCTCCCAGAAATTTCCTCCTGAAGGGGGCGGGGGTACGTTTATCAACCAGCTCCCTTTCCCCTCTGCTTGATGGCTACCCCCTGGGCTCTTTACTCTGCACTTCTGCACTTTTGCACAGGTTCAGCAAGTTCTGGCAGCATCCAAGAAGGCCCCAGGGCAGAAAGCACACTCTTGAGGTGGGCAGCTGTGAGCCAGAGTCAGTTTCAGGTCAGAGGAGGACCACAGCAATAAGATGCAGGCCTGGGGGACCTCTGCCACCAAAGGTGGCGTCTTGGAAAGTCTTTCAGCAGGAGAGGCCCATCTGATATGCAAGTTAGGTGGCATCTGCCCAGCTGTGCACATCAAGGAAACACAGAGACTCTTACATGTATTAAGCACCTACTCCATACACCGGTGCTGGGAGCTTTATATACATTACCTTTAATTCTTCACAATAGGAATGATTATCCCCATCTTTCAGATGTGGAAACTGAGGCTCAGAGGAGAGAACTAAATTGCAAGAGGTCTCACAGACAGAGCGCCCCTTACCAGCACCCACTGCCCTTGTCTGAGACTACAGCAATACCAGGGGGCCCTGCCACTATGTTCCTGTCTGTCGGGGGGCGGCCCTCCCCGTGGGTTCTCCCTAGCTTGGGTGGCACCGAGACGCCAGCCCTCCAGAGCCCCCAGGGCCCCGTATCTTGACTTTCCGCCCCTGCAGGTGTTTGCCTCCCCCATACGCAGAGCTGTGCCCCACGAAGACTAATTATAAATGCTGAGTATTTATAGTGAGTCTCCACCCAGTGCTTCCAGCACCTCGAAGGAACTATTTACAGAATTCTCCCAGAACCTCAGGAAATAAGCCTAGAAGGGGAAACTGAGGGGAAGCAGAGGGCGTGACATCTCCCCGAGTAAGGACCCTCAGCCCAGGAGGCTTTGCAGTGTCCTCTGAGGAAGCTCCAGGGTTTGACAGGACAGCTGTCAGGGTAGGGCGATGCGAAAAGGAAACCTCTGACTGCAAACTTGCCCGTGGCCACGGACAGGGTCATTTCCAAGCATCAGCCCATTTCATCTCAGCCTTGATTTTCTCATCTGTAAAATGGGGCTATGATCATGCTGCCTCCTGGGTCGGAGAGATTTAAATATGTTCAAACAGGTGAAGAACGGAACTTGGCAAGCAGTAAACCTCAATAAGTGTTCCCTGTTTCTTATTATCGTTATTCTCATTCTTACAACTAACCCAGTAAAGCAGGTAAGTATTACGCATTGGGTTTGAACTTCAAAAAATTATTAATAATTAAGGTTTCCAGTTGTTTCCTTTGTAATTTATGGCTGTGCCATGAAGCTTTGTAAGAAACAAATTAATAAGAACAAAGGCAGGCAGTTTCTTGATGCCTCCCCACAGACCAGAGGGAAAAGGAGATGGCAGGGCACACGCAGACTTACTTCTTTTTTTTTTTTAAAGATTTTTTTTTTAATTGGGGAACGGGGGATGGGAACAGTGCTGGGGAATTCGGGGAAGGGGAACAGACAAGTTGCTGTCCTTTTGTTCTTCAGTCTAGTTGTGGAGGACGTTGCTTCACTGGCCCAAGTTGGCACCATCATTGCGCTCTTCCCGGGCGAGGCAGATCAGTCGCCGGCTTCTGGACAGCCGCTCACACTGGCTGCTGGCCGCTCACGCTGGCTGCTGGCTACACACGGTAGCCCATGGCAACCCACTGCCACAGGGGCTGCAGCCTACGCCGTCGCCGGCGACTCACGGCAGCCCAGCTCCAGGTTGAGCTGTTGTTCAGCATCTTAGCTGTGGAGGGCAGTGGCACTGGCCCTCATATGTGGGATCCGAACCGGGGCCCTCTGGCATCCCAAGCCAGCTCTTAACCATCGCGCCACTCAGCCGGCCCCAGACTTACTTCTGATTCTACACTCATAGCCAAAGTGCAGTGACCCACACAGCACGTGACAAGCGAGTCGATAGAAACAGGAAGTTGGGACAAGACCTTTGCAGGCTGCCACACATCACTACCTCCCGCCTTATGACAGGGGCCAAGGCAAGAGCCGTGGGTCATCCAAGGTGGCAGCTGTCACCTAGGCTCCAGTGCCTAAACCACACAGCTCTGGAGGGCCTCCCCTAAGTGTGCAAAATGGGGCAATTATCTGCCACCTTGCCAAGACACAGTGAGAACTGAATGAAAAACGTGTACCAAGTTTTTGGTACATGGTGAGTTTTCCCAAAAACTCACCATTATCAGATCCCTGAGTTTTCGTTATTTGTTTCTTATCCATGGTTTTAGTATTTTTCTATATTAAAACTACAACATGGTTGGCATTAAAAATGATTTAAACCCTAAAGAAGGATAGAGGGAGAAAAAAAATGGGCGCATCCTCCTTCCCTTCACTCCACCCAAATTGTCCTTGATAAAGTTGCTACTGTTTTTGTTTTCTTGGGGCCGAAGTCGTCAATCTATAAAGTTGACAGTGTAACCTCTGTCCCGGGACAGCCAGTGACCCTTGGCATTACCTTAGGCGAGTCACTTTTCCTCTCTCGGAAATTACGGCTTCTGCACAGGAGGTGGCTACACCGGCCTTGCTGCACATAAAAAACACCTGGGAGATTTGAAAAGTCTCAACGCCCAGGCTGCACCCCAAGTCAATGAATCGGGTGGGACCAAGGCATCAGTGTTCTTTTAAAAGTCTAGGTTGTGGGCCGGCCGAGTGGCGCGTTGGTTAAGAGTTGACTTGGGAGCGCGAGCTCTGAGCAGCAGGGCCGCCGGTTTGGATCCCACATGGGCCAGTGACGCTGCATCCTCTACAGCTAAGATGGTGAACATGGCCAGAGTTAGCCTAACACCTGCCTGCTCCCCACTGCCAGGGCACCCAAAGCACCTCCAGTCCAACCAACCAGCTCAGGGTGGGGAAAGGTGTGAGGAGTCCCCTCCACGTCTCACCCTGCCTGGCTTCCCCCATCCCAGAGGTAAGAGAGCAGATGGGCAGGGGTCTTGGTTGGGGGCAAAGATCCTAGAACAGATGAAATCTCAACATAAAGGCACCGGAACAGTTCTCAGCCCTGCTACACATTAGATTCTTCCAGGGAGCGTTTCAACTCTTGATGCTCAGGCCGCTTGCCCTCCAAACCAATGAAATGGGTGCAGCCAAGGTGGCAGGGTTGCTTTTAAAGGAAACAAGCTCCCAGATGCTCTCAAGGTGCAGTCATGGAGAGACTGGACAGATCAGTGGTTCTCAGCGTGGGTCAGAGACCACAGCACATCACCGTGGCCTGAAAGCTCTTCAGCACTACACACTCCCAGGCTCCACCTGACCTAGCAAATCAGACTCCGCATTTTAACACGGTCCCCACAAGAATCCTTGGCACGTTAGGTTTGAGAAGCATGACAGTGGAGCATAATAGTTGACACTGCCTAAGTCTGTGAAGTGTCTCCACTGCCTTTTAGCCACGAGGCCTCGGGCAAATGACAACCTCTGAGCTCCTCTCTTCCTCCTTTTGGCTTTGTCCCACATTCCACAGGGGCGGAGGGGTGGGGGTCCACAATCGCCCAGGGAGCCTGGTGGGGAATCCAGGAGAACCCACAGCCTATCCTGGAGGAAGAGGTTCAGGGGGATCCTGAAGCTGAAACAGTTTAGAGGGCCTCTAGGAGAAAGCAAATACCCAATTCCAATATAAAGTCAGGTGTATTAGGAAATGCATCCAATTTAAAGTATTCCTCCCCTCTGGCTCTTTAAATGGGCACCCTCATCAGATCCTATGTCCTGACTTCCAGTTTCAAAAAAATTGTCTTGTATGCATATAAATAGATTTACAATCTTGGCCTCAAGAAAAATTAACAATCCATCTACAGTAGCTGAAAAATAATAGCAGCTTCAGGATGTTCAAGAGAAGGATTATAGCAAGTCAGCACTTAATTGAAGCTCCTCCATTGATGTCATTAGAGACCTGTTGGAAAAGCTAGTGCGTTAGAGGGAGAACCAGGCAGCTCTCTGAAGAATTTTAAAAACAGGAACAAGGATTTCTCAGTTTTCAAGGTTCTCTGGAAGCAGGCCCTTTCGGATGAAGGCAGGCAGCTATACTTAGAAAGAAATGCATGGTGAAGAGCAGCTCTGTTACTATAAATTCATTTCCAAAAGCCAAACATATGTGTGTGCACACACAGAAATACCATATATATGCAAGAGATAAATCAGCGTATGACATTTAGCCCTTCCTAAATTGGGAAATATATAAAATTACTCTTTTTTTTTTTTTTGCTAGTGTGAGAATAAGAAGGAAGACATCTCACTCCAATAAGATCAATCTGATAGACAGTAATCTATATTCCTGAGTGTAATTCATTCATTCACTCACTCATTCAGTCTGCAAATAATTGAGAGCTTCTATGTGCCAACGAGGAACAAGACTGACACAATTCCAATCTTTGTAAAGTGTGCAATCTAGTGCCACCTCTCAGAGTATGGCCCTAGGCCATACTTGGCCTTGGCCTCTTTGGGAGCTTATTAAAATGCAGATTCTCAGGGACCTACTAAATCAGAATCTGTAGCTTAGCGAGCTCTCCCAGGGACTCACACACAGAAAGGTTTGAGAAGCACCGATCTATTGGGTTGTCAGAAAAGTCATGACACATTTTTGCAACGAAAAACACAGAAAAAATACGTCATGACTTTTCCGACAACCCAGTAGTATGACCTAACTTCTAAACCTGCGTCGCCATGGAGGAAAAATTGCCTGGAATTTAGATAGGGTGTCATTAAACATGAAGATTAATAGAGTTAGCTATGTCCAATGCAATCACTCCTCCCACCAGTGCAGATTATGAATCCAACACGTTGCTGACTTATGTCATTGCAAGAGAGCGTGGGACCAGGCAACAGCAGTAAGGAAAGCTGGGAGGGATTATACAACTGCTTCACGATTCATCAGTGCCCATGAGTCCAGGGACCCTCTCAAGAAGGAGGAAATGGGTTCACGTTGCAGGGTAAGAGGGTTGGAGGAAAAGTTTGTTTATCTTGGTACAGAAACTGATAAGTGTCAGATTCTACCTCCGACACTAACGGATGGACTAGCTCCAAGATCAGCAGGATAACAGATGGAAGTGGAAGGAAAAAAATATTTTCCCCAAACTTGCTGAGTCCGAGGAATACATTGGAAGAGTGGGACACGGCCAGAATGATTAATCTTACCAACTTTACCTCGAGTTTCATTTTTGGCCAGGGAATGGCATCAGCTTAAAAGTTAATTACAAGCAAGGAACAAATCATGCAGCTGATGTGCACATTACAAACAAATTAAGTTCTTAAAATAGGCAACACACCACTTGGAACAATGGTTTATGAGCCCAAGGGTGCATGAAAATCATTGTAGAAGGAGAACAGACTAACAGCTAATATGTGGGAATTAAAGGAGAGCCAATTGTAAATACTAACCAAAAAAGAAAGAAACATGGTCAACCTCTCATTTTGTAAACAAGCCAAGTGGAATGATCCAGGATGCAACCCCTGCGGAGTGAGGAGGGAGGCCCCTGATGGAGACGGGGCTCCCCAAAGATGTAGAAGCAGTCAGAGGGCGGGAATGAGGGCAGGAGGAGGGGCTGCCAGCAGGGAGAGCCAGATCAAAGCTGGCAGGCAGCATCCCACCACAAAAGGGTAAATTCAGAGGTGTGTGGGAGAGGAAGTTTCAGCTGCAGAAAGTTGGAAATGAAGTCCAAAGTCCTCATCAAGAAATGAGGAGACCAAGCACAGGGAGGGGAGGTAACTTTCCCAAGATCACACAGCAAGTGTCAGAGCCAGGACTTGAACTCTGGTGTCCTCACTCCAAGTTATACTTCCTTGTCATTCAGCAGGTATTACAAATTCATGTGGCTACAAAGTCAGACAGGCAGCAGAAAAGCAAGAAGCTGGTCAGATGTGGAGGCTGCAGGCCAGCACGGCCCAACAGAAATCCAAGGGGAGCCATGTTAGTAATTTTAAAATTTCAAGTAGACATCTCAACTTAGACTAGCCACATGTCAGGTGCTGAAGGGACACGTGTGGCTAGCGCAGCTATAGTGGGTGGTAGGGAACACTTAAAAACTGGAGAAGATGGGACCGGCCGAGTGGCTCAGTTGGTTAAGAGTTGGCTTAAGAGCGCGAGCTCTGAACAACAGGGCCGCTGGTTCGATTCCCACATGGGCCAGTGACACTGCGCCCGAGCTGAGCTGTTGCTGAGCTGCCAACAGGTGGCAGGATGGCTCAGCTGGTGTAACAACAAGAGTACCTGTTCAATGGTGGGCTACACCCATCTGCAACTAAGACTGAACTCGGCACCTTGAGCTGAGCTGCCGCCCGGATGGCTCAGTGGATAGAATGTGCGCTCTTAACAACAAGGTTGCTGGTTCAACTCCCACATGGGATGGTGGCTACGCCCACCCGCAACTAAGATTGAACACAGCACCTTGAGCTTAGAGGCCACGAGCTGCTGACGGGAAGCCAGATGGCGACTAGCGCCCTCCACAATGAAGACTGAAGAACAACAACTTGGCTGATCTCCTTCCCCAATTCCCCAACACTGTTCCCCTCCTCCAATTCCCCAATAAATTCTTTAAAAAAAGAAAACTGGAGAAGGGGGTGACCCATCTATAGGGAGCAGCTGCCATAATTCCAACCAAGAAAAAATGTGAGACCAATGTTCTGGTGTTCAAGAAAAGCCAGACATCTAGATTTTCATGCGAAGCCTTTCAATGTTAAAATAACGGCTCCATTACATCAAAAAATATTATTATGTGCCTTAGTCTGCTCAGGCTGCTATAATAAAATAGCAGAGACTGGTGACTTATGATCAATAGAAATGTATTTCTCACAGTTCTGGAGAGTAGAAGTCCAAGAACAGGGTGCCAGCATGGTGGAGTTCTGGCGAGGGCCCTCTTCTGGGGTGCAGCCTGCTGACTTCTCGCTGTGTCCTCACATAGTGAAAGGGGTCAGGGAGCTCTCTGGAGCCTCTTTCATGAGGGCACTAATCCACCCTCATGACTTAAATGCTTCTCAAAGTCCCCAAGTCCACACCTCCTAATACCATCACCTGCGGAGGTTAGGATCTCAACATATGAGTGGGGGTGGGGAGGGGGGGACCCAAACATTCAGACAACAGCGTTGTGCTAGTCAGAACACACTTGAGAATTAGCATGTGGGCCACCATATTGTAAGCCCTACCTTACACCATGCTACCTCAGAAGCAAGAGTGACTTCATTAAATAATCATCTTAAGCATCCTTAGGAACCTCATTAATCATTGTCAACCACCTTTATTGACAAGTTCAAATTCCAGCTCTGTCCCGCCTCCACTAGATGAAACTTTGTGAGTTACCTTCCCTGAGGCTCAGTCTTCTTGTTTCCAAAATGGGAATAATCTCTCTCTTGGGCATGTCTTAAGGGCCAGATGAAAAAGTTAGAATGGAACAGCAAGTCATAAAGGTCAAAACACCACAAAACAATGACAGCTACTGGAACATTCTCAGAGAACAGGCGTGGTTAACCTTCATGAGGGCATCTGAGACCTCCTCTGCTGCTGTCGCTGGGATTCTAAGCCCTGCCTGTCCACACCTCGTCCCTGAAGCTCAGAAGAGCCTTCTTCCTAAGAGTTTTCGACGTTTCTAGTCACTTCATACCCACTGCAATCCATATCAGTCTGAAACCCTGGACAGTGATTCACTTATTCATTCAACAAACACCACTGAGCACCTATCTTGCACCAGTCATTCTGGAAACTGAGGCTACAGCGTGTAGTGGACATCGCCGGTGCTCTGCCCACCCCTTTGGCCAGGTCTCTGTGCCCATCTCCCGGCTTCACACCCACTCACTCCCACTACCTTTGTGGGAGGACTGCCTTTGAGCTCCAGGAACCCCGGCAGTCATAGCTCAGAGCTGGAGAAGTGCTTGTATATTGACATCCCCGATGACTCACAGGGGGCAGGAGTGTGCAAGCCCAGCTGCCCTTGGACTCGAGGTGGGACAGACGCCATGATGCCATTTACCCTGCAGAGCTTCCCATGGGATTGGTCTGAAATCTCACCCTTGTTCGACTCTGTTCCCTTCTTTGTCCTGCTTTTCCACTCCCTTGCTGCCTGTTTCTCCTGGAAGCACTTTCCTAAGAAATCACATGCCCGTGAATCCTCGTCCCAGGTTCTGATTCTGGGAAAACTTGACCTAGGACACAAACATTAGTCATACACAGCCCCTCCCCTCAAGGAGCTCTCCAGCTAACCAAAGAGAGGCTGATCTGCCACAAACCGGGAAACTCTTGAATCACCAGGATTCCTTTTGGGGAAAGTGCTATATTTGTTTAGAAGGATGTCTTAATAAATTCACCGGAGACAAAATTGATTCCCTACAGGCATGCGTGCTGCTGGCGCCAAGACTTCAAGAGAAGAGGATGAAATTGCTGGGCATGAGCCCAGGAGGAGGCTGTTTGTGCCCCAGAGCCAAAAATTAAGGGCAGTGTCGGGCATGGAGGGGGCAGGGGCAGTGTGATGTGGCATGATGCCTCTCGCCTCCAACAAGTTAGCGAACCAGCATGCAGACACAGGCGCTGGAGGTGGAAGAGGCCACGGGGAACAAAGCCCTTGAGAAACCAGGGGGAGAACTTTGGACCATCTCAGGCCATGGGATCCGGGACATTGGAGGCCAGTTCGCAAGCTGCCCCCAGCACACACCAGGGAAGCTGCAGGGGCCTCCTAAGTGGTCTCCTGCTTCCATGCCTGTCCCCTCCCACACCATCAATTCTCTGCCAGCAGCCAGAGTGAGCTTTCATAATGCAACTAGGTCTTAACCTTGAAGTCTACACAGCCCCTGCGTCCAGGGCATGTCACCTCTTGGAGGGCTTCCCATTGCATTGAGGACAAAACCCAGAGTTCGTATCCAGGCCTTCAAGACCCTGTAAGTCCTTTTTTCTGTTTCTTGAACATACCCATCTCGCTACCACCCCTGGACCTTTGCACTGGCTCTTTGCTCCGCCTAGACCATTCTCTCAACCCCCAGAGCTTCCCAGGGCTGGGGCTTCTCATCACTCCATTTTTAGCTCAGCTGTCACCTGCTCATTCAAGTCTTTCCTCACCATTCTATGTACGTTAGTGCCTCCCCGCTCCACCGACACCACATAATCCTACATCCATTTCTTCAGAACACCAGCCTTCATTGGAACTTGCACTATTGGCTCACATGTTCACTTGTTGATTATCTCTCTGTCCCCAGAACATAAGCATCACAAAGGATGGGACCTTATCTTATGTACCAACATGTCTACAGTCTGGCAGGCAGTAGATGCTCAATAAACACTTGTTGAATGACAAAATGAGCTTCTGAGGGACAGGGGAGCCCCGGCTGGCATGTGGATGGCATAAACAAGTGATGCTGACATAGGAGTACATAAAGAAGGATGTACCAAGCTCTGTGAGAGCATGGAGGCTCAGAGAAGGTTCCCCAGAAGAGAGGGTGTCTGAGCTGAGCCTTGACATGCTGGCCTTTGCCTCGTTCAGAACGCTCTAGTTGTTCCTCAAAAGCAGAACGCTCTCCCTGAATCAGGACTCTCGCAGATGATGCTCCCCCTCTCTGGGAAGCTCCTCTCCGTTCTTCAGCTGGCTAATTTCTGCCCACACTCCCGGTCTCAGCTTTAAAGCCTCTTGCTCAGCCAAGGATTCATTCCTTGACCCACTTCCATCCAAATTAGGTCATCCCCACTGTTCTCTCCCAGCATCCTCTCTCTGTCCTTCTCAGCACTTACTCTCCGGGAAGTCTCTGTCTGGAATTCTATGGTTTCTTCACTGCCGCATCCTCAGCACCTGGGGTGCTGCCTAGCACACAGTAGGTGTTCGATCGATCTTTGGTAGTGAGGACTTCAGTGGGAGCCCCCATGGAAGACAGGGGAGAAGGGCATTCCCAGGACTAAAGCATCTGCAAAGTGGGCATGCCATGCTGCATCGGGGAAGCCACGTGTCGTTCTGTGTGCCATGACAATACCGTGCACCGCGGGAAAAGATACGGGATGGGGTTAGAGAAGCAGAGGGATATGCGGCCTGGATGGAGTTTTCCATCACCCCTATTTTCCCTGCCAACTAGACAGGTCCCTACAATTATTGTCTACATGTGCATTTTGGAGTGAGGAAGGAAAGAGTGGGTTTGCTTTTCCAAGGTCTCCTGAGATAAGGGAAGAATTTCTGTGGCTACCAAACAGAAGAAGCTTCCCGTGTGCCAAGAAGGCCAAAGAGAGAGAAAGAGTGAACAACTGGCTGCTCTAATGACTTTCAGGTCATCATGGGTCTGGACCAGTGAGACCAGGCAACACACTCACCTTAGAAGGGATCCAAACAAAACCAACAACCTGTGTCACTTTGAGTCATCTAGTTTTCTCCCGTATAATGGCCTTCTGAAAAGTGGTCAGTCTGGAGCCGGCCAAGTGGTGCGTTGGTTAAGAGCTGGCTTGGGATGCCAGAGGGCCCCGGTTCGGATCCCACATATGAGGGCCAGTGACACTGCCCTCCACAGCTAAGATGCTGAACAACAGCTCAACCTGGAGCTGGGCTGCCATGAGTCACCAGCGACAGCGTAGGCTGCAGCCCCTGTGGCAGTGGGTTGCCATGGGCTACCGTGTGTAGCCAGCAGCCAGCGTGAGCGGCCAGCAGCCGCTGTGAGCGGCCGTCCAGAAGCCGGCAACTGATCTGCCTCGCCCAGGAAGAGCGCAATGATGGTGCCAACTTGGGCCAGTGAAGCAACGTCCTCCACAACTAGACTGAAGAACAAAAGAATAGCAACTTGTCTGTTCCCCTTCCCCCAATTCCCCAGCAGTCAGTCTGTGTTGTGGAGAGACAACTGGATGGAGAATGCTCGAAGGTCAGGAGGTTCTGGGGCAGGGAGATTCTGTGAGAGCATCCGTAGTAATCCCAGGGGACATGCTTTGGGTCCTGCTGCACTAATCATCCGTGCTGCTTCACCAGTTGTTTTCAGCTTTCCATCTTCCAGGCTCATGGTGGAATAATCTTCTTTGGGCCCTCTGCGGTTGAGTGAGACCACGTGACTAGTTCCACACGATGAGCTGTGAGCAGAGTGGGGCATCTCTGGACTGGGGCATTTAATTGCTAGTACAAGACCTTCCATAGCTGCCTTTATCCTGACCTTTCTCCTGCTGCACTCTATTTCTCCTCCACTCCCCTCACTCTAGGGAGAAGCACCACTCTTCTTAAACTCTATGTAACCAGTTGGGACTATATTGTCCCATATGTTTCTTAGACTGTGCTATCCCTCCTCCTAGAAACAGCTCAGCTATCTGTTTCCATTGGGGTGGGAGGGTCATGGAGAAAGGAAAACAAGGGAACAGTTCATCGATCACTATTTCAAAAATATTATTGATCTATTAATATTTTCAAATTCACTATTTTCTCTGTCTTCTTTATCCTGCTGTTAACCCCTTCTGTGCATGTCTTATTTCAGACATTGTATGTTTTAGATCTAGAATTTCCATTTGTTTCTTTCTTATCATTTCTATTTTGGGCTGAGATTTCTTATCTGTTCATTTATCATGAACAGACCTTCCTTTACATCACAGATATAATAGCTATTCTAAAAATCCTTGTCTGCAATTCTAATATCTTGGTCATCTTGGACGCAGCCTTCATGGACTGGCTTTTCTTTTGAGAATGGAGCACATGTTCCTGTTTCTTTGCATTTCAAGTAGTGTTGGATTGTATCCTAAGCATTTTGAGTGATAGGTTGTGAAGGATCTGGATTCTGTTCTATTTCCCTCAAACAGTGTTGATTTTGAAATTTGTTTGAAAAGACAATTAACTTTAGGAGACTCAAACTGCAAACTCTACCAGTTGGGCAGCAGCTTAATTCTCAGTTCACCTCTTTAGCCTTATCTGGGCCGATTATGGTTTGCCCATGCAAGGACGCTTTGAAAGTCAGCCGGAGATTTGGGCAAAATTTATCCCCAGAATTGAGGCCCCCATCTCTGCCTCTCCTTCCTGTGAGCACAGTTGTCCATAACTCTGTCTTTGGGCTCTTCAGGCAGAAAGAGGACGCATTTTCTATTGGAGTTTTAACCACCACTGTCTGCCCTATAAGGAGATGTTTGGGTTTTTGGGGGGTTTTTTTCTCCAGAGTTTATATTTGCTATCTGTGGAGAAATCAGTCCAATTGGCACTTACTTGGCCATTACCAGAGCAAAATTCCACAATTCACTTAAGAAAGGATTTTAAGCTCTAGGAAATAAGTAATAAATCAGAATTACATTATCTTGTAATAAAGGACAAGCCTTTAGAGATATATGTGTCTATATTAATAAGTGCCTACACATTATTTTTCATTTTGTCACAAACCTGCAGAAATTTCACTGGGATGGATATACAGAAGTCAAAGAAGCAACTTGTAAATGACTCTGAATTTGTAACCATTTCCTACCTTACAGCAGGCCTGGTTCCTCTTTAGGAACAAAAGGACAAAATTCATATTGGAAGAGTACCTTCTAAGTGTCAAGCCCTTTGCTAAATGATTTGCCAGTTCAAATCCCAGTTTTGCTCTCCTCCTACTGATGAGGAAATCTGGGCTTTTATAGAATAAGTAGATTGGCCAAGTCTCAGCATTACAAAGTGATGAATCTGGAGTTTGCCCTCGGGTCACAGGGAATTTCAACGGAGGCACGTGCTGTCAGCGAAGAAGACATCTGCTGGGCACACCCCGTGCGCTTTAAAACATCAGACTGTGTCTACCTTCTCTACACTACCCAAGCAAGCTCAGCCGGAAGTCACACAGCTAGAGGTGACGGGCAGGTCAGGAATATGGGGATTCCCCAAAGGTCATGTTTAATGGAATGCCACTTGATTCCAGGTTGATGGTCCTGCGTAAGCCACAAACTCAAAGAAATCCTAGTCCCGGTCTCTCTGCTTTGAAAGTTCCCCATGTGTCCTTATAAAGTACAAATACCAAGCCCTCTCCTATTCTGTGGATGGGGTTATAAATTGCCCTTCCTGGGGGAGAATTTGGCAATACCTTATTAAAATTGTTCAGACCCTTTCACCAGGGAATATCACTTCTAAAAAAATAGCCGTAAGGGAACAATCACAGAAGCACACTGAGATTTATGTACAAAGATGAACACCACAGCATCATTTGTAACAGTGAAAAATGACAAAATATTGAAATGTCCCAAAGTAAGGAATGGTTAAATAAAATATGATACAGCCATACTATAGAATATTAATATGCAGCTGCTAAGATTCATGTTCCTAGGGAATATATAAGAATATGGAGAACTGCTGATGTGTGTAAATGTTGAACTAAATAAAATAATGCAGAAAACAGATCTCTGTATAGTATGACCCCCTGTATGGGGGTGCACATATATAGGTATGTATCTATCTCTGTATGTATCTGCAAGGATGTACAACAAAATGTTAACAGTGCTTATCTCTGGGGATTGATATTATATTAATCATGAAAATTTCTTTCTTTCTCACACCATTTCATGAAATGAGTGTGTACTGCTCTTAAAATCAAAAACAGTTTTTAACTTGTAAATGCCACGAACAGAAACCAGAGTATCAAAGTGTGGAGAAGATGGTAATATAGGCCCCGGGAATTTCCAATACTCCGGGAAAATAAGGGCATTTCAAACCAAATCATTAACAGCTGTGTATCAGTTAACCTCTACCACGCAACAACTACAAAATCTTCGTGACATCTGACAGAAGGGATTCATGTAACGCATGCGTCTGTGAGTCAGCTGGCTTTGGCTGATCTAGCCCGAGCTCACTGGTGGACCTCTGGGCTGAGCTGGGCGGGAGCAGCTGCAGTGGCTCTGTCCTCCCCACGTCTCATCCTCTCCCCGGGACCAGCAGGCAAGAGCTCATGCGGGGTCTTCTCATGAGGCTGAGGGGACAAGCCCCATCGTGCAAGCACTCTGCAAGCCTTTGGTGGCATCACACATGTTGCCATTCCATTGGCTAAACTGAATCATGTGACCAAACCCCAAATCAAGGGGATATCCTGCCTCATAAGTGGGAGGAATTACAAAGACACAGGTCAAAGAATGTGAAGACTCGGGGGCCATTAATTCCATTTACAAATGGTCACCACCCTACTTGATAGATGCGTGCATGTGGTAGGAGATGGAGACCATGATTTAACAGGTCATCTTATGTGGCTAAGGACAGGCTCCTGCACCTCCCCCACCCCCACCAATGCCACTCAGCCAATACTTTTTGTTCCATGGATATCAAGCATGCCGAGTTTCTCGATGTCTGGTCATTTGAGTTTGTTTGTTGTTTCGTTTGGTGGCTGTTTTGTTTGTTTGATTTGTTCTTTCACATCATTCAAACCATTCATTATCTTTGAGATGCCAGTTAATTTGCTCCATTGCATGTTTCACTGTAGCATTCCTGATGACACAAAGAAAAATAACAGTGTTCTGAAGGGCTAGTTGTCTGCCCACGGAACATATATGTCAAAGCCACAACTTACGGCCACACAGGTAGGGCACTGCAAAACTCCAGGGCTGTGCTGTTCAAACGGTAGCCACTATTGAAATTTTAATTTTAATTAAATTAAATTTCATTGAAAATGCAATTCCTCCATCACACAGCCACATTTCAAGTGCTCAAGGCCACATACAGCTCGTGGCTACCATAATGGACAGTGCAGATATAGAACATTCCATGTTTGCAGAAAGTGCTAGTGGACGGCGCTGCTTCAGATGGCACCAGGGACACAGGCTGTGACATGGAGGGCACCTCCTGAAGTTGTGTGACCCAGCGATCCCAATCCAGTGACCCAGATAACTCCTGCCCTGGTCTCCTGGCACAATTCTGTCTTTGCAAAGCTTTCTCGCCGACATTTCTAAAGGCACCGGCTTTTTCTGTTCCTTCAATTTAACCAACATGTACCGGCTGTCCTTTTACTTTAACCAGTTTCTGCCAACCCTGTTCATCCTGGATTTTTTTCAAAGCGTAATGGGTTTCTTTAACATGCTAGTTCCTCCACTTGGTTTGCCCAAGGAACATGTAAGTCAAAGCCAAAGCTTACAGCCACACAGGCTGGGTACTGCCAAACTCCAGGGCTGTGCTATTCAACCGGTAGCCACTACTGAAATTTAATTTTATTAATTAAAATTAAGTCTAATTGAGGGTCGGCCGAGTGGCACGTGTTAGGAGCTGGCTTGGGACACCAGCTCTGAGCAGCAGGGCCCTGGTTCAGTTCCCACATGGGCCAGTGATGCTGCGCCTTCTACAGCTAAGATAGTGAACAACAACCCGACCTGGAGCTGGGCTGCCTTGAGTCGCCGGCGAAGTGGGGCTGGCCGGCAGCAGGCTTGAGCTTTCATGAACCGCAGTGAGCGGCTGTCCAATGGTCTGCGAGCGACTGCCTCACCCGGGAAGAGCACAATGATAACACCAACATGGGCCAGTGAAGCGACGTCCTCCACAACTAGACTGAAGAACAAAAGGGCAGCAACATGTCTGTTCCCCTTCCCCAATTCCCCAACGCTGTTCCCCTCTCCCAATTCCCCAATAAAATCTTAAAAATAAAAAAACTAAGGCTAATGGAAAATGTAGCTCCTCAGTCACACCGGTGAGTTGGCACCATCTCTCGGTCCTCACGCCCCAGCACCCCGCCTCACTCTTGCCTCCAACACACATGTGTTGTGTTGTTCTGTGTCTAGACATGAGGACTTTTGGACATTCTGTCCCTGCAGCTAGAATGCCTCGGTCCCCTTCATCACCTGTTCTTTCACCTGAGTTTCAGCCGGCCTTTGGGGGGATGCTTTTCCTGACCACACTGATTCGGATGCGTCTCTCCACCCTCAGGCTCCCCCAGTATCCTGGGCTTCCCTTCTCTTTGGCCCTCTGATCCTTTGTCTGGCTCCCCTCCCAGGCTGTGTGCTCCCTCAGGACAGGACATCGCATGCAATTCAGATTATCGAAGTGGCCCCGCAGCCGGACCCACCTGGGTATACACCACCGTCCCCCACTTTGCTGGCTGCGTCATCAAAGAAAAGAGGCTCATTTTCCTCATCTGTAAAATGGGGGTGATAACGGAGTGTTTTTAGGATGAACTGTAATGCCACCTGCAAGAACCTTAGAACATTGCTGGCACACTTTAAGGACCTACTAAGTGTTAGCTACTCCTCTTTATAGTGCAAGAGCCTGGCATACAATAGGTGCTCAGTTTTTGCTGCCTGAATTCGTAAACAGATAGAAGACCCAAACTAAAGGAAGTCCCACAAGTTATATTCACTATTGTGCTACAGGAGAATCTGGCACTTTGAAATAATCCCCCCAAAGGAACTGGGAACAAAACCTGCTTATTCTGGCCAAGGAGAAAGCACAGCTCTTTGTCTGGGTTGGTTTTCCCCGTCAGCCCCAGCCAGGGACAACTCCAAGTTTCCTCAAGAGGCTGCCCCCTGGCTGTGGAAGTGGTTCAGGACTTCCTCACCAGACCAGCTTTGAGGCAGCTTAAGCTCCAGTCAGAACAATCATCATAAAATGCCCATCACGCACGCATTGGGCACTTACTATGTGCCAGTGATTCCCAACTAGGGGCAATTTCTCCCCACCCCACCACCCCCACCCCGAGGACATTCATCAATGTCTGGAGACGTTTTTGGTTGTCACCGCTGGTGTTGGGGGTGCTACTGGCATCTAGGGGTAGAAGACAGGATGCTGTTCGACATCCTGCAGTGCACAGGACAGCCCGTCACAATGAAGAATGACCCAGCCCCAAGTGTCAGTTGTGTCAAGACTGAGAAATCCTGTTATTTTCCAAGACACGGAGCATTGTGTTGTCTCATTTAATCTTCATCATAAATGACAATTTCTGAATGAAGCACTGTTATCCATCATTGCCCCCCATCTTCCAAACAAAGAAACTGAGGCTCAGTTATGCAAACTGCCAGGAAGTAGGGCAGACCTGATTAAAACCCATGCAGCCTGACGCAGAGCCCACGCTCTCAGGAGCTGCCACATCCTGGGGGACAGTGCACCCTTTAAATTCATGTAGTTTAACAGTGAGAACCCCCGTTTGTCATGAATGAGACCTGGGTTGGAATCCTTGCTCGGATGCATGGCCGCCACATGATCTTGGGTACACCATCTGTTAAGCCATCTAAGCTTCTATTTTCCCATCTGTAAATTGGGGAAAGGATGCCCAACTCTTGGGTGATTTTAGGGTTAAATCTGACGATGAATGTCAAGTGCCTGACAGTTAGTCCGACACTCATGCAATGGCAGCTGCTGCCGCCACTGCTGTCCTTGTCAACATCACTATGATTATTCCCAGTGCCTTGGAGGCCCAGATTCCCTCCCACCCGATCCTAAGGAAACAAGAACTTGATTTTGTAGCTGGTCCCAGTGCGCCAGCTGGCACTCAAGAGACCAGTGGGATGGTGCCTCCCCAATGCCAGATTTCACCCTGCAGAAGGGGGGCCTGCGCTTCGGGGGGCGGCAGCAGCTCCTAGGGAAAGAGGAGTGCTTGCTGCTCGCGTGCTCATGGCTGTGGGCCCCAGAGCAGGCGGCTGGGCCACGACGGACGGCTGCTTCCTCTGTCCTGGGGGCTGGTTCTCCCTGGCTCCTTCATTAAGAAGCACCAGGGTCCTTTAATGCAGGAAGCAGCGATGCATTGGCCTTGCCCCAGATTCAAGTTGCCCTCTGCTAACTGTCTGGGAATGCCTATCTTTTGAAAGGTGTCAAGAGAAGGCAACAGCCAAACTGGAGAGAATATGTTAAAACGGCTTCTAAAACTTGGGCGCCGGGGTTGATGAAGACAGTGCTTTTAACGAGGGCTCTCAGACCCAAGGGCAGCTTCACTTCATGTCTCTATTAGTAACAACAACAATGAAAAGACCCACCATTTGTAGCCCACTGTGCATCAGGCACTGTTATCATGGCCTTCCATGCATCCTCTTTAACCCTAGCATCAGAGTACCCATTCCAAGGACTGTTGTGTCAATAGGAGGCAAATGCGGAGCAATACGGAAGCACTCACCACTATCATCATAATTGTTATGACAACTATTGCTATCATTCCCACCCTGCAAGGCAGGCATTATCTCAACTATTGCTATCATTCCCACCTTGCAAGGCAGGCGTTATCTCCACAGAGGAGCAGGGCAAACAGAGGCTGGTTTGCCTGAGGCCACAAAGGAGGCAGGAAAGCAGAGCAGTTAAACCAAGTACTTTTAAACAAGAGGCTTTGGCGTCAGACTGCCAACTTTCCAACCCTGGCCTGGCTGTTTAGTAACCACACCCCAACGTGGGCAAGTCGTTCCCCCAAGCCTTGGTTTCTTTTCCTGCAAAATGAAGAAACAGACCACAATACAAGTTATAATGAGGTAATGATTCGATCCGTTTGTTCGCTTATTTGTTTAATTATGAAAACTCAGCTCTGGAGCACAGTAATGAGAATTTTGACCATTTGTGTTTTGTGAAGATTGAGCCCTCCCTGCCCTCAAGAGGAATGAACTTTTTGGGCTCCTAGATGTGGGTTGTGCTGGTCAGAGAGGAGCCTCCTGAACTTCCACAAAGGCTTCTGTGAGAGACAAGATGGCGGGCAGGATTGGGGTGTGGAGGGGGAACAGGGCAGGTCACAAAGGAGAGGACAGAGAGGGCAGAGGGAGGAGATCCAATACCAGGCCCTGAACCAGAGTGGCTCTGTGTGCGACCAGTGCCCAGGAAATACCAGGTGAGAAGCCTGGAGACAATGCTGAGAGAGGCCCCTGGATCCCCAAGATCTCTGCTGGACCAGAGGCTCGCCTGCTGACCACCCATCCCCAGCTGATCCTCTAGGGCAGGAGAGATATCTGCCCCATGGTCAAGGTCCTCATTCCTGCCCAGCAGAGGCTGCAAGAGAACTCACTTCCCCAACGGCCTTGACATCCCTAAGACCCAAAGCAGCCTCTGGATGCCTAGCAGAGCAGCGAGGTGCATTCCAGTGATCCCACCCGGGTATTCTGGGCTGGGCAGGGGCAGTAGATGCCACATTCCCATCATCATCTCAGTCTGGGCTGTAGGTTAGGGAAGAACCCCCCAGAACTCTGCTCTCAAGCCCCCCCCCCCCCCGCCGAAGCCTCTGATCCTAAGTGGTGACCACCTTCCTCTGCATCCAGCCCCTGGAAGCAAAGCCGGTTCCCTCCCCCAGGACTCTGCAGGGGCGGGTCAGCAAGCACCCCCCTGGCAGGGGAGAGGGGTACAGGAAGCAGCCTGAGTCCCTGCCTGCTCTGCCTCTGAGGAGGGGTGTGGTGCTGGGGGAGGACGAGGCTTTTATACACAAAGCAGATGCGCCATAAACTCATACCCCCGGCACAGACACTCCGGGGGAAATGCTGCCGATTTTACCCACTCGTTCCTCTGAAAATAACTGCACAGACTACCTGCCAAGTTTCCGGAACAGACAAGTGCTGAGGAATAGGGAGCTGATGAAGAGATGGAGTTTGGGGTAATAGGAAGTAAACCACATTGCTCTGTCCAATAACAGGTCTCTGAAAGGCGGAAAGCATTTGCAACGGACTTTATCACGTCAAATGTTTTTAATAATAGCAATACTATTGCTATCATTTTTAAAGCAGTTACTCTGTCCTGGTTCTGTGCTTCACCTATGCAGCTCCAATGAACTCTGCTGGTATTAGTAGCACCCCCAATTTTACAGATGAGTAAAGTGAGACTCCTATAGGTTAAGTAATTACCCCCCAAGGTCACACGGAATAAAATACCAGAATCATGATTCAGAGCCAAGCTGCTCTGACTTCTGAACGCTTTCCTTCTGAAGCTGCCTCTCAAACAATCCATTCACATGTGCCTGCCTCTCAATGACAGACAGACAGACGGACGGACAGACAGATGAAAGAGAAAAAACTGAAATACCAGTGATAAACACAAAACATATCTCTACTACCCACTTTTCTGGATGAGGCAGCCAAAGTTCCTAGAGATTGAATAAAACTTGCTCTTGGTCACATAGCCACCTGAACTCAGGACTCAACGGTGTCGTATTTGATGACTATGTGTTGAGGGTTGACTATGTGCCAGGCACAGCACTAGGTGCTCGAGACAAGCCTGCTCTCGTGGAGCTTAAGGTCTGGCAGGGTGGACAGGTTTAAATGAGCAATAACAGCACAGCTGGTCTGTGCTGCAATGGGAAGCCCCTCTGATGGTCTAAGAAGGTGTCCTTGGTGAACAGGAGTTCATCCTGATAGTCTCCGGAAGGTCAAGTGTTGGGGAAAGGCAGAGGGGCACACCCACCCCGGGATGTTCACATCCTAAGCCCCAGCGCCTGTAAGTCTGTTACCTCACATGGCAAGTGGATTTAGCACATGTAGTTAGGGAAGGATCTTGAGATGGGGAGAGCAGTCTGGATCATCCCCAGGTGGACCCAATGTCCTTATAAGGGGAAGGTGGGAAGGTCAGACAAAGGAGATGCGATGAAGGAAGCAGAAGTTGGAGTGAAGCACTCTGAAAATGGAGGAAGGGGTCAGGAGCCAAGGAATGTAGGAAGCGTCTCGAATCTAGAAAGACATGGAAGAGAGTTCTCTCTGGAGCACCCAGACCAGGTATGCAGCCCTGCCGACACCTTGATTTTAACCCCACAAGGTTCATTTTGGACTTCCGATTGGAACTGTAAGGGAATAAATTTGTGTTGTTTCAAGCCACTAAGTTTGTGCTAATTTGTTACAGCAGCCATAGGAAAAGAGTAAGAAGGGCTTCTTAGTTTAAGAGAAAACTGTACTTCACAAAATAGCAAATGAAAAGATATTTTGGGACTGGATGGCCTTCCTGCAAGGGGAGATGTTAAAAAGGGAACAGTGTAAGAGGAGAGAGGAACACCGTCACAAGCAGAAAGAAGTAGAGTACAATAAATAGCGGCTGTTTAGGAGATTGAATTGTGTCCCCCAAAGAGGTATGTTGAAGTCCTAACCCGCAAGGCCTCTGAAGGTGACCTTACTTGGAAACAGGGTCATTGCAGACGTAATTAGCTAATGTGACGTCTCGCTGGAGCAGGGAGGGATCCAATCCGATATGACCGGTGTCCTTGCAAGGAGAGGAAAATGTGTACACAGGCACACACGCATGGAGAAGGCCATGTGATGACACAGGCAGAGGCTGGCGCTGGACAGCTGCAAACCAGGGAGTGCCAACAACTGCCAGCAACCCCCAAAAGCTGGGAGGAGTCCAGGGAGAAGTCCCCTACAGGTTTCAGAGGGTGCCTGGCCCTGCACACACCTCGATCTCAGACGTCCAGCCTCCAGAAACGCACGTGAGACAACACGTTTCTGTTGTTTCAAGCCTTGCTTGTCACACCTTGTTACAGCAGCCCTAGCAAACCAACACACCTGCTTCCCTAAGGCCCCATCCACCCGACCTTTGGGGAGTGTGACTAAATCTGTTGCTTTTCTGTAGCTACAGGCATATTTTCTTCAGCCCTTTCTCCAAATCAAAGTTAGTCCTATTTTCATGTTTCTTGTTGGGAGCCGTCTCAGAATAATGAGACTCTAGGCTGACTGCAGGTAGAGAATGGCAGGTGGCTACAGACCCCCATGCTCTGTGTGCTGAGGAAAAGGCTGCAAAACTGCATGTTAGCTGAATAGCAAAAGGGGAACTGCTAAAACAGTAACCCAACAATGCCCAGTTCATCTCCTGTGCCACGGAAAAGCAGAAGCTCCTAAACCACAACCACCAGATGCTCAGATGCCACTGTCTATGGACATTTGAACTCTGAAACCTTCCACCATGGACTTTTGAACTTTGGGACTTTCCATCACGGACTTGCTGACAGTTGCTATTTGCCTTAAGTTTAATCTTACTTAAAAAATATTATTTGGGCCGGCCGAGTGGTGCGATGGTTAAGAACTGTCGTGGGACGCCAGAGGGTCCCGGTTCGGATCCCACATATGAGGGCCAGCGACACTGCCCTCTACAGCTAAGATGCTGAACAACAGCTCAACCTGGAGCTGGGCTGCCATGAGTCGCCGGCGACAGCGTAGGCTGCAGCCCCTGCTGCAGTGGGTTGCCATGGGCTACCGTGTGTAGCCAGCAGCCAGCATGAGCGGCCAGCAGCCGCAGTGAGCGGCCGTCCAGAAGCCGGCGACTGATCTGCCTCGCCTGGGAAGAGCGCAATGATGGTGCCAACTTGGGCCAGTGAAGCGACGTCCTCCACAACTAGACTGAAGAACAAAAAGACAACAACTTGTGTGTTCCCCTTCCCCCAATTCCCCAATAAAAATCTTCAAAAAAAATAATAATTATTATTAGTCTATGCTATGTAATCATGTAACTTGTCGCCAAGAGGTTATCTCACCTCCAAACCCCTAAGTCAGGAACACTGGTTCCTCATTCCCCAAAAACCCCCTACCAAATCCCCTATGCTTAGGTAAGAAATTATTCCTGGTAAAAGAGAAACTTGCTTTTTTTTTTTTTTTAAAGATTTTATTATGGAATTGGGGAAGGGGAACAGTGTTGGGGAATTGGGGGAGGGGACCAGACAAGTTATTGTTCTTCAATCTTCATTGTGGAGGGCGCTAGTCGCCATCTGGCTTCCCGGCAGCAGCTCGTGGCCTCTAAGCTCAAGGTGCTGTGTTACAATCTTAGTTGCGGATGAGCGTAGCCACTATCCCATGCGGGAGTCGAACCAGCAGCCTTGTTGTTAAGAGCACACGCTCTGTCCACTGAGCCATCCGGGTGGCAGCTCAGCTCATGGTGCCGAGTTCAGTCTTAGTTGTGGGTGGGCATAGCCCACCATCGAACAGGCAATCTTGTTGTTATACCAGCTGAGCCATCCTGCCACCTGTTGGCAGCTCAGTGGCAGCTCAGCTCAGGGGCAGTGTCACTCGCCCATGTGGGAATCAAACCAGCGGCCCTGTTGCTCAGAGCTCGTGCTCTTAAGCCAACTCTTAACCAACTGAGACACTCGGCTGGCCTGGAACTTGCTTTCTATAATATGCAATATGCCTTTTAATAAACGCTGTCACTAGCTGCCATCAGCAGTTAGTGAACCTCCTAATCCCAACTTTGGTGTCTATGCCATTTCTTTCTTTTCTCATTTCCTCGTGCCAAGCAATCCTGCTCAGGGACCATTCAGTGGGTTCCTGGCCTGATCATCCAGGTGCCCCAGCTGTCGAGCCGGCTCTTGACAGTTTCTGAAACTTCTTACCTCAAGGATGTACATTTAACATAGACTATCTTCCTTTCTTTGTTCCTTGCTTCACTTCTTCCTTTCCTTTTACCACCGAAAGGCCATTCTTAAATTAGCAGCGCATCAGGAGATAGGACGTTTTAGAAGAAAATGAGATATGTGGGATATCCAATAGACTAGGCATCAGAAACGCAAGCATACCTCTGACTCCCAGTCCAGCAAGTGTTCAATGTTATCAATAGGTTCTGTGACTTTCAGTGAAATGACGTATAACAAAACCGACCTTCCCATAGGCTAATTGATATAAACAGGAGCTAAGTTCCTACAGCATCTCATCAGCGTTACAACAAAACACCTTTGAACAAAACAACACAACGTTATTCACAGACCTGCTGTACTCAGAGCAGAGGCTGGCAGGTGATAACCTTTTTAGGAAATAACTGTGTTGAAAGAGAGGCAGTGAAGTCAGGTGAGCAGGAGGAGGGACTCTGGACATTATCTGAAGGACCCAGAAGTTCAGGGCTGCATGAGGCCACACACAGAGATATCACTCACATATGGGCAATACAGGGTTCTTCCCTAAGTCCCATTAAGCTCCACGACTCTGTAATTCTACAATTAATTTTCTATTGAGAGCTCCATGTGGCCACATACACTCCCTCTAAAGTTGGAGAAATCCTCCAGGGCCGTATCAGTTTCTGAGGAACATTCTCTGGGAGGCGGGGAAATGACAGACTCCCCGGAGAGGGCGGAAAGTTGGGAGAGGGGCGCAGGGTTGGGGAAAACAGCTGTGGGGAAGTCTCAGGAGCGCATAACTCCCAGGGGACATCCCTAGGAACGTGGCCCAAGGACAGGAGGCCCTGTGGGCAGATGAGTCAAGGCCAACCCAGCCGTCAGCTCAGCCCCAGACTCCAGGGTTGGCTCTGTCCCTGGCCCAGCGGAAGATGACAGCCATGTGGAGCCTCAGGGCTTTCATGTGAACAAGAAGCATTTCAGAGACTAGCTAAGGGAATGACAGCTGGGTCTGTGCCGGTCACTTCATTAGGAAATAAGGTCAAGTGTGAGACTAGTGGTCTGGGGTGGGTGAAGGGGGTGGTTAATGGCCGATAATGGGTTCTCAGCCTGAGGCAATTATACCTCCCAGGGGATGACATCTGGCAACTTTTTTTGGTTCTCACAGTTCAGGCAGGGGTGGGGTAGTGCTGGCATCTAGTGGGTGGAGGCCAGGAGGGCTGTTCCACACCCCACAGTGCACAGGACGGTCCCCCCCCCCCAGAAAGAATTATCTGGCCCAAGCTGTCAACACTGCCGAGTTTGAATAACCCTGGCCTATATTCTACCGCAGTCAGATTGATTTTTTTTTTTTAAGTAGGTGAAGGTAGGGAGGTGGAAAGATAAAATAAGTGGATCGATGCATGGCAGGTGGATAAGGGGGTGGATGAGTGGACGGACGGACGGACGGACGGACAGATGAATGGGAGAGCAAGAGAAACACTCCGGTGCCACCAGTCTATTCCTAGAACAGAGACTTCGTCTCACATTTTGCTTTGAGGACCAAGCACATCCCGAAGAAAGTTCTAAGACCTCGCGAGGGGGAAACCGTGCTCGCTCACCAGCCTAACCCACAGAAGAGCCCTGCCAGGAGCAGGGCTGACTGACGGTCCCGTCGCCACAACTGCCATCACTCTGTGGGCTCGTCTCCATCTGCCCCTGTGGCACATGTGAGGGAGCAGGCTCAGGGAGCTGCCCAGAGCCCTTGGGATGAAGACACGCTTCCTGAAGACCCTGCAACTTGGGTCAGGTCCCTTGTTCTATATCCCCCCACTCTTCCACATAGCACTCGTCACAGGTGTAGGAATCGGTAACAACTGGTATTATCACTTAAGGGTCATCTCCCCCACTGACCCACGCCTATAAAACCCACGCCATAAACTCCCTGACAGCTGGCCCCTGTGTGACCGGCTCACTGTAGCATCTCCGGCAATGAGGTGAGCTGGGGGTGTTCGTTACTCGTTGGTCGAATGAATACGGCCCCATCGGTGAGGAGTGCACCATCAGCACCAGACCCCAACAAACTCGGCTCTGACAAATGAGGTGCTCAGGCGAGGCTGAAATCTGGGTGTGTCACTGCCCTCTGTGGGAGTCACCTTTCCTTCTGTCTGCTTAGCTTCATCTCCTGGTGCCTCAAAGCCACGGGGCCCGCTTTGGGTCTCTCCTGCCCCCAGCCAGATGCCAATCCAGGGGGCAGTGTGGAAAATGGAGCTTGAGAAAGCAAGAAGGAAGGCTCTGGGGCATGTGAAAACAGGGTCTGAAGGAACACAGTGTAACTCACACAAATGTCTGACAGGTTTGGCATCTGTTTTCCTTCTAAGTACCAGTTACTCATCCCAGGCCCAAATGGTGGCAAGTTTCCTTCCCCAAGGGGAAAGGCTGCAGACGCCAGGGGAGAGGTGAGTAGGAGGGAAGCTGAGGTGGGCACGGGATGGGAAGGCTGGATGCCACCTTTGCTGCAGAGGCTCGAGGGAGAGCATCGGGGAGCGCCCGCCTTCCAGGGCTCTGGAGCCGCCTGCAAGGTTATCTGCAGCGGGCACAGGCTCGAAAGCTACAGGGCCATAAAAGTGAGTCATGGTCACCCAGCAAGAGCCAACTCAACCGCCTGGGGCTCCATGAAGCGAGTCCCCAGATGCAAAGTTACTCAAATCCGGAATGAGTTTTGCCCAAATAAAGGACAGAAAAATGTCCATGCCCATCAAGACTGGCTGCTGTGTACAGCCAGCGTGGCTGACAGAGCCAGGGTGATCAGCTGACAAGTGCCACCTGAAATGAGCCTCATGCTGGAGACAGTGTTGTACCCTGCAGAGACAGCTGTCCTCAGGCTCCGGACCCAGCTCCCTGGCTGCCTGGCTGTGCGACCTTGGGTAGGGACATCTCCTCTCATATCTCCAGGTTCCACACCCCTAAATGACCACTAAGGGCCCCCCATACTCTGAAATTCATACAATATCCATGAATAGCCCCATGCACTGTTCTTCCCAGGATTGATGTTTGCATTTGAACCAGGAGAGTCTGCTCTCTCTAGCAGCCTACTGGTGAAGTTTACAGGTTCCAGGACCCAACTGTCCACGTTCAGTTCCTGGCCTCATCCTTTATTAGCTCTGTGACTTCAGGCAGGTTACTTAACCTCTCTGAGCCTCCGTTCCTTCATGCTGAGGATAATATAACCAACAGAAGGTCACGTAGTCTTTCCCCAAATCCCCAGACCTAAGCACGCACCTTTGATCCGATTCCCCAGGGTCCAGTATCTCTGGACTGAGGTTTCTGGGACTCTCTGTTTGGGGCAGAAGCCAGCGCATCACAATAACCACTGCCGCGTGCTCCACATGTCGCGATGGCCCCCGGCCAACATGCTTTCTCTCTCTCATTAGCCTGCGTTATTTTCTTTGTTAACACCTGTTCTGGTTCAGAATTATCTAGTTAGTTTCTTTACTCATTTATTATCCATCACCCTCCACTAGATTGAAGCTCCATTAGATCACACACTGTATTCCCAGCAACTAGCATATCACCTGGCACACAGCAGCTGCTCAATGAACACCTGTTGTTGAATGAATGCAAGAAGGCCTGAACTGCCATTATCTAGTTGCTTCTCACATCAACCATCCCAAAGTAAGTTTCTCCGTATTGCCACTCTGCAGAAGAGGAAATGGAGCTACATAGAATCGGAAGGGCTTAGAGTACTGGGCAGTGACTGGTACCCAGGTGTGCCTGAGTCCAAATCCCACATGTCACCAGTCCCAGGAAGATGTATGCACTTTAACAAGAAAGTCTGGGGGAAGGCAGCAGTACTGAAAAGAGGTGAGGCGCTCGGAGCATGAGCTTTGAGCCTGCCAATCCCAAGTTCTAACTTAGCGCTACCATGCACTGATGTGGCCAAGTGACTTAACCTGGGCCTCAGTTTCCCCATCTACAACAGGAGGATAATACTCTTAACACGTTCCTCTTAAGGCTGACAGTAAGCACACTTTGCACAGTGCTTGGCACACAGCAGGCCCTCAATAAACGTTAGCTATTGTGCATCATTTACAACCTGTGGAAAACCCCTTGGGGCTGGCCCCCTTCCCTGCTAACCATTTTCTCTCTTCCTTCACTCCCTTTCTCACTGCCGTCTCCAAAGAGAAGTATCCCAGCCCCCGAGCGAGTGCCTTCCACAGTGCTCCACTCCCACCGCACAAGCCGGCGTGGATGTGGGCACACGTGCTCCCGAGGCAGCCCACACCGCACCCCGCTCTGTTCGCTGTTGCAGGCTGTGCACTCCCAATGCCCACCCGGCCTCTGTCCTCCCCCACCACCTCCCCCGCCCACCTGCGTGTGTGCAGCACGTGTGCGCACACGTCCTCGCCGCATGTCAAGCCCACACCTGTGGGTGGGGAGCCCCGGCTGCCGCGCTGAATCGGGAGAGCAAGTCTCACCACCCCCTCACTCCCTCATCCACTGCAAGCTGGCTTCCTTCCTGTGCCACCCAAGTCGGCCCGAGCCAGGGCCCTAACGACTCCCACTCCCCAAGTCCTGCACTGTTTCTTGGGTCCTGTGTGTCTCCTGGGGGCATTTAGTATTGATGACCACCACCACCTTATCCTAACTCCCTCCTCCCGCAGCTCCTCTGACCCAGCACGCGCCCGCAGGTTCTTCCCTCCCTGCTCAGATTCACTCCCTCCTGCACTCTTCCACTCAACACATTTACTGAGCTCCCACCCTGAGCTGAACTTTGTTGGGACAAGATGAAGAACAAGGCAGAACCTCAGGAGACAGTCTGCTCCCTATGGCAGGGCACTTCACATCAATACCACCTGGAACCAAATCCCAGCTCCCCCAACTTGCTAGCTGTGTGTCTTTGGGCAGCTTGCTTACCCTCTCTGGGCCTCAGTTACCACCTCCGTAAAATGGGGATGGATTGAGGGATTTGCATGAATGCCTATAGAGTGTTTAGCACAGTGGGTTTCCATTGTTCCCGCACCCTAATCCATTTTCTGCACAGCAGCCAGGGTGATCTTGAAACGTAAATTATTAGGTCTTGGCAGTTGTTCACTAAATCCCATCCGAAGGCTTCCCGTCGCTCTAAGCATAAAATCCAGACCCCTTACTATGGCTTAGAGGGCCCTGCGAGCCTCTGACCTCATGGTGGGACACTCTTGCCTTGGTTCAGAAAGTGCCAGCCATGGAAGTCTATTCCTACATCAGGACCTCGTGCTGCTGCCTCTGCTCAGAATGCTGAGCTGGGCCTTCTCCCCATGCACCGCGGGCCACAGGCTCTCGCAGCAGACCCTCTACCCCCTTCAGGTCTCAGCTTAAATGCCGCCTGACCATTGGGGAGCAGACTGCTGGTGTCCCACCCAGATCCCTGTCGCCAGGCCACTGGTCCTGTCTCCCAGCTGCCGTGGGGACTGGCTGCTCCTGGCCCAGACCCACACCCTCCTCCAGAGGATGATCCTTGGCTGAAGGGGGCTGCCTCACCTGGAAGGGCCTGGGGAGTCACGTCCTGCCTCTGGCCAGTGACTGACTGATGGGGACGGGGAGCCCCAGCCCCCTGCTCTGGGCAGGAGAGTATCTGCGACACAGCTCACACTCCAGAGCTCCAGTGGATTCAGGCCAAAGCTGGGCTTCTCCTGAAGCCACATCTTCACCCAGCGACTTCCAGGCCCGCCTGGCTCCCCTCACCGCCTTGCTCCTGAGAGCATCCTTCTAGTGAACCGCACAGGAACCCCTATCTCAGGCTCTGCTCTGGGGAACCCAACTCAGGACAAGCTGGGTCTTCTTTATTGTGGTTTCTTTCAGAGCCCTTGCCTTTATTATTCCTTATATAAAATGTCTGCGGGATGGCCGAGTGGCTTAGTTGGTTAAGAGTTAGCTTAAGAGCACGAGCTCTGAGCAACAGGGCCACCGGTCCGATTCCCACATGGGCCAATGATGCTACGCCCGAGCTGAGCTGCCACTGAGCTGCCAAGAGGTGGCAGGATGGCTCAGCTGGTGAGACCATGTGCTCCTAACAACAAGACTGCCTGTTCGATGGTGGGCTATGCCCACCCGCAACTAAGACTGAACTCGGCACCTTGAGCTGAGCTGCCACCCAGATGGCTCAGTAGCTAGAGTGTGTGCTTTTAATAACAAGGCTGCTGGTTCGACTCCCACATGGGATGGTGGCTACGCTCACCCACAACTAAGATTGTAACACAGCACCTTGAGCTTATCATGGAGACTGGCGCCCTCCACAACTAAGATGGAAGAACAACAACTTGGCTGGTCCCCCTCCCCAATTCCCCAACACTGTGCTCCTCCCCCAATTCCCCCTCAAAAAAAAAATGTTCGGTACACTTTTCTCTTTTGCTTCTACTGCAGGGGAAGCTCCACAGGGTGAGAATTACATCTGCTTAATCCGGGGGTCGGCAAACTTTTAAGACGGAAGAGCCAATCCTGTCCCTCACACAACAATTTAAAATTACTCGAGGGCCATAAAACAAATGAAATCACCAGTATGTGAATAACAGCATTTAAAGATTTTCTAAATGAAACTATGGTAGTTTTATTTTCATTTTCAATTTTACTTCAGAGCCACATGTACGTACCCAAGGAGCCGCATGTGGCTCGAGAACCCTGGTTTAGTCCATCACTCCATAGCCAACACTTAGCGTGGGGCTTGCATATAGGAGGTGCTAGATGACTAATTCTTGAGTTAATGAAACGGCAGATCATAGGCCCTCCATAAATGTGTTTCCAGGGAGTCTTCTCCGATCTCCTCTCTTGACCTTGCTCTTGGTCCCCTGTGCTTCCTGCAGGTGACCGGCCAGGATCCCCAACTCACTGGGTCCCCCGAATGATTCATCATCTACCCTTGGGACTTCTCTAACTCTGGCAGCAGCACTAGCTTTCCAGCACCAAGGCTGGAAACTGGCGGTCGTTTCTGACTCACTTACTTCATTCTCCCTGTAGCCAGTCAGTGCCCAGACCTGTCCAAGCCAACATGTCCACACCGTCCTCTCCCCCCATGCTCCATACACACAGCCTAAGGGCCGGCTCAAGCCCACGTTTCCTCATCTCCAGGTTGGTGCAAAAGTCTCCCAGAAATGCCACACGTCTAGTCTCCAGCTCTCCTGCATCCATTCTGCACCAACCACACTAATACTCCCAACATTCACCGCAAATCATGACCCACCCTCTCATCAAAGTCTCCTGATGTCCACAGAGCCACATTCCAATGCTTTGCTTAGCCTGGCATGCAATGCCCCCAGTAACAAATCCTCAAAACGCCTCTTCCAATCTTGACTATAACTACCAATCGTGACAGTAACAGCAATAATGATTTAAAAACTTTTACTGAGCTCTACCATGTGCCAGGTGGGGGCTGCCTGCCTCCCAGGAACACTGACAGCATCTGCCTGGCACATAACAGGTACTCAATATATATTTGATGAGTCAATGAATACCATGTGACAAGCACATTATCTATATTGTATTTAATCCACATGACAAGCCTAAGAGGTGAGGAAACAGAGGCTGTCTCCATATGACAACTGTCGACCCAGCCACCCAACTGGGGTTGGAAACCGGGGCTGACCTATCTGGGAGTCAGGCACTTAAGCACTGTGCTCCCCTGGACAGCTCCCCAGCACTTTGGCCGCAGCCAAACTGGGTTGCCCACCCCCTATTCACAATATACGCCCATTTCTATGCCTTAAAACCCTTGTTCAAACAGGGTTTTTGCTTGGAATGCCCTCAAAGTTCAGGTTCTTTATGAGCTTTCTCAAAATATGTCTATCAAGCATTCTTGGGGCTGGCCGAGTGGCTCAGTTGGTTAAGAGCTCGCTCAAGAGTTTGAGCTCTGAGCAACAGCGGTTCAATTCCCAGTCTGAGCTGAGCAGTCGCTAAGCTGCCAACAGGTAGCAGGATGGCTCAGCTTATAAAAAAAAAAAAAAGAATTCTTGCATGTGTCAGTCCAATTTTCCCAGCACCATTTATTGGACTGACACACGCAAAACAATGAAACTGGACCACCTCTTTACGCCATATACAAGAACAAATTCCAAATGGATTAAAGACTTAAATATAAGACCTGAGACCATAAAACTCCTAGAAGAAAATATAGGGTCTAAATTTGCAGACATTACCCTGAACAATATTTTTACTGATATATCCCCACGGGCTAGGGAAGTAAAAGAAAAAATGAACATATGGGACTACATCAAACTTAAAAGTTTTTTCACAACAAAAGAAACCATCAATAAAACAAAAAGGAAGCCTACTGAATGGGAGAAGATATTTGTCAACGAGATATCTGATAAGGAGTTCATATAAAAAATATATAAAACCTCATGCAACTCAACACCAACAAAACAAACAACCCAATTAAAAATGGGCAGAGGATATGAACAGACATTTCTCTAAAGAGGACATACAGATGGCCAACAGGCATATGAAAAATTGTTCAACCTCACTAAGCATTAGGGAAATGCAAATAGAAACCACAATGAGATACCACCTTACCCCGGTCAGAATGGCCATCATCAATAAGTCAACAAACAACAAATGCTGGCAAGGTTGTGGGGAAAAGGGAACCCTGGTGCACTGTCGGTGGGACTGCAGACTGGTGCAGCCACTATGGAAATCAGTATGGAGGTATTTCAAAAAACTGGAAATGGAACTACCTTATGACCCAGCAATTCCACTCTTAGGTATTTATACAAAAAACCCCAAGACATTAATTCGAAAAAATATATGCACCCCTATGGTCATTGCAGCACTATTTACAATAGCCAAGACTTGGAAACAATCGAAATACCTATTGGTAGATGACTGGATTAAGAAACTATGGTACATTGTATTACTCAGCTATAAAGAAGAAGGAAATCGTACTATTTGCCACGATATGGATGGGCCTAGAGAACATTATGCTAAGTGAAATAAGTCAGTCAGAGGAAGACAAATACAATATGATCTCACTCATATGTGGATTCTAAAGAACTGAATAAATGAGAAATGTAAACAGAAATAGTCTCAGAGACACAGAGGAAAAACTGATGACTGCTAGTTGGGAGGGGGTGGGGGTGAGGGAGAAGGGGAAGGGACGAGACAGCATAAATTGGTAACTACAATATTGCCTCAGGGATAGAAAAGACAGTTTGAGGAATACAATCAATAATGTTGTAAATATTTTGTAGGGTGTCAGATGGGCACACGTCTTGTTAGGGAGACCACTTCATGGACAGTGTAGAGGCTTGACCACTGCACTGTACACCTGAAGCTGCCGTTGTATAATATTGTCTGTCAACTATAATTTAATACATATATAGTCACGGGATGTGGAGTATAGTGTGGGAGTGGAGTCAATGGAATTGTAACAGATATGTATGATACTGGGGGGAGTGGGGCGGCAGATTCGGGGAGGGGTGTTGTCACTTTGAGGGGTAAAAAGTATAACTGTTGCACTGTGTTGTACACCTGAAATTTTAAAAAAAAATAAACAAACAAAATTTTTATAAATAAAACTATGATAGTTTTATTTTCATTTTCAATTTTACTTCAGAGCCTGCGGATCTGCCTCAGTTTGCTGACCCCTGGCAACTCTTCCATCACAAAGGTTTGCCATCCCCTGTACTACACTATACTATACTATACTATACTATACTATACTATTCCCACTCCTCAAACAATGCTCACCGAAAGAGACACTCAATAAGCATGTGATAAATGACTATGTGAAATGAACATTTACATGAATGAACCTGTTAATTAAAGAAGCCAGTTTGGCTGTGTTTAGCCCAGCATTTCCCGAACTTTCTGGACCACTGCACCATGAATATTCCCTAGGACTAGAGCCCCTCCAGACATACTTTGGAAAACGTAGCCCCTCCCTTGAGTGGCAACACAAAAATAAGTGACTGAAAGGCAGCGAGGCCCCCAGTACACATTCCTGGCTTCTACAGTTCACAGTGACTTCATCTGCATTTAAAATTAATTGCAAACATTTCATTTTAGCTCCAAAATGAGCCTGGAGAGAAAAGAAAACACACTCTTAGGGGCTCTTGACAAAAGGACTCCATTTTAAAAAAGAAGTGTGACAATGTCTGTGCCGTCTTGTGTGCAGTGAAGTCGTGACATAAACGTCACCCGCAGGTGATACTGACCTCACTCCTCACATCCAAAAAAGCATCTGTCACTCAGAGGCCATAGCTCCTACATCCCAAAGGACTGAATTTTTCCCAAGTTGTGGTTCTGTCCACTGGATTAGAGCAAGAGTCAAGACAGCCGCCCATCGCAACTCAGTTCCAGGTTCCGATGCGTCAAACATATGTTTAGGTTAAAGCCCACCTTGTTTGCATCTGAAATTTCCATCTGGATGAAGAGAAAGCAAAATAAACCACGGTGGTAACTGTGCTGTAGAGGCACAGATGACTTTGCAACAGATAAGGGGAGAAGCTTAGTTGAAATGAGAGCTAGCATCTGCCCTGTGCTCCCCATCTGTCAAATACCCCTACAGCCACATCACATGGGCAGGCTTCTCTAAACCTCACAGGAACCCTAAAAGGTGGCCCTCTATCATCCCCATGTTACGGATGAGCCCTGAGGAAAGAGTAAAGTTGGGGGAAACAGTGGGTTCCCTTCCCAGCCCTACTGCTAAATGACTAACAGGGCTTGAAGCTTGAAGGAAAACTATATATATATATATTTTTTTTAAGATTTTATTGGAGAATTGGGGGAGGGGAACAGTGCTGGGGAATTGGGGAAGGGGAACAGACAAGTTGCTGTCATTTTGTTCTTCAGTCTAGTTGTGGAGGACGTCGCTTCACTGGCCCATATTGGTATTATCATTGTGCTCTTCCCGGGTGACGCAGTCACTCGCAGGCCATAGGACGGCCGCTCACGGCGACTCAGGGCAGCTCACAGCAGCTCACGAAAGCACACGCCCGCTGCTGGCCTGCCCCACTGCAGCCTACGCTGTCATGGGTGACTCACAGCCGCCCAGCTTCAGGTCGGGCTGTTGTTCACCATCTTAGCTGTAGAGGGCACAGTGTCACTGGCCCTCATATGTGGGATCCGAAGCGGGGCCCTGCTGCTCAGAGCCAGCGGCCCAAGCCAGCTCTAACCAACACGCCACTCAGCCGGCCCAATACATTTATCTTTGATGCTTAAACTTTCCTGTAACCTTCCGGTCCTGCGTTAGAAATTGTACAGCTTCTCATCAGTATGCTTCGGTGCCTAGATTCCAGTCAAGGGTAAGACCTCCTCAAAGAAAACCTCCATGTGACCAGACTGCCCAATGCCCCATTTGATGACCACCTGAAATTCATCATCATAATTACTGATATTAGTGAACTCAGCCTAATGGACCAATCAAATAGCTAAGAATGCAGGGCTCCTTTCTCTCTCAGTTACATTATAAAAACAAATGATTTTCCTTTGTTCCTCGAACATTACTGGGTTTATTCCTACTTACATTTCCAGTTTGCAAACTCTAAACCCATGAATAAATCCTGTCGTTTATTTCCAGCCAAAGCCTCCAGACCCCTTTTGAATTCACTGGACGACCCACTGCGCTCCGAGAGGTAAAGTGACTGGGCCCACGACACAGCCAGAAAGGGTAGAAGCTGGCACGTGGACCGTAGCTTTAACACCCCACTCCACAGCCTCAGTAATTTGCAGTAATCACCAATGCTATTTTTATTTTTAACAAAAGTTTTAACATGTACTTCAGCTATCCATTTATACCATTAGTGCTGGAGTTAATTACCTGATAGGAGTATGAAAGCCATGGGAAGAAAGAGTCCGCGTCTATGCCCAAGATTCCTTCCGGGCTTAACTCCCACCCCCCTCACACTCTAAATGACATGTGAGGCAAAACACAGTTACCAGTTAGCAATAAGAGATAGTTACCTGGCCAGCCGAGTGGCACGTTGGTTAGGAGTTGGCTTGGGATGCCAACTTTGAGCAGGAGGGCCCGGTTCAGATCCCACATGAGGGCCAGTGATGCGGCGCCCTCTACAACTAAGATGGTGAACAACAGCTCAACCTGGAGCTGGGCTGCCGTGAGTCACCCAAGACGTGAGTCGCCCGTAACGGCGTAGGCTGCAGTGGGGCTGGCCGGCAGCAGGCGTGAGCTTTCGTGAGCTGCCATGAGCAGCCATCCAATGGCCAGCGAGAGACTGCCTCACCCAGGAAGAGTGCAATGATAATACCAACATGGGCCAGTGAAGCAACGTCCTCCACAACTAGACTGAAGAAAAAAAGGACAGCAACTTATCTGTTCCCCTTCCCCGATTCCCCAATGCTGTTCCCCTCCCCCAATTCCCCAATAAAATCTTAAAAAAAAAAAAAAAGAGGCAGTTACCAAATGTACCCTTTATGCCTTCTTTCATGCACCTTGGACTTGCCAAAAAGGTTTAAAACAAACAAAAATCTTCTGGGATGGCAGCCCAACTTTCAGAATTTTAATGAATCAATTCCAAAAAACATTCAGAATAGCATCATCCCAGCCTCACTCCCTGCCCTGCAAAAAAATTACTTGATCCCTTTGTAAAGACTAGACTAAGAACTTCAACTGTAGTATCTCAACCTCTCACTTAATTTGAAAAGCAGATATTAGTCCCCATTTTATAGATGAGGAGACTGAGGTTCATAGTGGTTGACGGTCTTGCCCAAGGCCTTAACAGCTAGTAAAGGTCACAGGGAGGGTCCTAAATCTGGTCTCAGTTTTAAAAAGCTCCAGGTCCTGCTGCCTTACATAGTTTAAGGTAAATTCACCCAACAAGCCCCAGAAAAAATGTTTTTTCAGTCAAATGTCTTCATAAGAGCTGGAGATGTAGCAAATGTACTTGAAGTTCTGTTAGTTGAAAACCAATTAAATAGCTATTTTGCTGTTCTGAGCTACATCAGGATAATTTTTTTTCAATTATTTATCTATTTCAGTTACAGTTGACATTCAATATTATTTTACATTAGTTTCAGGTGTACAGCATGGCGGTTAGACATTTATGTAATTTATGCAGTGATCCCCCCAATTAGTCTAATACCCATCTGGCACTATACATAGTTGTTGCAACATTATTGACTATATTCCCTATCAGGATTATTGATGAGACTGTTAGGTCAGCAGAGTGATGATAATAATAATTCTGAGGCGTAATGCCAAGAATCTTAAAGGGGAAAGACAAAGACTACTAGATAATTGAACTTAAATATGGGTGGGGCTCAGAGGCCAACACTTGTAAAAACTGTGTTAATAGTAACACTTCTGATATCCTTCCTGTCAATGAGAATGTGACATGTAAAAAAAATTTTTTTTAATAATTTTTCCCACATTAATGCAGATCAAGTGGAGACATTAAATCACTTTGTGGGTTTCATTTCTTTTTGGTACAAATACATTTTGTCATATTCAAACACAAAATCTCTGAGACTCTTGCTCGCTCTTGAAAGACTAATAATAATGCATCAACTGCGACAAGCTATTTCTTGTTCTGGCTGAAAATTTTCAAAACTCCCTAGGTGGACCATTTCTTCCAGGGCTTTTACAAGGTCGCTGCTGTTTTCTAGGACACCCGTCCCAAACTGAGGGAGTGAGAGTGGGGTTGGAGATACGTCGATGCCACAACTTCCATCTGAATATTTGAATCAGAATTTCCAGGTCATATAGTAATTCAACAAACTGTTGTTGAGCAACTGTTTTGTAGCAAGCACTGCTCGTGGCATTGGGGCTGGAAGCAGGGAGATAAGCCAGCATGGAAGCTTATATCCTAGTGAGAAGGAGTAGGGAAGGTAAAAAAATAAACCGACATCTGCAACCGGAAGATATGCTCAAGTCCTAACACCCGGTACCTGTAAATGCGACCTTATTTGGAAATAAGAGCTTTGTTTATATAATCAAGTTAAGATGGGCTCATGCTGGATTCGGTTGGGCCCTAACTCAATGAGTGGTGTCCTGATAAGAGGAGAGAGACTTGGACGCAGACACTCAGGGGAGAGGCCACGTGAAGACAGAGGCAGAGACCGGAGTGATGCATATACAAGCCAAGGATTGTCAAGGATTCCCGGCAGCCACCAGGAGCTCCAATAGGGAAGGAAGCCTCCTCCCCTAGAGCCTTCAGCGGGAGCCCGGCCCTGCGACACACTGATCTCAGACTTCCAGCCTCCAGAACTGTGAGAGAATAAATGTCTGGTGTGTAAACCACCCAGTTTGTGGCACTTTGTTATGGCGGCCCTAGGAAATAAACCCAGCACCTAATATATCAGAGAGTAATAAATGGAATGAAGAAAAACAAAGCGGCGGAAGGGGCAGCGGAGTGACGGGGGAGGGAAAGGCTGGTTTTGACAACGGTTGTCAAGGGAAGGTGAGATTACACAGGATAGGGTTGTTAAGTCAGTCCCACAAAATTCAGAGGCTAGCTCATCAGCTCGGGTACCATGACAAAATACCAAAGGCTGGGTGGCTTCAACACGACAGACTTTGTCACACTTCTGGAAGCCGGGAAGTCCAAGGTCAAGGTACCAGCGAGGTAGGTTCCATGCCGAGGCCTCTTCTCTTGGCTTGGAGGAGGCCACCATCCCACTGCGTGCTCGCATAACCTCTTCTTTGTGCACGTGTGTAACCTTAATGACTTCCTCACTCCAAACAGGGTCACACTGGGGTTAGGGCTTAACAAGTGATTTGGCGGCACACATGCATCCAGTCCATAACAAACTCCCCCCAAAAGTCACCTGTGCAGTGCCCCATGCCCTTCTTTGTGCATTAGGACACATCCTGGCCCAGGGGTACATACATGGCCGCTAACAGATGCAGGCTTGACTATTTTAGTGATACAACATCCTCCAATAATTACACAGCAGACACTGACACGTCCCATAAATCCATTAATTCCAAGATGATCATCAGCAAACTCAACCGACCAGGTAGAGCCCGCTAAAAGCACACCATACCGTGAATAAGGACCAGGACTGGCCACATAATGCAGCCCCAGTGCAAAACGAAAATGAGTGCCCTTTCTTTGATCAAAAATTACTCAGAATTTTAAGATGGTGACTGCAGAGCATTAAACCAACTGCAGGGGACGTTGAAAGCACAGGACCCTGTGTGACTGATAAGGACCCTTATCTTGCTGTGGTGAACGCCATCAGAAAGACCAACGCGCATGTTTACTAGATTTGACTTACCATTTCTTTGTTTAACGGTGTTCTCTCCCCTGGCTTCTCCAGGTTAAGGAGGGTGGAGACGGACAAGCTGTAACTACTCATTCCCAGAAGCCTTCTTGGATGAGGAGACACTGGACCACAGCCCTCTGTGAAGGAGAAAGTGACAGAAAATGAGATCAGAGCCTGTGGCTGGGTAGGTCCCCGGGGCCTGGCAGAGCAGGGAAGGACTTTGGTTCTATTTCCATCGTGATACGACCTCATCAACAGGCTTTGAGCAAGGGAGTCCCATGATCTGACTTTACCTTTCTGAATGTCCTGAACAATAAACAAAAGAAGACATCCCTTGTGATCCTGAAAGTAACATAATCATGGGAGAAATGGCCAGAACTGCCGCTCAGATCTAACACAGCAGGTGACAAGAAGGTTCTATGTTAATGGTCTGACTTTTGAATTATATTTTTACTTCCGTGGCTATCTATTTAATATCTGTCTACCCTAGTAAATGGTTAGTTCTACGAAGAAGGAATTGTCTTGCTCGTAACTGTCTCTCTAGCGCCTAGCATTGTGTCTGCACGTATTAACATTCAACAAGTATTTGTTGAATCAATTAGTTCTTTTAAAGCCAAATGTTTTTGTTGTTGTTTTCTTTTTTGTTAATTGTGGTAAAGTATACATAACATAAAATTTACCATTTTAACCATTTTTTAGTGTATAGTTCAGTGACATTAAATACATTCTCAGTGTTGTGCAGCCATCATCTCTATTAATCTCTAAAGCTTTTCATCATCCTAAACTGAAACTCTGTACCCATTAAACAATAAATCACAGTATCACCTCCTCTCTAGCCCCTGGCAATTACTGTTCTACTTTCTTTTTGTCTTTATAAATTTGACTACCTCATACAAGTGGAATCATAATATAATATTTGTCGTCTTGTCTCTGGTTTATTTTATTTAGCATTATGTTGTCAGAGTTCACCCATGTTGACTGTATCAGAATTTCATTCCTTTTTAAGACTGGATAAATATTCCACTGTATGGATGGACCACATTTTGTTTTATCTATTCATCCATCATTGGACATTTGGGTTGTTCCCATCCTTTGGAGAGTGTGAATAATGCTGTTATGAACATAGGTATAGAAACATCTGTTTGATTTTTGGGGTAGGTACCCAGGAGAGGGATTGCTGGGTCATATGGTAATTCTATTTTTAATTTTTTGAGGAACCTCCTCACTGCCTTCCATAGCAGCTGTACCAATCTGCATTCCCACCAACAGTGTGTGAGGGTTCCTTTTTCTCCACAGCCTCCCCAACATTTGTTATTATTTGTCCTGTTGATGATAGTCATTCTAACTGGTGTGAGGTGATATCTCATTGTGGTTTTGAAAGAGAGAGCGACAGAGAGAAACGAAATATCTGTTTGAGTCCCTACTTCTGATTATTTTGTGTATTTTTTTAATTTTTAATTTTGAAAAAATTAATAACCTTAGAAAAATTGCAAAAATATCACAGTGAATTCCCATACACCCTGTACTTCCATATTTCACATAGATTAGAAACAAATCTTAATACCTTTTCTCAACTATTTGGATTCAGCTGGGGGTGAGGAGGAATAGGTATGAGGGAGGGGATTGAATGGTTGTATTTGAAAACAAGGAAGAAGTTTATGTGCAATATTTAAATGAAAATGGTAGCCTAATGGGGGCCGCATGACTTGGGGATGTTACATTTTCTCCGAGCCTCTCTTTTCTGGGCTACAGAAGGGCTAATTCACAAGATCACTGAAAGAACTGAGACAGTAGGTGCCATTCTTATCAGTGTCTTAAGTACTCAACAAATGTTAGCCATTCTTATTGCTAACAGTAATTAAAGAAATGTTTTTTATCAAATGAGCTCAAAAGAGCCATAAGGCTTTGGCTAGAGATAAGTGACAAAGGTTTATTCAAGTGTCTTAGGGTTTACAAATGGAAAACACAATGAAGCCATACCTACCCACAGTGTTCCAAAGGAGAAAGAAAAGCTTGAGAGTTTTATAGTAAAAAATGCGTCCTTGAGAAGAATCAGTCCTGCATTTTTAGCCTCTGGACTAGTTCAGGGTGGTCTGGAAAATGGAACATTCTTTCCTGAGTTGTTCAGATGGTTGTCTATGGAGTTAATGTACATCCAGTCATTGCTACACGACTGAAAAGCTCAAAAGTTAAAATTCCCAGTCTAGTTAAAGGAAGAATAGAATCAGGGAGGGCCGGCCGAGTGGCTCAGTTGGTTAAGAGCTCACTTAAGAGTGCGAGCTCTGGGCCGGCCGAGTGGCGCACTGGTTAAGAACTCGCTTGGGATGCCAGAGGGCCCCGGTTCGGATCCCACATATGAGGGCCAGTGACACTGCCCTCTGCCGCTAAGATGGTGAACGGCAGCTCGACCTGGGGCTGGGCTGCCATGGGTAGCTGGCAACGGCGTAAGCTGCAGTCCCCTGCTGCAGTGGGTTGCCATAAGCTACCGTGTGTAGCTGGCAGCCAGCATGAGCGGCCAGCAGCTGCCGTGAGCGGCCGTCCAGAGGCCAGCGACTGACCTGCTTCACCTGGGAAGAGTGCAGTGATAATACCAACATGGGCCAGTAAAGCTATGTCCTCCACAACTAGACTGAAGAACAAAAGGACAGCAACTTGTCTGTTCCCCTTCCCCCGATTCCCCAGCGCTGTCCCCCTTCCCCAATTCCCCAATAAAATCTTTAAAGAAAAAAAAAAAAAAAGAACAACTTGGCTGGTACCCCTCCCCAATTCCCCAACACTGTTCCCCTTCCCCAATTTAAAAGNCCGATTCCCCAGCGCTGTCCCCCTTCCCCAATTCCCCAATAAAATCTTTAAAAAAAAAAAAGAGTGCGAGCTCTGAGCAACAGGGTCACTGGTTCAATTCCCGGCCCGAGCTGAGCTGCCACTGAGCTGCCAACAGGTAGGAGGGTGGCTCAGCTAAGAAGAAAAAAAAAAAAATAGAATCAGAGAAATTGTAACCTTCAGAGGTCCCAAGTGGCAGTTTGGGATTGGGACACATGTTCACACGGTGGAAGGAGGGTATGAAAAACCTGAATGGTTTGTGTTGCATCTTCAACCTACTCTTGGCATTTTGTCAAGAAAGAGCTTTATCCTTTCATACACTTTGTGTCCTTAAATCATACCTTATGGGATTTGGACAATCAGGTAAGACAAAAATAACACATTTACAGGACAGAGGTCCTAATATAACATATTTTTCCCTTTCGAATGTGAAAATAATCAAATGAGTAAGCATCAATTCCCTCTTTCATCTGAGCAAGCATCCTGGAATCCACGGTTTGTTTTTACAAACAACTTCAAAGGATCCAAAAAGACATCCAAGGTTGCCAAGAGTGTAAAATGCCTCTTGAAATCCACATGAATTAGTCAGACTCACCAAGAGTGGTTGACCAAATTGAGTAGGACAGGCAGTTAAGCAAATTGAGTTTTCAAACAAGTACAAGAATAATTTGCCAGTAGCTTCACAGATAAAGGTCAACTTGATTAACCAGCATTCATTTGGGTGCATTTGCCTTTGTTTACTTGACTATCAACCATTCATGCCATAAATATATTTACTGAATGCCCACTGTGTGCCAAACACTGGATGCCTTATGTATGTCTCAGTATATGGTCCCAACAGCCCTACAACATTCATATTACTGTTCCCTAATGAGAGAGGAAAATATTCCGCAGTCAGGGAAATTGCCACGGTAGAGGGAATCAGGGTGGAAACCAAAACAAAGCCAGGGAAACAATTTATTAGCTGACACACAGGTTTAAGTCCCAGGACCCACCAGAGTGACAAACTCAGGTCAGGGAGGAGAAGGGCCTCTCTTTCCAAGTCAGGGATTCCCACGTAGCATGCATACATATCTTCAAAGAGGATATTTAACAGAGGATATTTAAGATAACACCATCAGGAGTCTTTTCTTCAAAGCCAGTCTCCTGCTAACATGCTCCTCTCAGAGCAGAGACATTAGGCTGATTAAGCTCTAAGGAAATTCGTTTTGAGAAAAACACCTCCTCTGAGCTAAGCAACAATGTAAATCTGACAACAGTGCCAAGAGTCACCAGGTACCCCCCTCCCCAGGCATACAAAAAGTATAAAAACCAAAGCTTTTGCCCTAACTAGTGGGCACCCCAGTCGGGACCCCCTCTCATTTTGAGAGCTGTTACTTTCTGCTCTAATAAACTGTCCTCTGTTACAAACTTTGCCTCTCTGGTCCGTGTCTCCATTCTTCAGCTTCATGAGACTAAGATCCCGGCACAAGAGAAAAATCCTGCGTCACTAAGGCTCAGAGAGATAACTGTATTTCCTGAATCGAAAATTGGTAGACACCACTGTACTTACAAGAGCAATGACCCACAACATTTGTTATCCAAAAAGTTCCAGAAAAATCTAGAATATGTAAAATTCACTACTATCAAAGAGAGTTCACTTTCAAAAGGCCAGGGAACCAACACACTTGAATCACTAAATCTTTCAAACACACTGCAGGGAGGTGATATCCTCCATCCCATGCAAATGAAGCATCTAAGCCAGAGAGATTCATTCATTCATCCAACAAATATTGAGCACGCCCAATGGGTCAGGTATTGTTCAAGGTGCAAAGGATGTAGTGAACTTGGAAAATTCAGTCCTTCATTTCACGAAACTCAGTTTTGTTTCTTAGCCCTCTCCACTCCACGCTCTCGGATTTTAACTCCCTTTCCACCCCACAGCAGCCCACTCGGCTGGCCCTGGGTACGTTCGTGTGGCAAAAGGTACATAAGGGTATAAATGTCCTTCCCTCCCTGCCCCCACCTCACCCTCAGGAGCCAAACCTTAGATTTGTGATTAACACAGGTACTGCTGTGGGCCAACTGAAGAGCCTGCCCCCCTGCACCAAAGACTTTTAAGTGTTCTTTCCTACAGAAATGTTAAGTCTCCTCCCTAGTTTCCTAGTTTCTTACCTCTTGGCTTTGATTACTTTTCTAACTAGCTTGTGAATCCTAGACTAAAGATTGCTCCTAGCTTGAATCCTAGAATTCTCCTATCCCCCTGCTTCTTGATTGCTTTGTAAATCAGTTTCTAAATCCTAAACAATAGATTGTTCATAGAAATCTCCTACCCCTGCTTCAGATAACTCCTTGAAAGCCTGTGACTTCCCAATATCCCCCAGGTCAGTAAGCCTAATGATTCCTCCAAACCCATTCTGGGCCCAGACAACTGACGCCACCTGAGTGACAGGCTGAATGGCCACAAGGTTTCAGGAGAGCTAACAGATTTTTTAATTAAAATGTATATTTTTCCTCATTTAGGGGACATGGGGATACAGATGATACCTCAACAAGATGGCCAGTCGCAACCAAAGAAGCCAACACGACCTTCCAGGTGGATTTTGAAACCCCTTCCTCTCATCTGAGATCAGCTAGGGTGACAGTTCCATGAATCCCCCAAATAGGCAGAGACAGTGTGGAGACCCAGGCCCAGACCCCTAGGCTAGGCAAGCTCATTTCGGAAAGTACCCCCGCCCAGAGGAATTTAAAAACTCCTGCTTCAGCCAAACATAACAGAATGTCCTGTCAAGAAACTAGAAGAAGATATGCTAGCCATGTTTTATAGTTTGTTAAGATAAGATGAGCTCACCGGGTTTTTTTTCTTTTACTCGCTAACCACTTTTTTTCACTTCTGTATCCAGCTTCAGCTATAAATTCCCCACCTGCCCAGACTTCGGGGCTATTCTCCTCTTACAGAATAAGGCGGTCACCAGGCTTGGCTAATAAAGCCTTTGGAACGAAAACTCTTTTTCTAAGGTCTTTGTTAACTAGAGAGGGGACCTAACAACAGCCCTACGCCCCTGCCCAGCAGGAAGCAGATACAGAAGAGACCTCCTGTCCTTCAACTGCCCATAGAGATTTTATGGGGATCACGTCTCTCAAGTGTGGGGAGCCAGCTGGGATCAGCCAGGGACACTGAGGCTGAAAGCTGGCAAGCTACAGGCCTCCATGTTAGGGTGAGCAGCTTGAGAGCAGCTTAAAAGTTACAGACCAGAGCTGCAGTAAGGGCTAAGACTGACAGCTGGCACGCTGACAGGCTCTTAGGCCTTGGGGAGCAGCGTGGGAAGGTTGCTGACCCTTCTCCACTGTGCCCCTGACTCATCTCCACTGTGCGCATGAAGAAGAGCAGCGAATGTCACATGACAACCTTAAAAGTTACAGAGTGGATAGTCATCCTGTTAACAGTTTCTACTTGTTATACTTTGTTCTGTTCCACTTCGGGAAGATTGCTTCCAAGGGAACTGCTCCCTGAGAGGAAGGAACTACTCCTTCAAGGTCCCAAAATCCCCTGCCGTTAAGGGAATTGCTTCCTGATAAGAAAAAATTGTTTCCTGTATAACCAGTGTATATCCAATAAACGAGGTCTCAGTCGGCCACCAACAGACTGAATCCCTCCAGTTCGCAGCTTTTGTCTCTGTCTCTTTCTTTGTCTCCCACCCAATCCTCCCAGGTGCTCTCCTGGCTGACGAGTCAGGAGCGCTCAAGTTTGGCACTTGTGTCGCCTCACTCAAGGGGAAAACTAGGCAGGCAGTTAAAGGCAGGCATTGAATCTCTGCATTCCTGCACGTCCCACGGAGTGTGACTGCCCAGGAGACCGCCCCATCTCCACCCAAAACTCCCCCTTTGTATTGTAATTATCTACCCCTGCAGGGAAAACAAATGGACACAAAATACCCAGTTAGATCAGACCAGTCACTCGCACCTGTGCAGTACCTCTTGTCAATCACAGGTGCCAATCAAGTGGTCCCACACCCAAAGGGAAACAGCCCATTCTAGAGAAAAAGGGATAAAAACTCCAAGTGCTGGGAAATCCGCCCTTTTAACCGCTTCCTCCTTTTTTTTTGGACCGCCTTTCTCCCTTTTTGAGCCTTTTGAGCCTTGCCTTTGCACGTGGCCCGCTCCAAACTCTTTGGAATGTAATTTCTCTTCTAATGATGGGCCCTTGAGCCATCCTCTCCTGCTCAGGCCCACTTCCATTTCTTTAAAGTGTACTAGCTCTTCTAATAAACTGCTTTTCCACTACTTTACTGCGGTATCTTGTTCAACTCTTTGCTCAAGACACCAAGGACCTGGACTTGGCGCTGAGAAGGGCCGACTCTCCCACAACACTACTTCCAAGGATTTGACAGCCTGTCACCTCCCCAACACCCTGGAGGAATTTCACTTACCATATTTCCCCATATATAAGACGCTCCCATATATAAGATGCACCTTAATTTTGGGGCCCAAAATTTGAAAAAAAAATGTGTTACATAAAGTTATTGAACTCAAGTTTTATTCATCATAAAAGTCATACAACTCCTCATCACTGTCAAAACTCCCAGCCATTAGCTTGTCCTCATCTGTGTCTGATGACGAATCACTGTCTTCATATGCTGCCTCTCATGGCCTTCTTCTGCCATGGCGTTTTCAGGAGGGTTTCTTCTTCCCATAGCCAGTCTCAGATTGTTTTCTCAGTTGGAGGAGGACCAAACTTACATTCAGCAGCACGATTTCCATTCGCTTTTGCAAACTGGATCACTTTTAACTTGAATTCAGCACTGTACGAAAATCTTTTCTGAGCCATTTCTGGGCAGAATGTGGCAAAACGTAACCTGCCGTAATATACCAGTAACAAGTGCGAAACAATGAGCGCAAAGACAACAAGCGCGAAAAAGCGGGAAATGCAAGTAAAAAAATCTACAACCACTGTATAAGACGTAGCTAGTTTTTAGACCTCAAATTTTTCGAAAAAGGGTGCATTTTATACATGGGGAAACACGGTACTTCTCAGAAACCTAACTCTGAGCCCCACTGCCTGACCTTCACAGCTTGAAGAGTTCAAGGACAGTGTCAGTAGAGAAAACACAAGCTTTTAAATTTAAAACACTTTGGAGTGGTCTCTTTCACCAGTTCATGGCATGAAAAAAAGAAGAAAGAGAGAGAGAGAGAGAACGAGAGAGAGAGAGAGAGAACGAGAGAGAGAGAGAGAGAGAGAGAGAGAGAGAGAGCGAGGAAAAGGGAAAAGAAAGGGGGGGGGATTTTTGATTCTCTAAGATTCAAGAGGCATAACAACTACATGCAAAGTGTGGATCTTATTTGGATCCCAATACAAAAACCCATTATACAAAGACGTTATGAAGACAATTCAAAAACTGAGCTATAAACTAGGTATTACAAGAGATTAAGGAATTATTATTGATTTTGTTAAAAGTGATCACTGTAGTGATATAAGAAAATGTCCTTTATTCTATAGAGATGAATATTCAACTGGATAAGGGTGAAATATTACATTGACTGGAATTTGCTTGAAAATCCTATAGCATAAAATAAAGGTGAATAAAATATACAAAATATTAATCACTGTTACATCTAAGACAGCACTATCCAATGGAACGTTCCGTAACAATGGAAATGTTTATATCTAAGCTGTGCAACGCGGTAGCCACCATGCAGCTGCTGAGCCCCCTGAAATGTAGCTCGTGCAACTGAGAAACTAAATTTTAAAAAATTTTTATTTCAATTAATTTAAACTTGGATAGCCACCTGTGGCTAGTTTCTGCCATATTGGATAACACAGGTCCATGATGGCTATCTGAGCTTTTATTTATTCTACTTTCATGTATGTTTGCAGATATTTATAATAAAAATTTATAACACAACTTGAATGAAAGACCACATTCTGTCCCTGGGTAACATTGGGCATGTGTCTTGCTCTCTTTCAGTTCTCTCATCTGTAAAATGGGTATTCTTTACAGAAAGGCCTAACGGTGAGTTCTGCTGCTCTTGCCAAATATGCCCCCACCTGGGGAAAAGGTTCCCCACCTGGCTAGGTCCTGGCAGCTGGGACAGCTGCCTGAACTCATCCTTCAACCTAACGGGTTTCACTTCCCTGCCAGCCCACAGAATTATTCAAACAGCTTCCCACAGGAACCAGGGGTCGCTTTACCATCTTGTTACTATAAAACCTGCTCCGACAGTCCCAGCTTGTTCACTCTGTTCCTGAGTATAACCCCCGCGTGGCCCTGCAGGACATGCGGTGTCCTCCTCCACTGGGCTGAGTATATGTGACTAGTAAACTGCAGTCTGTCTCATCTGTCGGGCGTTGTGTGGTGTGTTCGGGCAATCTCATACTGTTTAGGGTGGGAGATCCTCCCTCAGCAATGAGTGAACAGAGGGCAATCAGGAGACCCCTCCCCCACTGGAGAAGGTATTTTTGAGAGTTACATGAAATACATACACAAAAGTGTAAAGGTGAAACTCAGGGGCTCAATAACTCAGTTAGACTTAGCTACTTTGCAGTTTAACTGACCTCACAGCGCGCTATCTAGCCACCTGTAATGAGACTGTTTGTTTGCAGTTTGATCCATCCTGATAGTCATCTGTTTTCTCTTTGATTCTCCCCTCACTGATTAACTGAAGAACTCCATTCGTTCCCTTTCTCAAGTAAACCTATACCTCATTAATTAATAACATCCTAACCTGGGAAAGAG
>NW_017731499.1:860032-863770 GCF_001890085.2 Hipposideros armiger
CTTGTTGTAAAATCTCCAAAACTCATCCAAATAGCTCAAATTTTTTTTAGAATGAAACTAGAACTGTCAGCTGTCAAATGACATAGCAATAACATAGATGTGAATGACTCTAGTACTTCCAAAAAGGAACTAGTGCCATCTGTCGCAAACATGCGTCATGACTTTTCCAACAACCCAATATTATTTTTCTCAGATTATTCCTGGGAAGAAAGGAATTACAACCGTCCATGGCTCACTCCTTCGCAGCCAGGGGCTACCTGGAAATGAATTACCTCCACTAGACTTCCTGGAAAAGAGGCTAAAGGCATTTACTAGCAGACAGAGACCAGGAAGACCTCTCTAAAGTGCTTCTAGCAGGATGTACCTGGCCTGTCAAGATCGCTTATTGTGAATAACCAGGGATTCGTGGGGAACGACCTGCTATAGAACACAAAGTAATCAGGCAGGCATTTATATCTATATAATTAATGGAGGATAAAACTGGGAAACCATAAAGTCAAAATTGCTTCCTCTGAGGACAATGTTCCATACCCATCACTGGGGACTCGCTGATTAATCCAGAACAAACTGAGAACAATCAGGAAGCTGCAGCTGACAGATTTCAGCTCTTCCTTAAAGGAATGCAACGCCTGTGCCTACGTCTTACTTGTAACTCTTAATCACCGGTTAGGATTAGTGTTAGATTAGATGTATGATTCACATGAGTCTGATTTGACACGTCAGCTCTTCTTGCTAACACCAATTTCTTAAGGAAATTTCCCCAAAGTGAAAATTACATGAAATTTTGAAAGTGAAAGAAAACTTTTGAAATTGATATTGATTTTTTTTGAAAACTAAAATTTTGAAAGTGAAAGAAAAGGTATGCACCCTTAAACTTCGGACCCACAGGGTCAAGTTGTTCTCTCCCTTACCTGCTTTAAATGACACCAACAGAGCATGAGTGTGCTCTTCACACACACCCCCACACCAGCTCTGGGCTCAGTCTCACCTTCGCCACTGCGATCAGTGGGAAACAAAGCTATCTCATTTCTGGAACAGAAGTGACTGGACAATCTCGGAAAGAAAAATCAGCCAAGTGCCCCTAAACCAGGATGTCACTTCCTTAGACGGGGTCAGAAGAACAACACATCAACTGTCTATCAGCCATGTCACCCTATATCTGCCTTTCCAAAGGACCTAACTGTAGGCACCTGCTGACTGCTCATCTCAGTCATACCAAGCAACAACTCTTAAAGAAACCATACTTTCCACAAGATTGGAAACCCTCGGGCCTAGTGGAAGAGCGCCACGTGCGGCAGGTACCAGAGCGCTGGACAAGGAGCTGCAGCCCTGGTTTTCGCTGTCTAGGGCACACCATTTCACTTCCTTGGGACTACAGGTCAGAAATGGAATAAACGTCAGAGACAACTCAGCCGACTCTCCAATTTTACTGAGGAGGAAACTAAAGCCCAAAGTATTTAAGGTTCATCTTTTCTTCATTCAACAAGTATTTGTTGAGTGACTAATGAATTCTGCATCAGACACTGTGTTAGGAGATTGGAATGGAGAAGGAAACTACTGGGTTGTCAGAAAAGCCATGACGTTATTTTTTTTCTATGTTTTTCGTTGCAAAAATGCGTCATGACTTTTCCAACAACCCAATTGATTGGCCTGTTCCTGACCTCATGGAGTTTACAGTCTAGTGCTGGGGGTGGGGAGGGGTACTTAACATGATTTGGGGTCAGGGACCACTTGGAGAATCTAATGAACCCTTTTTTCTCAAAAATATTAAATTAAGTAAATTGTACATATACATACCTACACATAAAACACAATGCAGTCTATAAATTCTGGTAGATTCACTGACTTCCAGAAGTCCATCCATGGATCCCCAATTTAAAAATCATTCATTAACACAAACATACTGTCATTGCATTAAACCATTTTATTTTGAATCTTTACACTAATGCATCAAAGAGGAATATATATATGTGTGTGTGTATATATATATATATATATATGACTAACATAAAGGTGTCCCATCGTGTCTAATCATGTAGTGATACCAGTGACTTTTGGGGTGATAGCAAAGGTGTTTTGTTTTGTTAATTAACCACATAATATGCCATANAGATACCAGACTATTATTGCTAACTGGTAGGTGAATAAATGCCTTGCCCAACTTCATTATTTACACCTAATGTTTTTGGTGGTTAAACACAATTATATCATGCATCATGCGCTCTACGTCGTGTTTTTTTCACTCCACAATAAATCATAAACATATTTTCACTGCTATTTTAACCCCTTTTTAGGGCCCCACTATGTTCCAATGCATAAAGATGATATAATTAATTTAACCAATTTCCTAGATGATCTCTTTCATTTCCAGGACTTTAAAGACCATCTAAATGGTATTCTGCTGACTCATGAATTTATGTCTCTAACCTGCTCATCTCTCTAAGTTTGAGGTTTGTATACGCGACTGCCTGTTTCACCTCTCCACTCCGATGGGTCAGTCACCACAAACTTAATGAGCCCCAAACCAAACCTCTGACTCATCCAGTCTCTTCAACCAGCTTTTTTACCCTGCTGTTTCCCTTTTTAATAAGTGAAACTCTCACACATGTTGCTATGCATTTGTATGAGAACTATGCTTTTTAACATTTTGAGAATTACATTTTAACAATCGTCAGAGAGCTATGGTAATCAGCCCTGTGCACAAAAAACGGGCCACATGTTAAATCTGACAAGCTAAGGAGACTGAAAATAACCACATAGGATGATGTGAACATGAAAATTCCTGATTGGCCAGCTGAGTGGCTCAGTTGGTTAGAGCACGAGTTCTGAGCAACAGGGTCACCGGTTCAATTCCCACATGGGCCAATGAGCTGTGCCCGAACTGAGCTGCCACAGAGCTGCCAACAGGTGGCAGGATGGCTCAGCAGGTGAGAGCACGTGCTCCTAACAACAAGGTTGCCAGTTTGACTCCTGCATGGGATGGTGGGTTAATCCTACCCACAACTAAGATTGAACACAGCACCTTGAGCTGAGCAGCCATGAACTGCTTTCGGGCAGCCGAATGGCAACTGGACTTGGAGCTGAGCTAGCTGCACCCTTTACAACTAAGATTGAAGGACAGTAACTTGGCTGACCCCCTTCCCCAATTTCCCAACACTGTTCCCTTCCCCAATTCCCCAATAAAATCTTTTTTTAAAAAATTGAAATCGATTATTTTAAGAAAAAATAAAAAATTCTTAACTAAGGTGGGCCATGGTGGGAAGTCACATCCTTGGTCTGTAGCTTCCTTGACAAAGGTCAATCTTTACCTTAATTGAGCCTATCGGTTGTCTTTTTGCACCTAAAATAACATACCCCTGGAATGTCAGAATAATCCCTTTTTTCAGACCCCCCAAAGGGTACAACCCACCACACCAGAGCAGGAAACTTCAAAATTCCTCATTGTCACCTTGTTCCCCAAATACCATCTCTATGTGCTGTAAAATGCTAACTATCCTATACCCATCTATGTGAAAGAAGTACCTGTCTCTTCAATTTACTTTTATCCAATCCCAGAGTTTTCCCCGCTTTGCTTTCTCCTATCCCCTTAATCTACAACCAATGGATTTCATATAACCCTCCTCCTCTGATTCTAATGTATAAAATATGTTGCAAAACCACCATTTCCTGGAGCATTTCCTCAATCCATTGAGATTTTGCTTCCTGGCAGTTGTCGTCAGTTTGGCTCAAATAAACTCA
>NW_017731499.1:868190-870557 GCF_001890085.2 Hipposideros armiger
TTAGAAGAAAATAAACTTGCCAAGTTTTATGGCTAGCTAGAAAATAAGTTGACTCTGTTTGTTAAAGTTTTTTTTCCCTTTTACTCACTAACCGCTTTTTTTTGCTTCTGTATCCAGCCTTAGCTATAAATTCCCCACTAGCCAAGACTTGAAGTCCGCTCTCTCTCCAATGAGACGGCCCCCCCAAAGCTTGGGAATAAAGTCTTTGAAATGAAAACTCTTTGTCTCGGTTCTTGTTAATAACCGGCTCCCCAACAATACCACCTATTTTCAATCAATAAACAAAATTAAATAACTAAGGACCCAGGACCTGAATGCATTTTTGTCACTGAGGTGTTTTACATTTTAAGAGGCGCCCTGAAAGAAGGCAATGCATAACCCAGTGGAATGAGTTAATAATGGTGGAATTTCAGGTACTCATCTAATGTGATGGATTTAATCTTTATGCTCCCCACCCCTTTCCACAAATTCATATGTTGCGATCCTAACCCCCAAGGTGATGGTATTAGGAGGTGAGGCCTTTGGGAGGCGATTAGATCATGAAGGTGGAGCCCTCATAAATAGGATTAGAACCCTCATAAAAGGGACCCCACAGAGCTTCCCTTTGCCTTTTCCACCAGGTGAGGACACAGCAAGAAGAAACTATGAAACAGGAAGAGGGCCCTAGCCAGACACCCAATCTGCCAGCACCTTGATCTTGGACTTCCCAGCCTCCAGAACTGTGAGAAAGAAACATTTGTTGTTTAAGCCACCCAATCTACATTATTTTTGTTGTAGCCAGCCAAACAGGCTAAGATATCTAATTTTGACTTATTGAGCATCTACATTGTGCCAGAGAAGATGCTATGATACAAGAATATACAAGTGCTCTTTTCTGTCAAAGAATTTGCAGACGACTTTCAGGGAACACGTACGTAAGCAGACCTGCTTAGCAGAATGGTGTTAAGATGATACTGTGAAAACAGTCCCTGGACACCTACCCTCCCGAGGCTTCCTGTAGGCCCAGCACATTATTTCTAGCCTTAGCACAGCATCTAGCTCACAGTAGTTGCTCTGTAAATATTGGCTACTGTTGCCTTACAGCTTGGTCCTCGACCGCCCCTTCACACCAACCCCTGACCTAATGAGGTCATTAGGGAGGGTCTCGGAATGTCGAGACCCGATTGAATGATGTCGGTTATCTCCCTTACCTTTATGGCCGTGGTACAGCGACGCCATCCTGGGTATCAAGTGCGAGGAAGTATGAAGGCACTGCTAGTGTTGGAATACAATAGGGCAGGCTGATGGAAAAAAGCCATAAGGCACGGATCACACGGGCTTCAGAATAAACAAGCTTCACTTCTTTGAAGTTTCTCAATAAAAGCTACGCGTTGGCCTGATTCGGGGCTCAGTCCCAGAGAGGCTGTAGCCCCTTGGCCCCGCTTTAACTCTATACCTGACTCTTGTGTTTCTTGAACCCTGCGCCACCCCTCTCGCTCTCCACAGCCCTTGCTGAGCAGAACACGGCAGACTACGCTATGGAACAAGCCGGTGTGAGCCCTGAGCCTTCAGGGGCTGTGGATCTGCCTCTCCCGGTGCTGCCTCCTGCCCCCAGCTCTCTCCAAAAGGCCCTCCATCAGCCAATCTGCTATCTTTGTTTAGTCCGCTTTCCTCGCTCCTTCAGTCATTAACATATTATTTTCAGGGTGGTAGGCTTTGACTCCCAGCAATTACTCGTAGAGTTTTGCTCCAGATAAACAAACAGGGAGGGGATTGCTTTAGGGTCAGATTCAGGCACTGGGTGTTACAGTGTACAATTTTGAAGGCTTGAAGACAGAAGGATGGATAAGTTGGGCTGTGCTCGTGGCCTGGCTGTAGCTCCCTAGAACAATCCCAAAGGAAGCTGAAAAGGTAGTGCCGTCAGCCAACAACCCTGCTAATTATGTTCATCAAAGTTAGTGAATTACAGGGCCGGCCAAGAGGCGCGATGGTTAAGAGCCAGCTTGGGACGCCAGAGGGCCCCAGTTCGGATCCCACATATGAGGGCCAGTGACACTGCCCTCCACAGCTAACATGCTGTACAACAGCTCAACCTGGAGCTGGGCTGCCGTGAGTCGCCGGTGACAGCGTAGGCTGCAGCCCCTGTTGCAGTGCTTTGCCATGGTGTTGCGGGGAACCCAAACAAAGAGACAGGACACCATGGCATGGGAAGCAACCTTTACTAATGCCGGCACTGGCTCAGCGGATTCACATCCAGAGGCTGAGCCCCGACCTGGGAAGGACTCGGGATTATATACCCTGAGGTTTCCGGGTTAGCAGCTAAGCTTCCTTATTAGGACATGCAGCCTTGTGCCAGTTCCTGACTGGCTTCCAGGTGAGGTAGGAATT
>NW_017731499.1:874546-877282 GCF_001890085.2 Hipposideros armiger
CTCTGAGCAACAGGGCCGCCAGTTCAATTCCCACATGGGCCAGTGACGCTGCGCCTGAGCTGAGCTGTCACTGAGCTGCCAATAGGTGGCAGGATGGCTCAGCTGGTGTAACAAGAGTGCCTGTTTGATGGTGGACTACGCCCACCCGCAACTAAGACTGAACACAGCATCTTGAGCTTAGAGGCCATGAACTGCCGAAGGGAAGCCAGATGGCGACTGGCGCCCTCCACAAGGAAGACTGAAGAACAACTTGGCTGGTCCCCTTCCCCAGCACTGTTCCCCTCCCCCAGTTGCCCAATAAAATCTTAAAAAAAAAAAAAAAAAGAAATATCCTACATCATTCTGATGGCTCACAGGAGTAGAGTAACAGCCTTCCTTTTGGGGGGTCATGTGGAGACTTAAATGAAATAAGTTTAATTCGAGGGAAGTGGGCCCAGCTACTGACTGATTCTCTGAAACCCCAAAACCGTTGGGGTGTTTGCTTTTTTCCTTTAAAACTTGTTTTCCTAGATTTCTTAAGTGACTGCTGAAACTTTTCCAAGCTAGCAACATAGATAACAGAATTGAGGTTAGAATCTAAAGCAATGGACAGTATAGCTTTGATAAAACTTTTCCAGAGTCTTTTTAAGTTTGATTTGTTTATTTTACATTTTCCCCAAGGTATACAGACCAATGGCAAGGAACCAGCTGAGTGAAATGAGCCCAAATCTGGGGGCTTTCTTTATCTTTACAACCCAGCAGTTTTCAGAGGAAAAAAAGGTCAAGAGTCAGCAGCTGAGACAGAAAAAATGGTTTCTATAAACTAACATGCTCGCCTGCCATGTCAGGGTCACCCAGAGTTTCACCCCTGTAATGAGAGCAGCTTGGAAGCCACTGGGAGTATCAGGCCCAACAGTGATCGCAGCTATTGATCGGGAGGGAAATTGGTCTCTGCTCCCTTCGGAGCAGGGCGCAATCTCTCCTCCAGTGCCGTGTACTGTGCAGGGGGCATGGCTGCTTTGGAGGATTAGGACACTCCTTATCCCAGTGGTCTGGGCTTCCANGTTTGTGAAAGTCTTGAGAAAGTTTTATGTATAGTTAAACTAAATACAATCAATCAAGTACATTTAAATATCAAAAGTAGAGCCGGCTGAGTGGCTCAGTTGGTTAAGAGCTCACTCAATAGTGCGAGCTCTGAGCAACAAGAGTGCGAGCTCTGAGCAACAGGGGTTCAGTCCCCAGCTGAGCTGCCAACGGGTGGCAGGAGCGCTCAGCTAAAAAAAAAAAAAAAGTAAACTAGCGGAGTTGAATGTTTTCTCTCTCTCTGCTAAACAGGATAAATTTCTTAGGCTATTGGTCTATGTTTCATATTGTTTCCCAATCAGGTTCCTGGTTACTGAAAAAAAAAAAAGCTAAAGTCTACACAATAGTAACCACTAAGTTTTGCTAATAGTTATGTAAATTCCTGTATTTTAGGAGTGCTAGGGTTCCTGTGTCCTCAGCTTCAGAGTATAGGCCAATGTAAAGGAAGCTTACTCTCCTTAATCTGGCAGGATCATATAGTTCTGCCCCCCCCCACTCCCGTTTCCTCTCTCATAAAGAGACTTAAATCCTAAAGGCCAGAAATTTGTTTAAATGTCTTTAACAACCAAGACAGAAAATCAAGGAATAAGGGCACAATGAGACCAGAGGGTGAGACCAAAGACAAAGCCAGACTTCAGGCCACAGTTATAAACAACCCAGGGCTAAAGCCACCTCAGGACACCCCAAAGGTCCCAGGAGAGAAATGCCAAATAAAGGAGCCTGCTTCTGCAATGTGGAAGCCCAGACCACTGGGATAAGGAGTGTCCTAATCCTCCAAAGCAGCCATGCCCCCTGGGCACAGTACAGGGCACTGGAGGAGAGATTGCGCCCTGCTCCAAAGGGAGCAAAGACCAACTTCCCTCCCAACCAATAGCTGCGATCACTATTGGGCCTGATACTCCCAGTGCTCTCATTACAGGGGTGAAACTCTGGGTGACCCTGACATGGCAGGCGAGCGTGTTAGTTTATAGAAACCATTTTTTCTGTCTCAGCTGCTGACTCTTGACCTTTTTTTCCTCTAAAAACTGCTTGGTTGTAAAGATAAAGAAAGCCCCCAGATTTGGGCTCATTTTACTCAGCCTGTTCCTTACCATTGGTCTATATACCTTGGGGGAAATGTAAAATAAACAAATCAAACTTAAAAGGATTCTTAAAAAGTTTTATCAAAACTACTGTCCAATGTTTTAGATTCTAACCTCAATTCTGTTATCTCCTATGTTGTTAGCTTAGAAAAGTTTCAACAGTCACTTAAGAAATCTAGGGAACCAAGTTGTAAAGGGGAAAGTGCATACCACAATGGTTTAGGACTCCAGAGAATCAGTAGCTGGGTCCACTTCCCTCGAATTAAACTTATTACATCTTAAGTCTCCACAGGACTCCCCCCAAAGGAACACTGCCACTCCTATTCCTGTGAGCCATCAGAAGACTTCAAGCTACTATTCAAGAAATAGCCTTTATCTAGTAACAGGATATCAACTTCCAAGTAACTCTTCAACAGGGCTCCGAACTGCAGCAGTGGCTGCTCTCCTAGTTCCTGAAGCCACTTACGCTTATAATGTGACAAGACTTAACAATATTCGCCCCACACCACCAAGGGCTTTTAAATATTAATAACAGTCATTGGCTTATAGACAGCCACCTCTTAAGATATCAGGCTCTCTTATTTTTTTTTTT
>NW_017731499.1:884830-888932 GCF_001890085.2 Hipposideros armiger
TAAAACTATCATAGTTTCATTTATAAAATTTTTTAAAGGATATTATTCACATAATGGTGATTATGCAAAAATATACTTATAGCTCTCGAATAATTTTTACATTGTGAGGGACAGGGTTGGCACTTCCAGGGTTTGGCAAACTTTTTAGACGGGACATACCCAAAGAGCCGCATGTGGCTCGCGAGCCAGTTTGCCGACCCCTGTCTACACCATCTCCTCGTAGACCCTGGCTCCTAGAAGGTCTACGTTCCAGGAGAGCTGCGGCCACCGTTACCACCCCTGGAGCCAGGGATGGCTTTTCTTTGGCTCAGGAACAAGGAAAAGACCCAGATGGCAACTGGGCATGAGGGTTGGAAAGGGGGCAGAGAAGCTGGGGTGCATGGTTGCCTAGCATCTGACTGAATAAATGAGGCTGACTCAATGAGTCATAAACAAAAATGCTTCAATAAGGGAAGAAGGAATAAGATTAATGATGACAAAGTTTCACTCAATCACTAAGTACTAATTATGATTGCTTGTTACCCTAATATTCAATTTCTTTCCCAGAAATATCAGCGCCACTTCACAGATGAAGAAATTGCTGCCCTGAAACAGACAGAGGCTGAGATGACAGAAGAAGTTGGTGACAGAACAAGTAGTAGAACCCGGGTCCTCCCACTTCCTACTTCAAGCTCTTTCCAATACGTTATACTTCAGAGAGAGCCCTGAATACAAAGCATTGATGGCAGGTGTAAGGGTGAAACTCAGGGGCTCAATAACACAGTTCGAGGTAGCTAGTTTGCAGTTTAACTCACCTCATAGCGCGCTATCTAGTCACCTGTAATGAGACTGTTTGTTTACAGTTTGATCCATCCTGATAGTCATGTTTTCTCTTTGTTTCTCCCCTCACTGATTAACTGAAGAACTCCATTCGTTCCCTTTCTCAGGTAAACCTATACCTCATTAATTAATAACATCCTAACCTGGGAAAGAGCAATTTCTTAATCCTCAGGCACCCAGACACTGGAATCCAATTTACAAATTCTTGCTTGTGATACTGGTGATGGCCAAGTCCGAGTCCGGAGTCCGGAGATAACACTGTCTTCAAACAGACCAGACCCCAGGAAGGATGTCAGCCCCCAAACCTGCCAGACCGACTCCCCCTTTCCTATATAAGAAAAAGCTAACCTGAAGTTACTGCAGCTGTCTATCAGACTGCCCTGGCAAAGGAGCCTGCCAGTATTTCTCTTCCCCCCCTGTCTCAGCAGCGGTCCCCTCTCAGACTCTGGGCTCTGCCCCGGCGACCCCCACCCCCAACCCCCACTGGTGTTTCTCTCCTTACTACCTGCGGCAGCCGTCATCTTTGGACACCGCCGTGGGCATTCTCTCTCTGCCCTAACTTTAATAAAACCTTCCTTTGTAGAGTCTGTGAATGCTGTCACCTTCTGTGCATGACCAGGGGTGAATTCCACGCCACGACAGCAGGAAGCGTGTCCGCAAATCAACAGCAACAACTGATATGGACCCACCACCATCGTTCCAGCTCTCAGGGAATCAATGCACCAACCCTCTTGGGCCCTGCTCAGCCCCACGGTGGCTTCTCCAGTCAATGCTTATTACTCCAAGGACTCACTAGCACCCAGGCAAGAAGCTGTATCTTCCAGGAAATCTCAGAATCTTCACCAACTTGGAGCTTTCTTGCCACCACCAGTCAGCCTGAGCCCAGTTGGGGTAAGGTTTTATAGTCAGCACTTAAGGAGAATGTCACATGCGGACAGGATTACCCTTAAAGGCTCCAGTTAGAGGCCACTATCCTGTACCGTCTCGAATTAGGTCCCGCCCATTGCTGTCCCTCCAGTAAAGGGACACATCACTAGTCCCCTTGGCGAGGCATTAGATGGCATGGGGAGCTACATCTAGGGGTAGGTTATACCCTAAAAAAAAAAAAAAGAAAAAGAAAAAGAAATATCCCTTAATATACGGCAATCTGCTCATATTAGGAGAGCTTGTGGGGCCTGAGCCTGCACAGGGGACCAGGGGTCACGTCTCCCCCACTGCACAATCACCCAGAGTACAGATTCCTGACCAAAGGGTGGAATCCCCCACACGATTTAAAACTCTCCTTCCTTAACTCCCTCCTTCTCTTTCCCTGAGTGAATATAGATGAATTTACATATGTTATTTGTATGGCTTTGAAGCAGACCCAGTTGGCACCCCCATAGTAAAGGCCTCACCGTGTCCCCGGCCTCACCTTTCCTTGACCTATAGCTTCGTAATAGGTCATCCCCCTGCAGCTTGAGCTTGGATATGTCCCCATCCCAGTTCCCTGCTTTAGAAAATTACCCCAAAACTTATCATTAATACCCTTACGCTTACTGATCCAAACCTCTATGGTCTAGCATTCTTTCCAGGCTACTCCCATCATTGTTCCTGGGTTGCTGATGCCACCGGAGAGCCACATCGCCTGAGGGAAGGCTCCATGCAGACCCCGTTCCCCTCTCCCAACCTTCAAGTAGCCTCTGGAGAAACGCCCAGATTTTCCCTTAAAAACCCCAAGCTGGGGCCGGCCGAGTGGAGCGTTGGTTAAGAGTTGGCTTGGGACGCCAGCTCTGAGCAGCAGGGCCCCGGTTCGGATCCCACATGAGGGCCAGTGACANTGGCATATCGAAGGCTGGATATGCTGTTGTTACTTTACATAATATCCTAGAAAATGCAAGCCTCCCCTCTGGAGCCAGCGCACAACTAGCTGAGCTAATAGCTCTTACTCGCGCATTGGAGCTGAGTAAAGGAAAAAGAGCCAATATATACACTGCCTCAACACATACCTTCTTAGTATTACATGCCCATGGCAGCATTTGCAAAGAAAGAGACTTCTTAACATCCACAGGGTCACCCATCAAATATCACCAAGAGATTAACACACTGCTACAGACAGTACATTCTCCTCAAGAAATAGCTGTCACACATTGCAGGGGACACCAAAGGAGAAACTATGAGATCTCTGAAGGCAACAGGTTAGCAGACCAAGCAGCTAAGAATGCTGCCAAACTAGGTCTCAACCCTACACTGGCTCCTCTAGTCTGGGATGGGTCCATAACCCAGATCAAGCCTCGTCAGGGTAGATATCGCAGAGAACTCACTCTAGATCCCAGCTGCAACAGTGATATACATTTATTTAGTCCAGCTGAATATATATCTTTATCTTTTTTTGTAATGCCTGCCATGACAGTTGCTTTAAATGTAGACTTTGGTCACATGGCTTGTACAATGACAAAAGCCCTTAACGCAATCTCACAGGCCATCCATGCTATGGGACAGGAATTGGGACAAGTTAGAGAAGCCATCCTTGAAAACGGGGCTGCTATAGATTATCTGCTCCTCAGACATAACCAAGGATGTGAAAGCTTCAGAGGATTATGTTGTATCAGCTTGTCTGATAATTCCCACTTACTTGAAAATAAGGTCCAACCAATTTATGATATAGTTTCTAACATCAAACAAAGAACTGGATTCTTTAACCTAGATCTTTCCTTCCTTACATCCTTGCTCCCCAACCTAGCAGGGCTTAAGGAAATATTTCTCATTCTTCTTTTATTCGTTATTTTAAGAATTACTTGATGCTGTTGCCTGCAATTCATCTCTGCTTGTCAGCCTAAAGCACTACAACAGCTACACCTGGAGCTGTTCATCTACTGGGGACCCTTAGATGGACTTCTGGGCAAGCCCTGGCTGCCAGCCAGTCCCTCTCTACGTCACTCCTCGGCCTGAAGTAGCCAGAGCGGTCGTCGCCCCCATTCCCTAACGGCAGTTAGGGTTTCGCTTTCAGAGCGGGGAATAAGACAGGTTAGTTAGTATAACGTCAGGCAGTCAGGAATTCCCTGGTAGACTGAACAAAGATAAGGAAAAAATTGGTTAGTCCTTAAATTAGCCATTCCTTCAAAATTATAGGGTAACTCCCTCATACTGGAACAGAGACATCAATCATGCCCCAGAGCAACAAAGCCATTTTGAAGGACATTAGGAAAGGCCTTCCCAAGGCTGAGCAACAGAACAAATCTCATCAACCCCTTAATAACACACACCACCAGTATTTCAGCATTCCCCCTTCCAGGCAGAAAAAAAA
>NW_017731499.1:891142-893598 GCF_001890085.2 Hipposideros armiger
TTACCTTCCTTGAAAACACACCTTATTTCCTTTCATACTAATTAGAATCCATAGCCTCTAAAACCTTAATTTTTACTGACAACCAAAAGCAAGCAATTAGCATTTTTACTGGCAAATCCAAGAATATACTTTGTAACCTTAAAAAGCATAGGCTTTTGTAATAAAACATAAGATATATTTATTAACAGATCTTAATCTATCTTTGAACATTTCTGTGACAAGAAGCTAGAAATAGATGACCTTAGCAAAACTAAAATCTTAAAATTTGCCAATAGGTGTTGAGAAATCACACCTAAGCATCCCCAATATATGATCATTACTTTAAAGTTTCACTTAAAACCTTATTTGAGTGACTTTTTATTAGTTCTTAACTCTTATGAGATCCCAAAGAATTATACAAGTTAATTTTGAAAAATCTTGTAGCAGAGATAACAGGACTTTAAAAGTAAGCTTATTTAGAATGTTAGCACAGGTGGACTCAGGCCATCTCCCTTACAATGAGTCCCACTGCAGGTGGTCCCTACAGGAATGCGACCAGCAGAGTAAGGGGGGGAGGGGGTCCCAAGAGACTGAGAAAGGGATGGAGTGGAAGAATGGGAGGGAGAGGTGGAAGAGGGTGCCGAAGCCTGAGGAAATGTAGCCAAACACAAGCGGTATTGGTTATCTCGAAACTGTATGGCAGCTGGCAGGGCTGCTTGTTTTTTAGAAGTGTTAAGAGTCTGATTTAAGAGTAACATGACATCTTTCCAAGACCTGAGTTAAGTTTTGGAAAACTTCTACTTGTACTTGTCTGGGTTGTCTGAAAACTTTCCTAAATCGCCCTTTATTTGTCTAAGATCCTGGCATGAAAAGGGGATCTGAACTCTAGCAGGCCCCAATTCTCCCAGCATTTCCTGTAAAGGGAGGAGATTTGCCCCATGCTGGGAGCACTTTAATGTAGGAAGTCCTGAAATTAGCTGGGGAGTCCCCCAAAGCCAGCTCTGGGGGGAGGGGAGGGTATAGTGTTTGGGGACTATCTTTTGACTGGGTGTTTCTATGGGCGCAAAATCCTGAACATAGGAAACTTCTGACCATTTGCCTTCCCGTCTGCAAAACACACCTAGCTGCATGATAGTGTTATAGTTAATACTTTCCTTCTGAGGCCACGTTTCTACGCCTTCTCATTTGTATTGAGGCAACGCGTTTGAAAAGATTTGAACAGAAGACAACCAGGCCTTGCTTCTTCAAAGTCTGGGGGTCAAATTTATCCCAATGATTATGATGCAATTCAGGGGAGTGGAGGCGCCTGAGGGCCGACTGCCCATCTGTGGGGGAAGGAGAAAGCAAGGCGCCCCGTTATACTTCACCTCCCAATATCTTATCTGGAGGGTCCTCCAGACCTCTGAGTGGGCCAGGGAAATCGCACGACCTGGTTCCGTGGCTGGTGCGGGGCCATGGCGTGCGAGGATTTAGTCGTGCCTTATCCAGGCAGCCAACCCATGTCCCCGGGTGGGCACCTACCTAACTCCGTGTGTGTCCCCTCCTGAACTTCTGGCGCTGGCCTGTGGGCCGATAAAGGCAGTGGCCAATAATGGGGCATCTGGCCTGACTCTGAGTGTCTTTAAAATTGGTGTCACAGTCAATGTAGTGGTGGCACTCCGTATAAAGATGTTTTAAGGAGGGAGTACATGTTCAAGGTCTGTAGAGAAGGCACACGGTGCACGTGAAACGCTGTGGCAGGGCGCCGTGATGCCCAATATGTAAGGGCGGATACACAGAGATATTGGAAGCCTCATAAGGCTTCAGATAAGGCTACTTTCTTGAGGCAAAGTGAGTCCGGAAAATGTGGTCTCTCCTCCAGGATCTTGCCTAACGGTGTAATAGCACCGGTGTAAAAGGAAAGTGGCCAGATATTTGGTACCCTATGGGTGGAGCCCCTCACGGAGGTGGGCCACTAAGTAATTGCTGGGAAGTGCACAGCGAGTGGAACGGGCACAAAAACAGCAGAGATGCAGAGACCAAGTTCCATATTCTTCCCTTAAGCTGTCCTGAGGCTGGCGTGGGGTGTTGAGGAGGTCTCACAGGGAAGGGGCCCTGGATCAGCATCTCAGGGGTTGAGGAGAGACAGTCAGGATGAAAAAAGCAGTGCAGGTAGAGGAGACGTTCTACCAGCACCCTTACGGGCCATCGGGCTGAGAAGGGACCAGTGAAGCCTTTGGGACTCTACTGCAGAGTGGCCGAGGATAAGGGTCCCTCAGTTCCCTGCAAAGGCCCACAACCTAGCCACGTGCCAGTATCCAGCCTTCTCACAGAAAGGAAGAGGCAGCAAAGTAGCAGAGAGGGAGAGGGAAAACCACTGGCCAGCACCCACGCGGGAAGTGGGGTCAGAGGAAGACCCAGGGAGCCTTTGGAACATGTCACAGAGTCGCTGTGACCAGAGTTCTGCAGATGCATCCAAGAGTCATTCACCCCAACCT
>NW_017731499.1:898103-903846 GCF_001890085.2 Hipposideros armiger
CTACTTAAAACCTGTGACTTCCCAACATTCCCCAAGCCATTCTGGACCTAACTCTTGCATAATCACAGACAGGAAATAGATTTTAACATTTCCCCAGGCCAGTATACTTGTTGATTGTGAAGACTAATGTTTCTAAACCCGTAGCCACCCTATACAAATAGCTTTGAGCTCTGCTCCTTAAGAAATTCATTAATTAAAATCTATTTTTTCCTCATTGAGGGGCCTTGGGATACAGAAGGCACCCCTGCAAGATTGCCAGTCACAACCAAAGAAGCCAACATGGTCTTCCAAGCTGATATTGAGACCCCTTCCTCTCACCTGAGATCAGATAGGGTGAGAGTTCCGTGAATCCCCCAACAGGCAGGGACAGCCCTACACCCCTGCCCAGCAGGAAGCAGACACAGAAGAAAAGACCTCCTGTCCCTCAACTTCCCATAGAAATTTTATGGGGATCATGTCTCTCAAGGGGAAAACTAGGCAGGCAATAGAGGCAGGCATTGGGTTTCTGCATTCCTGCACGTCCCACAGAGCACGACCGTCCAGGGGACCTCCCCTCTCCACCCAAAACTCACCCTTTGTATTGTAATTATCTACCCCTGCGGGAAAATAAATGGGCACAAAATACCCAACTAGATCAGACCAGTCACTCGTACCTGTGCAGTACCTCTTGTCAATCACAGGTGCCAATCAAGTGGTCCCATGCCCAAAGGGAAACAGCCCATTCTAGAGAAAGGGGATAAAAACTCCAAGTCCAGAGAAGCCCGGCCCTTGTTTTGACCCCATTCCTTCTTTTGAGCCTTTGGACATGGCCTACGCCAAACTCTTTGCAATGTAATTTCTCTTCTAATAATGGGCCCTTGAGCCATTCTCTACTGCTCGGGCCCACTTCTACTTTTTTGAAATGTACTCTCTTTAATAAACTACTTTTTCACTACTTTACTCCGGTATCTCATTCAGTTCTTTGCTCGAATTGCCAAGGACCTGGATTTCGTGCCAAGAAGGGCACATTCTCCGACAACACTCCCAACCCCCGGCTTTGCTTTCTCCCACCCCCTTAATCTACCACCAATAGATGTCATATAACCTTCCTGATGGCTCCTCCTTTGATTCTAAGTATAAAATGAGCTGCAAACTGCCATTCTCCAAAGCATTTTCTTAATCCGTTGAGATTTTGGTTCCTGGCAATTGTCGTCAGTTTGGCTCAAATAAACTCATTAAACTTTTCTTACGGTTTGTGCGTTTCTTACAATGACTCTAATAAATGTCAACTAAATCCAAAATTTTCTTTTAACAACAATAAATAATAATCATAATAATGTTTTCAAATCCAAGGAATGTAAAGTTCTTTTCCAGAGGATCTAGTTGCTTTTGTAGGGGCTTAGAGTATGTTACCCCAAAACATGCCACTCTGGTCTATTGATTATTTTGAATTAAAGGTACTTGAGAAATAGCTGGTGCAAGAAGGACAACCTGGGGGCCGGCCGAGTGGCTCAGTTGGTTAAGAGCGCGAGCTCTAAGTAACAGGGTCACCGGTTCAATTCCCACATGGGCCAGTGAGCTGCTGCTGAGCTGCCAACAGGTGGCAGGATGACTCAGCTGGTGAGAGCATGTGCTCCTAACAACAAGGTTGCTGGTTGACTCCCGTATAGGATGGTGGGCTATGTCCACCCACAACTAAGATTGAACACGGCACCTTGAGCTGAGTAACCATGAGCTGCCAACCGTGGCCAGATGGCAACTGGACTTGGAGCTGAGCTAACTTTGTCCTCCACAACTAAGACTGAAGGACAACAACTTGGCTGTTCCCCTTCCCCAATTCCCCAACACTGTTCCCCTTCCCCAATTCACCAGTAAAATCTTCAAATAAAAAAAATTTAAAAAAGGACACTCTGACCCTCCTTTGTCCCTGAAAGCAGAAGATAAATCACCCAGGTGAAAGGTGCCTTTCCTGTACCAGGAAGGTTGAGGGCATCCTTATCACCAGAGACAGAAAATTTAGGGCCAAAAGGGCTGTATAAACAACCAAATCTTGTTAATACTTCCTCACCATTTTTCTAACCCTACTCCAAAGCCCTTTGTCAATTCTTCACAAATTGCTTCTTTGTCTAAAAGATATAAAAGCTTCCTATTTTGGTCACTTCTTTATATCATATCTTTGTGGGGCTCCCATACTAATGTACCACATAAACAAATTTGATTTTCTCCTGTTAATCCATCTTTTTATTACAGAGCATCTCAGCCAAGGATCTATTGGATTGTCGGAAAATTATTTTTTCTCCCCTATACTTTCTGCAAATAAATAGAGAAAAGTGACTCGCGTCCCACTCCTGCATCTTGCAGATCTCTTACTCGCTTGGAGATCTGGATCAAGACACTCGCTCTCAGGCATGGCCTCTTGGTCTTGGGGTTCCCACAAAGAAGGCCCTCCTTCAACCTACCTGGCAAAGTCTTTCCTCTGAGCACTCTGCCCGCCAAACCCCTGTGACATGTCTTTTCTGCCTTGGGCCATTTTTCAGTGCTTGCCTTGCATCTGGCTGCCTAGGAGAGATGTGGAGGGGATATGGGACCCCTGGGGGCAGAGGTTGGAAAACGGGAAAAAAAAGAGGCCTCTTATCCAGCTTAAGGGGAAACATCTACAAAACAGGCCCTGCAGGAGGCCAGGAGTGGTGTCAGGCCAACACCTGGGCTGTATTATGCTAAGAGTGCCTCTTCCTTTCCTCCTTCTTGAGTGGCATTATAAAAAGACTTCCTGTTACCTGGATGAGGTAGATGCAGACTCAAGAAAGAGAGAGAGGGCTTGGGGTGAAAAAGGGGTAGGGGACCAGCTGCCTCCTTTTGTCTCACACAGCTCCTGGCACACACAACTGCCTTTAGCAGATTTGTACTTGGAGCCTGTCATCACACTAAGAACCTTCCTGTGGCCAGCCACGCTTTGAAATTGCTTCTATTCTTATCCCCTTTTTTAATGAATGAGGCAAGTGAGGCTCAGAGTGGTTAAATGACACTCTCCTGATCACAGAGCTAAAATAAGTATCAGAGCTAGTCCTCAAACTGGATGCCTGAGGCCAAACCTTATACCCATCAAAGCATAATTCTTTAAAAAATATTTTTAATTCTCATTCAACTAGATCATATGCATGTGTCCAAATCTTATTTAACTCATTTGTGAGGGAAGCAAATTAATGACAAGGCTATGTCATCACACCGTATTAATGTTGTAAAATTGTAAGATGCCTGGGCCCTTATCAATTGTGCAAATAGACTTGCTTTTCCCTAGAGAGTCAAATAAGCTTCAGGTAGGCTTGTTAAAAAATATGCTGTAATCATCTTTTTGCCTTACTTCCAAGTTTTAGATGGTTCTAAATCCTCACAATCTGAATCTTGTAAAAAATTAATCAACAGAAACCTCATTTGAAATGAAGTAGGGAGGCCGGAAGGGGGCGCTCTCACAGCCTAAATCAATTCCAAAGCACAACAGGAGGAACTCTCTGTAACAGGCCTCCCAATTTCCTCTTCTTCTGCATAAGAGTCTCTCCTGTCTTATGTTTTGGGGACTTGTATGTGGCTTGCCGTAGCTGTGATGTAGAATATTTCTTGAGCCGGGATCGTAGTCTCATGAAGCCGAAGAATAGAGACATGGACCAGAGAGGTCGAGTTTGTAGCAAAGGAGAGTTTTATTAAAGCAAGAGAAAGGTTACAGCTCCCAAGCGGAAAATGGGATGCCCGCTAGCTGGGGTAAAAGGCTTGAGTTTTATACTTTTTTTCTGCCTGGGAGGGGAAATGCTGAAATACTGGTGCCTGTTATTAAGGTATTTATCAGATTTGTTCTGTTGCTCAGCCTTGGGAAGGCCTTTTGTAATGTCCTTCAAAATGGCTTTGTTGCTCTGGGGCATGATTGATGTCTCTGTTCCAGTATGAGGGAGTTATCTTATAATTTTGAAAAGAAATGGCTAGGGTAAGGAATGGCCAGTTTTTTTTATCTTTGTTCATTCTACCAGGGAATTCCCAACTGCCTGACGTTACACTAACTAACCTGTCTTATCTGCATGTACCCAACTGCAACTCCTTGTTATTTCCGCATAAACCCATTTTTGCTGGAGAAATATCTGGCTGACTTTTTGTTTAAGGTCAACAACATCCATGCTGTTGTTGCTCATAGATGATAATGAGGCCCTGCTCTTGGTCCCCTCAAGGAATCCCCACTATCCCTACCCAGGGGCTTTCCTGGGGTCCCTTTGCCCTACTACTCCCAAGTCTGGAGAGAACCAAGGTATCACAAGGTCATGCTCAAGTCTGACTTGGTCAAGACCCGGGAACATAAGCTTCCTTCCAGCTTTCAAGGACATGACTCATCACGCAAACAGACAACAGGGATCTTTCCGTACCAGGTATCTTTACCCTTTCTGCTTTGGCCACTCTATTTAAAATGTCTTCTACTCACTGCTTTTCTCTATTAACCTCAGTTTCTGTTGGAAAGTCAAATGCCTCCAAGGAAAGTCATCATGTTCAGAGGCAAACGAGCAGAAAACCTGCTGCTGGCTAATTGGGAAATGTACCACAAGCAAAAAGTCTTCTGTTCAATAGGACCCCTGTGGTCCTGCCCTTGTTTTCTGGAGAGGAAACTAAGATGAAGTTAGAGGAGAAAATGTTTACATGTCTGTATTTCTCCCCTTATTGATGTTCACATTTTCCCCTTAGAATTAATTTCCCCAGAATAATTTTAACCATCATGGTAAAACATTCAGAACTTAATCTTGGTGTTTCCTTTGATTCAGAAAATGAGCTTTTGCACAGGGAAATATTACCTTGTAACAATGCTAATTGTAAGGACAGACACTCGCCTGGATATAGGAGAAACTCCAAATAACAGTGGCTTATAAGAGCAAAGAAGAGTGTATATTTCGGGCCGGCTGAGTGGCTCAGTTGGTTAAGAGCTTGCTCAAGAGTGCGAGCTCTGAGCAACAAGATCACCGGTTCAATTCCCACACAGGCCAGTGAGCCGCACCCAAGCTGCACCCAAGCGGTGCCCGAGCTGAGTTGCTGCTGAGCTGCCAACAGTTGGTAGGATGGCTATGTTGTAAAGCAAAGCTGGCGAGTCAGGCAGATGATGATACCAGTTAGGCCAATTCAGGGAGTCTTTATTGCAAAGCCTGTGGCTGCGAGGGGGGCTAGTGCCTCCAAAGACCTCACAGCCCCAAAGGGAAGTTGGGTAGGGTTTATAAAGGCAAAAACCGCAGGGGTACATTGAGGCAGGGTAATTCCAAAGAGTTATATAGAAACTGACAAGTCCAAATGAGGAAGTCCCAGGTATGGGAGGCGGAAAGTCCCTTAGACCCCAGGCCCCTCCTGGGTTGGGGTCCCTGTTGGGACAAGTGTCCAGTCCTAGCAAAGTGTTATTACAGAAGCTAAAATAGCAGGGTTATGCTAATATCTAACTATAACTAATTGATTGATAGTTATAGTGTAAGTATATAATGATTAAACTATTATTTAAGCTACTACTGAGTATATTCTGTTGCTGTTGCTGGGCAGGTTAGTTAAAACGGGAAGGGAAATTACTGGGTTTTTAGAGGAACTATTGGGCTTGGGGCTTTTAGCTGGGCTCCTGTTAGTGTAGGGTAAACTGAAGCAAAGTACAATTACAGAAGCTGATAGAGTAAGGTTATAATTTCACATCCTATTATTTGTACGCATATGATTTCCGAGAACAGCTACTGATTTGAGGTAGCTGAAAGCTGGGGGG
>NW_017731499.1:904686-905589 GCF_001890085.2 Hipposideros armiger
TAACAGGTTTAATTACAGGAATGGCCATAACAATGGAATCTCTCTGCTCAATAGGTTTTGGATGGTCTGTTCTGTGTGATTGATTAACTCTGCCTGAGTTCTGTGTCTGGTGGCACATTGTCGGGTCAGAGTATTTCAAGCAGGGATGGTTCGGCGGTGAGGTACCCAAATGGGATAAACGCCTTGCAGAGCCTTCGACATGAATGTAGCAACGCTTGATTCAGCAGAGGCAGAACTCAACAGCGGGCAGAGCGGCACTCAGAACCCAGCCCACAAAATGGAGGCAGATGGTTTTATAATCACACGAACAACAGTGGCATGGTGCCAGCACACATCCACACTAAGGAGTAACTCACATGCAACTTAACATAAACAACCTGAGGTAACTTACATCAACAAGTCTGTGTTTCTCCCCTGTCCCATCCAGGGGGGAAGGGCCAGGCCAGCTGGTCTCCAAAACCTGTAAACATTTCCTCACCCTGGGAGGTCCTGACAGCTGGGCCTCCACACACACAGCAGGCTTGCGATCCAACATCCTAGTTCTTCTTTTGTAAAAATAGTCCTCATGCCTCTTCTCTATATTAGTTCTGCTTAGCAAAGCTATCACAAGCTCAGGAGCCTTTTATTTTATTGTTTTCATCTCAAAGCTTTTGTCTTTGTTCCCATGGTCCAAGCTCCACATTCCAACCAGGAGAAAGGGGAGCATGACCAAAGCAAGGGACTTCTTACTTAAGAAGGCACAACCTAGAAGCTGTCCAAAGCTCTTCCTCTGATTGCCCATTGGACGGAATGTAGTCACATGGACACATCTTACCACAAAGGAGGCTAGGAAATGTCTTGGGTTGTCGGAAAAGTCATGACGCATTTTTGCAAGGAAAAACAGAAAAAAAACATTATTACTTT
>NW_017731499.1:910064-914781 GCF_001890085.2 Hipposideros armiger
TGCACACTTAACAACGAGGCTGGTGGTTCAACTCCTGCATGGGATGGTGGCTACACTCACCTGCAACTAATCAAACACAGCACCTTGAGCTGAACGGTGCAACTGGACTTGGAGCTGCATCCTCCACAACTAAGATGGAAGGACAACAACCTGGCTGTTCCTTCCCCCAATTCCCCAATACAATCTTTAAAAAGAAAGTTAGCCAAAAACGACCTGAACTTTAAAAAACAAAAAAAAGACGAGAGCGCTGTTAGGAAGGGCCATGCCCGTCTTGTTCATGATTGTATCCCAAGCTCCTAGATGAGTGGCTGGCACATAATAGGTGCTCAGCAAGTATTTATTGAACAAATTAGTAGCAGAGGAGCAAGAAATGTGAATAATCTGATTTGCCAAATGGGACAGTCATTCTACTCCCAGTGTAAGGAAGAATCAGAGATAGTTTGAAAACTAAGGCAAGCGTGATGGTTAATTGGTGCTGGTGGTGGGGTAGGTGGGGAATGCGGTTCTGAACCTCTGAGAAGAGGAATGGAAAAGAGAAGGGGTAACCGCTAATTCTTAGACTGCTGTTTATTTTGTGACATCTTCCTCCTTGTACCTTCTACTCACTGGTATTTTGCTATGAAAATAACAGTGTTATGCTGGTGTGGCGATTAGGAAGTTAATGATGATTATAATCGCTTCCTTTGGTTCTCTTGCAATTAATTTAGATATGATATTTCATTTGGTATATACTTGATTCAGTTATACCGAGCTGGCTTCGATGATAGAAAATACAAAAGAGTTTATTGTTAATTATAACAGGATATTTACATAAGTTCCAAGCAGTCCCAAATTTAGTTCATCCATTTAGAGGAAACCTCAAAGGGTGATTTTGAGTTGCCTTATAATTTTCTGTATTTCTGCAATTTCTTTACAGTGAAATTGTTACCTTTCTAATGATAGTTTGGTTTTCAAAAAATAGACTGAAAAAAATAAAACAACTATAAATTTTATTTTTTTCTGTTCTAATCACTCCAAAGGTTTTGGGAACATTTGGTATCACCTGAAATAATTCCAGGCTACTGAAATGTGAAGAGGCCATTTCCCCCGTCCCCTTGCCAGAACATTTCTAGGAGAATCCTAGCTGTTGCAAATCTTTTCTCTAACCTTTTGGTATGTCTATAAATCTCTCAGAGGTAAGTAAACCTCTTGACAGTTTTACAACCCAGAAGTGTTTTTCAAAGGTCTGGGATTCATCCCTTTTGAAAAGTAAACTTCTGAGAAGATAATACTCGAAGGAATCCTCCTGTCTGCCTGTCACTGTGGGCACCTTTCTCGGAGCAAGCAAGGGAAGGAAGAGAAGTTTTACTGTAACTTTTCAGCACACTCAGGCAAGGAAGCCCAGTGTCTTCACCATGTATCCGAATACAGAACTCTTCAGTCCCTCAACACACTGTCACACTCCCATATACTCAGTGCATCTGGATACAGATGGGATTTTCCACTTTGCATCTAAAGGTTGGATCCTTCAGACAAAGACAGGGAAGCCCTGGCCCTGAGATTTCCTAAATCTGAACCTGAGAACCAGGAGTCCTAAATTGTAGTCTCAGCTCAACCAGGAATTTCCCCTCAAAGGTCTTCAATTTCATGCTCTTTACAGGGGACTTGGTTAATCCTTCTCATTTAAATTACCATGAGATTCACTCAGATAGCTGGGCAGCATTTGTGGTATCTTCTCCTCCCACTTCAAGGAGACAATGGATCAAATCTTCGACGGACATTAATATCCTACAGACCTCTGCCAAGAATTTGATTAATGTCTGCCCCAAAGCACCACTAGCAAACAACCAGTGCAAAAAGTATGCCTTGGAGTGTTTAACAACTCCAATGACTTCTCCTACTCTGGATAATGTCTGTTTTAATACACTGGGTAAATAAGAGCTTTATGCCAAAAAATACATGGCAGTTTTCCTTTCCTGTCCAAAATCCTAGATGGTAATTACTGGCCAAATGACTCAGAAAGAATGAGTGAAGGGTAGCATGATCCAGGTGATGCCTGCAAAGCCAGCACTTGGTGAAAGGTGAGTTGGTTAATGCTGTTATAAATATTCATCATTTCTTTAATTTCTAGAAAATTAAATCTAGGAGAAATATAAATACACACACAAAAACCCCCCACAGTTTCTTAATTTCTTGTCTCTTACTTCAGTTGAATACTCTTTATAAATAAATAACATAAGTTGGCAAAAGGAATAAACTCCAATATAAAGAGTGAAGATGCATCTTAACCAAAAAAGAAGATTCAGAGATGTTCTGGAATGGGGACTGTCAGACCTCAGCCAGTGAGATCTGGAACAATGTGAAAGAGATCCAGATCTACAAGACCAGAGTTAATTAGCTTTGGCCAACATTCATGCACTCAACAAATATTTACTGAGTATCTATTACGTGCAATACATGGCATTTGGTGCTGGAGCAAAAACCAACATGATCCTGTCCTCAAATAACTTACTGTTGAATTATTACTCAGCCATAAAAAAGAATGAAATTTGCCATTTGTGACAACATGAATGGACCTAGAGGTTATTATGCCAAGTGGAGTAAGTCAGACAGAGAAAGACAAATATATGATTTCACTTACATGTGGAATCTAAAGAAATAAATAAAAATAAACAAGTAAAACAGAAACAGACTCATAGAACATTTAGATGGTCACCATATGGGAGGGGANGAACCCAAATATCGAGCTTGCTTACATATCCCAGCTTCTTCACTGGATGTTCAATGTTTCTGCAATCTCTCGTGTCATGTAACGTGGATTTAACTCGATCAATGCCTTTATTTGTCATCATCAACCTTGGTGGGCCCCCGTGACCAAGGAGCGTCTTTGAGATAAAAATCACTGGCACGGAATTTCATGAACCATCATTAGCACTGATGTTCTTGTAGAGCATTGCCATTGTAAACTTCCTTTTATTTTTATTTATTTATTTTTAGCTGAGCCATGGTTGACAGCTCAGCGGTATCTCAGCTCAGGCCAGGTTTCAAATTGCTGTTGCTTAGAGCTCGCATTCTTTCTTTCTTTTTTTTTTTAACATTTTATTGTGGAATTGGAGAAGGGGAACAGATAAATTGCTCTCCTTTTGTTCTTCAGTCTAGTTGTGGAGGATGTTGTTTCACTGGCCCATGATGGTATTATCATTGCGCTCTTCCTGGGTGAGGCAGATTGGTCGCCGGCTTCTGGACGGCCGCTCACGGCGGCTCTTGGCAGCTCACATTGGCTGCCGGCCGCTCACGCTGGCTGCCAGCCACATATGGTAGCTTATGGCAGCCCACTGCAGCATGGGCTGCAGCCTACGCAGTCCCCAGCGCCTTAGAGCAGCCCAGCTCCAGGTTGAGCTATTGTTCACCATCTTAGCTTTAGAGGGCAGTGTCACTGGCCCTCATGTGGGATCCGAACTGGGGCCCTGCTGCTCAGAGCTGGCATCCCAAGCCAGCTCTTAACCAACACGCCATTTGGCCAGACCAGAGTTCGCATTCTTGAGTGAGCTCTTAACCAACTGAGCCACTTGGCCCTGTCACTGTAAACTTTATGCAACTTTTCACAAGCTTGACGCGCGTTCTTCCCTTTATGGAAGTAAAACAGTAAAATACGGCAAAAATGCAGAGTTAGGTCTTCCATTTCAACTTGTTGTAAAATCTCCAAAACTCAACCGAATCACTCAATTTCTTTTTAGAATGAAGCTAGAACTGTCAGCTGTCATATGACATAGCAATAACACAGATGCAAATGACTATAGTACTTCTAAAAATGAACTAGCGCCATCTGTCACAAATATGCATCATGACTTTTCCGATGACTCAGTAGTTGCAGAAAGTGCAGCTTACTAGCCCAGTGGGAATCGAACCGGCAACCTTTGTTCAGAGCACGCACTCTAACCAACTGAGCCACCCAGCTGCCCCTATAAATTTCTTAAAGGATACTCAGTATTTTGTTAAAAATGGTTAACTTTGGAGAGTGGAAACAGGCTGTGAAGAGGAGGTAGGTTTTACATTTCATTTTATTCCCTTCTATACTGTTAAATAAATGCACCATGTAGATATATTTCCTTTATAATAATAAGAACTAGTTAATAACAATGAGTGAGCTTCTGGCTTTGATTCAGAAGCATACAATTCAAAGTTGGAAAGGAATTTAGGGGAAATTCAAGTTAAGATATACTATCAAATGGGGAAAAAAAGTAGTTGAAGATTCAGCTGACTACTATGATTCCATTTGCATTTTTAAATTATATATAGGATATAAATATACATATGTAGGTGTGTGTATATAGATATAGCTACATAAAAAGAGAACAAATTGGAGGAGTACACATCAAATTGTGAATTATATTTATTTCTAGAGGTTAGAGATGTGGAGGAGTTTCACTTCCTATTTTATGTATTTTGGTAATGATTTTATTATTATATTGACTCATACCTTAATGAGCAGGGATAAAAATAAACCCCAACGTAGATAAAAATGGTAAGATTCCAAGCAATTTGTTTTTTTTTTTTAATATTTTATTGGGGAATTGGGGGAGGGGAACAGCTTTGGGGAATCAGGGAAGGGGAACAGACAAGTTGCTGTCCTTTTGTCCTTCAGTCTAGTTGTGGAGGACATTGCTTCACTGGCCCATGTTGGTCTTATCATTGTGCTCTTCCCGGTTGAGGCAGATTGGTCACCGGCCATTGGACG
>NW_017731499.1:919156-927589 GCF_001890085.2 Hipposideros armiger
CCCTTCATAACTTATATGAATGACTAATAACTATATTTTACACCTGAAAGTAATATAATATTGTGTGTCAGCTGGAATTGAAAAAAGTTTTTCTAATTATTAAATAAATAAATGAACTCATTTTCAACTATGGGAGACATTTATCAGACACACAAACCAATGTTTCATTTCATCTGCATTGAATGAAAGGGTCTCAGATAGATGGTTTTAACCCAAACAGAGAGAGCAGAGATGACTCCCCTGAGGGAATGATGCTTAAGAAGGATGTGAGTTAGCCAGCTGCAGAGAGGAAGGAAGGGTGATTAGGAAATGCAAACTTGCATGTGCAAAAGTCATGGCTGGAAGGCAGTGAAATTATTCTGCAGTTTCTGAATTATGATACTATAATGGTATAATAGATACATGTCATTACATTTGTCCAAATCCATTGAATGTACACCAAAAGTGAACCCCAATGTAAACAGTGGACCCTGGGTAATTATATCAACGTGGGTTCATGGATTGTACAAAAGTACCTCTCTGGTGGGGATGCTGATAAGAGGGCAAGCTGTGCATTTGCGGAGCATTTAGGAAATGTCTATACCTTCCACTCAATTTTGCTGTGAACCTAAACCTGCTGTAAAAAATAAAGCTTATTAAAAAAATAAATAGGGCCGGCCGAGTGGCTCAGTTGGTTAAGGGCGTGAGCTCTGAGCAACAGGGTCACCGGTTCGATTCCCACATGGGCCAATGAGCTGCTCCCAAGCTGAGCTGCAGCTGAGCTGCCAACACGGCACCTTGAGTTCAGCGGCCACGAGCTGCCACCAGGCAGCTGGATGGTGATTTGACTTGGAGGTGAGCTAGCTGGGCCCTCCACAACTAAGATTGAAGGACAACAACTTGGCTGTTCCCCTTCCCCAATTCCCCAATAAAATCTTTAAAAAGAATAATAATAAATAACTAAAGATATCTCTAGAGTCCCAAGAAAGAATGGGTGGGGGTGTGTAGGAGGGTGCATATGCAAAATGAAAAGCTAAAGGGCGTCGACAGCAACGGGCAGGACAGGGCCAGGAAACGGGCAATGAAGAGAATTGATTAAAGGAGCTATTTAGAAGATAAAATCAACAGGACTGAGTGATGAACTGGCTAGGAGACGAGGGAGCAGGAAGCATCATAAGCAATGATGTGCTGGAGTTGATTCCAACTGGCTCACAAGAGCTAACAGTCAAATTTTAGAAATTTTGCTAGCTGATTGTTAAACACAGTTACTACTGAAAATGATAAAATTATAAAAAGTATAGATCATATTTAAAAATAAAGGTAGGGCCGGCCGAGTGGCTCAGTTGGTTAAGAGCTCGCTCAAGAGTGCAAGCTCTGAGCAACAGGGTTGACAGTTTGATTCCCGGCCTGAGCTGAGCTGCTGCTGAGCTGCCAACAGGTGGCAGGATGGCTCAGCTAAGAAATAAATAAATAAATAAATAAATAAATGTAATAATCAGTTTTCTCAATCTCTATTTACTTCACTACATTTTACTATCATGTGTGCTCTTAAGATTATTTGTGTGTATTGCATCTAGGTGGCAGAAATCCTATATAATGGGTTGCAACTGCCCATTTCCTCCCAGCTCTGCAGTCCATGATATCGATAGCTTGAAATTGGCTGTGGAGAAATATTTACACCACAGAAACTGGCAAATGATACAAATCAAGGCTTTCTTTCCCACAGAGAGCAAGTTGTTAAACGTTTATTAGCATATCACTGGTCATATAGGTTTGCCACAGAATAAAACCGCAAGTAGGGTTTCCGCAAGTTCTCAAGACCGAAGATCATTTCAGGGGTCTATTTACCACGAATTATTATTATATCATATGCTGCATTATGGCTATTCTACCACCAAACATCGTCCAAGCTTTTGTTATGTGCCCATTGTGGGGACCCAGGCCCAGACCTCAGGCTAAACAAACTCATTTTGGAGAGTACCCCCGCCCAGAGGAATGAAAGAAACTTCTGCTTCAGCAAAAATTAACAAAGTATCTTGTCAAGAGAATAGGAAAAGATAAGCTAGGTATGTTTTATAGTTTGCTAGGGAAAGATAAGTTAGGTATGTTGTTAGGAAAAGGTAATTAAGTCCTGATTTATAGTTTGTTAGAAGAAAATAAACTTGCCAAGTTTTATGGCTAGCTAGAAGATAAGTTAACTCTGTTTGTTAAAATTTTTTTCCTCTTTTTACTCACTAACCACTTTTTTTTGCTTCTGTATCCAGCTTCAGCTATAAATTCCCCACCCTCCAGGATTTGGGGCCGTTTTTCCTCTTTTGAGGGAGACGGACACCAAGCTTGGTAAATAAAGCCTTTGGAACGAAAGCCCTTTGTCTCAGTTCTTGCTAACGACCTGCTCCCCAACACCCATATTGTGTTCACTGCCTCCACATGGAGTCACTCTTTTAATCTTCACAGCAATCCTATGAGATTGGTACTCTCCATATCTCCACTTCACAGATGAGAAAACGGAGGTTTAAATAGGCTACACAGACTTGCCATAGACTTGCAAAGTGGGGAGTCACCAGCAGAGGCAGGGTTGGAGCCCAAATCTGTCTGTCCGAAGTGCTGTTCTTTCTCTTCTAAAGAGAATGAGAATCACCACGGCTAACTTGCTCCTGAGACATCTTGAAAACTGATCTGCGGCTCCTTAAATCAGAGACACAATGAGTTCCAGAGTCTTCCATTGCCCTCCCCATCTCTCTGTGTCCTTCCACGAAGGGCTTCAGAACAGGCCTCCCCAACATGTGCTGCTTTGGCAAGTGGATTATTTATTTTGAGCTGAACGCAACTGATACTCTGCGGGCTCAAGAGAAACTTTTACCTCTCCCTTAAATAATTCAAATTGGGGCCTTGCCCATAATAAGAGTTAATGCCAGAAATAACTTTTCTTGCCCCATGTATAGGGCAGAACAAATGTCTAATTACTGAGCATCTGCTCTTACCGTCCTCCAATTTACCCTCCTCCCCTCTGAAAACTCAGGTGCCTTACCTCATTCCTCAGCTCAGGATGTCACACACACCTCATCTCACCTTTCTATCTCTGAATCTCTTACGTAGGTTTGATTTCCATACATACAGATGTAATTAAACTTGGTCATTTTCTCTCCTTAATGTATCTCATATCGCTTTAATTATTAGACCAGTTGAAAGAAACTAGCAGGGTAGAGGACAATATTTTCTTCCCGACCCCCATTTCCTTCCATTTCTATCTCTCTGCCTTACAAAATAGCTTACAATTTCCTCATGGAGTGATTAAGAAATAAATGCAAACTATCATCCTTTTGTTACCAGCCAATCGAGCAGCCCCCTCCCCACCCCCTGAGAAACTTTTAAGTGTTCTTTCTTATAGAAATGTTAAGTATAGAAATGTTAAGTCTCCTCCCTAGTTTCTTAGTTCCTTAGCTTTTGGCTTTGATTACTCTTCTAACCAGTTTGTGAATCCTAGACTAAAGATTGCTCCTAGCCTGACTCCTAGAATTCTCCTATCCCCCTGCTTCTTGATTGCTTTGTAAATCAGTTTCTGAACCCTCAACAGTAGAAGTCTCCTACCCCTGCTTCAGATAACTACTTGAGGGCCTGTGACTTCCTAATATCCCCCCAGGCCAGTAAGCTGATATGCCAAACCCATTCTGGGCCGACAATTGATGCCACTTGAGTGACAAGGATGAATGGCCAGAGGCTTCATAAGAGCTAACAGATTTATTAAAATCTATTTTTCCTCATTTAGAAGCCAGATACAGACGACACCCCAACAAGATTGCCAGTCACAACCAAAGAAGCCAACATGGTCTTCCAGGTGGATCTCGAGACCCCTTCCTCTCATCTGAGATCAGCTAGGGTGAGAGTTCCGAGAATCTCCCAATACGCAGGGACAGCTCTACGCCCCTGCCCAGCAGGAAGCAGACATAGAAGAAAAGACCTCCTGTCCCTCAACTTCCCAGAGATTTTATGAGGATCACGTTTCTCAAGGGGAAAACAAGGTAGGCAGTTAGAGGCAGGCATTGGGTCTCTGCATTCCTAAATGTCCCACAGAATGCAACCACCGAGGAGACCTCCCCTCTCCACCCAAAACTCCCCCTTTGTATTGTAATTACCTACCCCTACGGGAAAACAAATGGGCATAAAATACCCAACTAGATCTGACCAGTCACTCACACCTGCACAGTACCTCTTGTCAATCACAGGTGCCAATCAAGTGGTCCCTCGCCCAGAGAACAGCCCATTCTAGAGAAAGGGGATACAAACTCCAAGTCCTGGGAAGTCCGCTTCTCTTTTTTACTCCTTCCCTTTTTTGAGTCCCTTTCTCCATTTTGAGCCTTTTGAGCCTCGCCTTTGTGCGTGGCCTGTTCCAAACTCGTTGAAATGTACTATCTCTTCTAATAAACTACTTTTTCACTACTTAACTCTGGTATCTTGTTCAACTCTTTGCTCGAGTTGCCAAGGACCTGGATTTTGCGCTGAGAAGGGCCCACTCTCCAACAACACTTTTATTCAATTAATAATGAGTATTAGAGCTGTAATTATCAATGCAAATAACACTGAGAACAACTAAACATCACAGAGGGTCAAATTTATTTCTGGTTAAAATTGACAACAGGGCCAGCTGAGTGGCTCAGTTGGCTGAGTGCGAGCTCTGAGCAACAATGTCACCTGTTCAATTCCCACATGAGCCAGTGAGCTGGGCCCGAGCTGAGCTGCCACCGAGCTGCCAACTGGTGGCAGGATGGCTCAGCAGGTGAGAGCACCTGCTCCTAAAAACAAGGTTTCCGGTTTGACTCCCGTGTGGGATGGTGGACTATGCCCACCCGTAACTAAGATTGAACACGACACCTTGAGCGAGCTGCCAATAGGTGGCCGGATGGCGACTGGACTTGGAGCTGAGCTAGCTGCGCCCTCCAAAACTAAGACTGAAAGACAACAACTTGGCTGTTGCCCTTCCCCAATTCCCCAACACTGTTCCCCTTCCGCAATTCCCCAATAAAATCTTAAAAAAAAAATTGACAAAAGAACAAAATTTTCTCCACAAAAATGTATAGCTTTGCTAAATTTATCCCAAGGGAATAGGACTTGGCAAAAATAATAGTGTCAAAATGAAATCAATAGTAAGTTATAATCAGTATGTGCAATATAGGAATGATAATAGATTAAAATTTGTTGCAAAATTTAAGTGGAAAACAATTGATTCCCATGCCACTAATTTCAGCAAAATAAAAAATGAAAAGATTCAAGGAAAATTAGAATAGTTTAATTGACCATGTAGATCATTGATCATGGAATTAAATTGGCTTAATAGAATTCACTTTAAATAATGCTTTCTCATTGACAATTCATCCATGTTGATATCATTCTGATTCAAACATTTGTACTTTGCCTCAAATGCTGTGTGAGAGGGTAAAAACATTTTCTAACCCCTGGGGCCAGCTCTACCCTGCCCATCCTTACTTTGTTTCTTAGTCTCTTTCATCCCAAAGAATCATGACTAACCCAAAACATAATGAAGACATTTGATTTTCCTGTAAAGGCATGTTTCCATGGTCACATACTAAGTAGGAGTGGCAGACCATCCCAGGTCTTGGAAATCAGCTCTGAATCATTGGACTTTAAAAGCTGAAGGCTGAATAAAGATCCTGCCTTTATGTACAATACCTGATGTATAGTAGCTGCTCAAAAATATTTGATGGATGGATCGATGGATGTATAGATAGATTTCTTTGAAAAAAAAACACTCTTATATATCTAATTTTTGTCTTCTATCCTTGGCTATAATACAGTTATAGGAGTTAAGTATGAAGGTACCTAGATTATCCAATCTACCCAATAAATTCCAGCTTTTAGAGATATTAACAGCCATGATAGCTAGGTTATCTCAGCTCCTGACACTACACATCAAGAGAAGTTGAGAGAAAGTTTATTATTCACACAAAGGACTGCTGGGAAGAGCAGGGTAGGCAGAGGCGGGTTCAGGTTGGCTGGAAGAAGGCAGAGAGAGTGGGACCTTTGTAGCAGGTAAGGGGCAAGGCTAGGGAAAAGCTCCTATATGTTGGCTGGAGATTTGAGAGATTTGAATTTCCCACCAGCCCCAAAGGAGGAAGGACACATGGGCTTTCTAATCATCCTATCTAGATGTGAGGCCAAAGGAAAAAGGGAGGGTGAGGTCAAAAGAAGGCAGAAAACATCATAAATTGGAGTCCAACTCCACAAAGGCTAACATGAGAATGAAATGAAAGAATGTATATAAGTTTGATTTTGTATGAAAAAAAACTTTTTTATCTCATTACTTGTGTGTGACTTCATCATCATCATCATCAACATGATAAATCATGAGTTACCAAAATTTTTGTTTAAAGAGCCAAATGGTAAATACTTTAGGCCCTGCAGGCAGTACAATCTCTCACGAGTACTCAGCTTTGCCCTGTAATGCAAGAGCTGCTATATCCACAAATTAGCAGGGCTCTGTCCCTATGAAACTTTACTGACGGACACTGAAATTTCAATGTCATATATAATTTCCACATGTTATAAAATGTTATTCTTCTTTTATTTTTTAAACCTTAAAAAAATGTAAAAACCATTGTAGCACACAGGCCATACAAAGACAGGTGGCATGTTGAATTTGGCCCACGGACTATAGTTCATAAACCTCCTGTCTCCACCCAAAACTTCTTCTTTTCACTGTAATTATCTACCCCTACAGGGAAACAAATGGGTAAAAAATACCTGACTGGATTAGACCAGTCACCCACACCTGTGCAGTAAAGGCCATAACAACCTTCATTTCACCTGGGCCTCATTATATCATTATAATATCATACATTTGCCTGGAAGTTCATTAATATTATAACAGACTGAATTCTGGGAAGGAACATGCACAGCCTAAAGGGATGAGGTAATAGCTTGTTGTCAATCATAGGTGTCAATCAAGTGGTTCCATGCCCAGAGAGGAATAGCCCATTCTAGAGAAGGAAGGGATAAAAACTCCAAGTACTGGCCAGTCAAGGCCTTTTGAGCTTCCTTTGCTCGGCCTGCTCCAAACCCTTTGGAGTATACTTTCTCTAATAATGGCTCTTGAGCCATACTCTACTGCCTGGGCCCACTTCTGTTTCTTGGAAATGTATTTTTTCTTCTAATAAACTGTCCTTTGTCTGCAACTTTACCTCTCTGGTCCATGTCTCCATTCATCAGCTCCACAAGACCATGATCCCGGACACAACAGAAAAAACACATAAAAAAAATCCTGTTTCAGTAGGGGTTAGTGGGAACCTCCTGCTTAACTAGCTCAAGAGTCAGGGGGCTTTGGCAAGAAATAAATGACCAAGACTTATTTAAGGGTTAGTATAGGGTTTATAAACTATAAACACAATTAGGCAATACCTGGAGTGTTCCAAAGGAAAAAAAAAAGCTTGTGAGTTTTATAATAAGAAGCACATCCTTGAGAAGAATCAGTTCTGCATGCTTTGCCTCTGGATTGGTTCAAGATGGCAATCTTTCAGGTGTCCAATGGTCTGGGTAATGAAACATTCTTTCCTGAGTTGTTCAGATGGCTATCTATGGAGTAATGCATATCCAGGCATTGAAGCACAACTGAAAAGTTCAAAAGTTTAAGTTTCCAGAGTCAGTTAAAATAAGAATAATTGTTTCCTCATGCCTCAGCCTATTTGATATCAATAATTTAGCACTTTGGCCACTGTGACTCCATTTTATTTCATTACTCTATTCCTCACTTCAATTTATAGATGGTCAGTCAGAAGAACCTGTCAGCACAGGTATCAACCTGGACTTATGATTGGGTGGGTAGAGGGGAGTATTGTTGGACTGAGCCCTTAACATGTGGGATCTGACGCTATCTCCAGGCAGACTGTGTCAGAATTGATTTAAATTGTAAGACACCCAGTCACTGTCCACTGAGAAGTGGAGAATTGTTTGAAGGTATTGAAAAAACCACATCAGTAAAGGTTTGAAAGGCACAAAGTTGGGGTCACCTCTTGTAGTTCTGCTACCACCTGAAAGGGCTTCTCATAGGTAGCTGTTGCCAGTTCATCCTGGTGCCCAGAATGAACACACATGAAGCAGACCTAAGCCCAAACCTCAGCAAGGAGCCAGACTCAGCTAGACCAGGCACACAGCCTGAAGCAGAGCCACCAAGCCAAGTTCATCAACCCCCCAGCCAAACTTGCAGATGCCTAAGAAATAAATGCTTACTGTCATATGCTTACGGACACTTGGTTGTTTTTGTTACTCAGCAATTGATGACTGACACAAGCAACATCATCATTTTGTAATATTATCTCTGCCATGTATTGATTTTATTATCAGGCAACACATAGATTGCCTTATCTTATTTAATCCTCACTTCAGGAGATGAGTTGTTATTATTTCCCCAATTTATACTGCGTTGTCAGAAAAGTCATGACA